>NW_019100470.1:0-468422 GCF_001856785.1 Myzus persicae
TTTACTAGAATTTTTATTTACTTAATTAACTAATTAGTACCTTATTCTAATATTGTGTCCTTGTATAAGTATATTATTTTTTTCTCTTTGTTTTGTTTAATAATTGTAAATGTACTTTACTAAAAATTAATAAATTGTGATATCCATGAACTCCGTATACCAGATACGAGCGTATAGCTCAGTTGGTATAAGTATCAGCCATTATTAATGTATTGTAACTATGTAATTTTTAATTGATTTGGCTGAATAAAAAATATTATTACTATGATAATTAAGTTGAATACTTCTTATTTATTATTTGTCCTAACTCCTAAGACAATAATAGACTATCTACCTACTATGGCATTATGCCGATTAAGTGTACGCTCTCGCTTATCCCTATATTTTGTAGGTAGGCCACCGTCATAGAGTGTGCCATGCAGAGCTCTTCTAATCTAAAAAACTATTTGTGTTTTCCATTTATTTCAGTTTACAGAGTTTTGTACTTAAATCGAAGAATAAATACGCTTATGGTTTTGATAGACAAATCATTTTCAGCAGTTTAGGAGATAGTGTCTCTCCCGATTATATATTTGAATCACGGGAGATTTTATATACAATGCAACTTATTGTATCTAACAATATTATCATAACAGTATACTTACTATTATTTTTGTTGTTGTCATTAAATAAAAACGTCGCATATTTCAGCTTGTGGCGTTCACTGAACTGAATACACAGAACCATAATATGTTATACGCATAACACATTATTACACACACGGTTTGGTGGTGACGTGAACGTCGTGAACGGAGCACGCAGCACTCAGATATTATTGCAATCTCGAAAACCGCGTGAGATTCCGCATTGAACAGCCGGTTTCCGAAATCAACGGTTACAATATTCCAGTTGGATGTCAAATGTATATGGTATGATTATAATAATATATTATGTATGCGGCTATAATACACCACGAATATACAGGACGATCCATGATAATATTTACTTAACTGACTACAAGAAATTTCTAAATCGCTTTTTAAAAATGTTTGGAAACATTACGTCTTTGTATACTGCAATGTTTGAAAGCGTATAAAAACAATTTTTGCATACAAAAAAATATGTTGTGGTTTTTAGAGCTTTCTATTAGCTACCCGCTATTTATTTTTAATATCACAATCAGATAGTATTACATCAAATACTTTTCAAAAACATTTCGTTGTATTATTCAACTGCCGTCACTAAATAAAAATTGCTATAAAACTATTGATTTTGAGTACCTGCCTAAAATTTTTTTTTTAATTTGAACGGGATAGTGAAGACAACTTTATTTGAGTAACCACTTGTCACTTGCCAAACTTAACTCCACTTGCTCACTTGATTGAAGTTCTAACTTTGATGGTAAACAACGGGGCCTATCCTAGGGACTATGGGTGTGTTGAAATATACCCTCCCCTCTGCCGTATCTGAGAAAAAGTATATTTACTACTTACATGCTTCAGATTTCTACACAACATGCTGTCAATAATTATTGTCATATTATAGTTCCATTTCGTATTTGATAATATGAAGATTGATGACTGCAATGCAGAGTGACGAGTGTGCAAATTCCTCCACAAGCTATAATGTTTAAGTATTAAATTTAGGTAAGTAACTACCTTTCATTTATTATATTTTATAGCCGACATCTTTAAATAATCCTTTTTCTTCTGACCAAAAAAATTTAAACCAGTCTGATAAAAACACAAAAACAATAACAATAACAACGATAATAATAATAATTAGATAGACACAAAAAACATTTTTTTTCAAAAATTCAAAATTAGACGAGGAACTGATTGAAGTATCCTGCAGTCAAATGGATCTGGCCTCGGGCGTGTAATGTTTTATTTATGAATATATTATACATTGTAAACACTATCGTTCGCTACTTGTGAATACATATTTATACAGTGTCAGGATTGTGTCACGGATTCTGGCCAATTGTCCGAGAGTAAGGATGAGAGGGGGCGTTTTGAATTAGTGTAATTTTCGAGAAACGCGCTGCATACACATGATGTACATAATATTAAGATGGGGGGGGGGGTGTATCAATTTGAATATTATAATTATTATTATTATTATTTTTAATCTGCGACTCCATATTTCTATTATAAATTACAAACGTGCGCAGGATATTCTACCCGGCTTTACAGCATAATATAATTATTAATCCCTTGGTCGTACCTGCTGCAGCAATCAGTCCAATCAACCGCCGACGATTTCAGATTCTGATCGGACATTTGTATCATTATATGTCTATATCTATATCGTAAAAGCTGTGTCCGCGGATTTCCGTTTTTTTTCACAAAGATGTGTAGGTAGCTATATTAAATTATAGTCTAATAATAACTTCGGGAACATTTTCTGAGTCCACGAGTGGAACGAGAAAAACTATTATACTTTTACAATGTGTATTTTTTTCTTTTTTTTCTGGCAAACTCTTTTTGAATCGTATATAGTTGTGAGTTTACGCATGTGATACTAATATATTATATATATTAATAAATGATGATATCGTTTTTGTACGTACGTGTACGCGCAATCGATTGAAAATCGGCAATAGTTCGTGTGGGTACGGAAAAATCGATAATTTTAATTATAACTTTAATTTTTTTGTTTCGTCATTTATTTTCCAAGCTCATTAGGAAGTTATGACTGCGAATAAAAATAAAAAAACCTATAAATACATTAGACGTGAAAACCCGTTTCACCTTCGTTTGAAACTATTATAATAAGGATGGGTCGAACTTCAATTTTCACTAACTTTAACTCTTAATTCATTTTTTACTCGAACTGTCTTCGAAAATTTTGAACTTTTGAACTTTAAATTTAATACTAAACAAATATGCATACTACTCAGGGCTATACGGGAAATATAAGTACGGGAAATAAAAATAGTATAGGTAGTAACGTTTAGACTAAAGATTTATATACTTATAATACCTAGTATATATTATAATGATATCAAACTTGGTTTTCCTCGAATTATTCGTAATGTTCGAATTCAAAGTATTCATTTTCAACGAACTCTGTGCTGTTAAAATGTCTTGACCTTCGGGTTGATCGAGAGTTCGATGCGTTTGAAAACCCATGCCTATAACTGTGTTTACTTATATATTAACATAATATAAGCCCGAGACACGTGGCTCAAATCCATCAAAGTAAATAGTGCGAGACGAAAGTCACAAGGGTGACGAGTGGTATCGAGGACAATATCGAGGCACCTTAATTGCGTCCAGTTAAAAAGGTATACACGAATTGCGTCCCACTAGATCGGTTAGGTAGTAGAATTTTTATTTCATTTTCAGGGGTTCTCCGTAGCGTATTAATTATAAGGAGTCTGGACTCTAATATTATGTTTCTGTACATCATATTACTTGCCTAATATTATAAATTACGATAATGGATGGATTTTTTTACCGATTGCATTTAAGCATTGTTATAATATGTAAACAATAATAAGCAAGTTCGTTTATCGTCATCATGAACAATTAAAACACGACTTATATTTTACCTATAATGTATCTGTTAATTAAAATAAAAGAACACTATTAGATTTTGTAAATAGCCTATCTTATAAGTATAAACCTAATTTTTGACTTACATTTTTATTGACATCATTATTATTATTATTATTATTATTATCATTATTAACTTATTTTATTATATTATGGACTATATTACTTTTGATTAGTGAACGGTTGTTTACTTTTTTCTTACATTTGATAAATACATTTTTGATTGACTTGTGATTATGTTTATAATTTTTTTTGTTTTTTCATTGTTAGTTGTTTAAGAACCCTAAATTTAAAAAAAACGAATTGCGTCCTGGATTTTTTTGGGACGCAATTTGTGTACACCTTTTTTTATCATGTGCTCCCGACAATATTACGTACCTAAATGCATAATATTTTAATCTATACACCTTAAAATATATACATCGCGATAGGTTGAACTGTTTCTGGTTGTTGGTCAATTCTGCTGATGTAGTATATACCATACGTTCATACCCACGAGTGGGGGGTTCGTTAACGATTATTAATGCTCATTGATGACCTCCTAGCTATTAAGGACATAATTTTATTTGCAAGTCTTAAAACGTTTTCAATTAGCGAACCATTTGAAAAATTAATTTTCTATGAACAGTCCTTTAAATAAGTTGAATAAGTACCAAAACATTATATTATAATATATTCTATTATTCTCAGTTCTCCTATACTCTTATAAACTATATTATTATTTATTATGTTTGAATAGGTCGGATTATTGGTTATTACTATAGTTTTTGTATGGTACCTAAATATTTTGTATTTATGTCAAGTTGTTCTAAACTTTTAATTTGACAGCTTTTGAAATAATATCATAATAAAATTGAATAAAGAAACTTGAGTTATCCATTTTAACTATAATAGCGTTTTATGACTATTCATCGAATTACAAGTTTCACGGTCTATATTAGTGTATCAGTTTATTTAATGCTTAAATCGTATATTATTATTAATTCTTTAATAGCCATGGTCTGTGAGTTATGACCAGTGATGGATTGCATTAGTTTTTGGTACAGCCCAAGTGACTCTTGAATCTCGACCACCTTATTCACCCTATAGGAAAATCATAAAAAAAAAACATCAAAAGTACTAAACATTATTTTGGAACTACGAAGATTGGCCTGGCTACGCAGGCCACTAGTGAATATATTACATACTATGTATTTTCGTTTCAATTTTATACAACAATATTATTGTAGTCTATAAAAGTCTATGTTTCTAAAACAAACTTTACTGTGTGGATTTAAAATATTATTCTTCGAATAACTTATAGAGTATTAGATATTTTATTCGATGAAAATACTATGGAAAAATGTTGTAAATAGTATAAACGTTTTATCGGTCTGTAGCGCGTTTCCTTTTAACGCAGCGGCGGCTAATCGAAATTCGGAGCGCGGCGCGGTCATTCTCCGAACGCTAGATGTATAATATAGGTACTTGGTCGACAACAAGGAATTGACCCACCCGTGGCCTAAACTCTGATATGTACACGTGTGTATTGCGGCTTGTGCACCAGTTCAACGAGTTCAGTCTCGACCCTTATGGCAATGGCCACAACAGGAGTCGCGTCTCAGTGATCGGAAGTCGAGACTTTATAATATTATCAACAGCTGCTTGTAGGTAATGCTATTATAGAATAGTTTCCATATAAACACGAGTGCCTGCATTTCTTTTTTTCTAAGAAAATGTACAACCCCTGTACTTGTCCGTGAACTTGTACAATAAGCAGTGCATATTATGATAATATAGGGTTACCGTGTATTTACTGTTTTATTAGACAATAACCGGGACAAATATTTTTTTTTGTTTTTTGATCATGCAATTATATTTTATAACACGTCATACTATAATATTTTTAAGTTTAAAATTCATATTTTCACATCCATATATTTGTAATATACATATCATATATATCAATATGTATAGGTATATTATCTATTGAGTTATTTTGTAAGCATTTTCCTGTTAATATAATATGATCGCACGACTTCAACGTTCCTGTGGGAATGTAATACGCAGTCCGCTATCCAGTTGTTTTATATGTCTATGAATTTGACATAAATAATATGTGCGATCAATTCAACCTTACTCATAAAAATTACCAAAACCGTTTCACGCATGACGTTTATCCGCATTGCCATCTTTATGAAGAGTTGGAGGCAGCAATGTCAGTTCAATCCTGGTAAGTACTGAAAATTGATTTCTAACGCTACAGAGTTGGCGCAGCTATTGCCTATTGTTTTTCAATGCATTTCGATGTATTAAAATTACGATCACAATACGCGCGACGTCCAAGAACTTTACATATAGGTTAGGTCCTTCACTGTCCCTGATAAGTTATTAGTACTATATTATGGTCTAACTCGCAGTCTATTCGGCCCATTTTCGCGTTAGGATTTATGCCGTCCCGCTTGGTTTGTTATTAACCTGGCCGAGATAGTGGTGATGTACATTTAGTGGCCTATATCTACGACGCCGTGTGAACGTAACTGTTCACTATTTTTAAATGCTAATAAAATAACGCTTTATCGATCGCTATTATAACGTGGTGGCCAATAACAACTACAACTATCGACAAACGGATACAATATCAAACGAATAAAATATCTACTTTAAAAGTTTAAAATATAAACGCGTTTTATTACAAAACTTGTTTGAATTCCAAAGCAATATTGTAGTAAAGAGTACAATTTGCGACGTGATTAATTTTAAACGTCATGGGGTGACGCATGAATTTATTTAAACTTTTTTATCCGCCCAGTGAGCTTCAACCAAAAATACATTAAAAACATCACGCTAGGGTAATACCAATGACTATCTCGCTCTAATTTGGATATTCTAACTTCTAAGAACGGTTAGTTATTACATCTTATATACATATATTGAGAAATAATTCGAAGAAACATTTTATACATTTCATTGCAGTTCAACGAATTTAAAAATTAAACGTCAATCAAGCTTTAACTTAAAATGGTCCGAATAAAGTTTTCCGATATATATATAATATATTCAGCACATAATCATCGTTTCAAATCCCTCGCGTCTGAGTTTGTACTGTCTTACTATTTAGTACCGTCACACTAATTTAAAATTTATAAAATATAAAAATAATATCTACTTACTTACCTATCATTTTTGTAAATAAAAACTACACAATATTATTGATGCTACAACAGAGAGAAACACGTGTGCCAAATAATATAATTTATTTCCAGTGTTATTTTTGAAAGAATCCATTGGACAATTTATATATATATAATACAATCAGGTGACTCAAAGACGCTAAGACCTGCGACAGCGCACCCATTATATTCCTACAACATTGGTAATTAATTTAGTCGACAGAGGTCGAAACCATTAGCGCGAAAGGGACATCTCCCGATGTGTAGGTGTAATTTTTCATTTTGTCCTTGATGAATAATGGGTAGCTGCGAAACCGCTATAATACTGATGCTTATGCTCATCAAGACCTTCCGTCTGAAAAATGTCGCGTCTAAATAAAATGTTAAATTTTAATTTCATTATTAATTTAGATTATAAATTCAAAAAGTATTTCGAATATAAATCTGTATATTTCTTATATGAAGTATAATATAACTATGACATTGGTCTGATGGAAATATTAATAATCGATAAGCTTAAATATATAATTATATATTTTATGTATTCGTTTTACACATTACACGTCTGCCTACTGAATTCCATAACAATATACTATGTACCTATTGGTTGGATTGTGTTAAAATTAAGACAACTGCTTCTGAGACGAATGCGAAGTATGTATTATAGTATAAGTTTTGGAATACAACATTGAAAGTTTAAACCATTAAACTTGGATCAATAATCCGAATACACTATTATATAAGTTGAAAATATCCATTTTCAACTTTTTAAGTGATATATAATGATGTTAGTTTAAATTTAATTTTATGAATCGGTTTTTGTTCAAATCGGTAAGGTACACCACCGATATAATATATTATATACTATACAGTTCTGCAGATCGAGTTTTGATTGTAATTACATTTTCTTGAATCGTGCTGTTCGTCGAGGCAGTGTAACCTTTATTAGAATAAATTTGCATTTTTATTAAAATTTGCTAACCAAATAAACACATTACTCAGTTGCAGTCGTTTGGTATATATTTTCTAGAAATTCAACATGTATAATATAGGATTTTGTACATTAAAATTAAAAAGCCGGGAAATTTAATCCGCTGTTTTGTAGGTATTTCGAGTGGGCTTCGTCCGTCGAGTAGGTCACTGTATAATGGATGTACCTATTAAATTTGAATTCAATGATCAACAATGCATTTTAACAGAAACGATCCTGAAGAAGACTTGATGTGCCGACCACTATTTATTTTCTAATAATGTTTTTGAACTCATCTATATACAATAGTTTGTAGCCTACAACTCGTAAGTGCCTATAGTATAAGTAATTTATTTGTCTATTTTTCTATAGTGGAATGGTATCCTGAACTAATTTTTGAAAAAAATACCTTGTGTAGTAATATAATTTTTTTTAAGGCTTCAAATAGGTATATTATAGTGTTTATTAACCTACGATAATTTAAAGTTTTAAACGATCTTTGGTGATTTGTTTTAAATACTTGCTATGAGATGAGCCATCTTAGGAAGATCTATAATTATTGATATTGCTTCTTTGAATGAGACGTGTTATATTTGATTTTGTATTGGTAGGTGGGGACATCCATGCTAGGAATAGGTACGTGTTTCTCAGAGAACAAAGGAACACGTTTCGCACATAGATTCTGGTTTTACTTATAAATGCATTAAATGTATAGATATGTAAATTTTAAGCAAGGTGGGTTTGTCAGGTATATTATATTATTTTATTTTATTTATATTTTTCAAATTAATAAATCCGCCTTGGTTTTGAGTATCCAGCAATAATAATACGTACCTGGTTACTGCAGAGATCTGCTCGCATGTCGTGTAAGATTGATTAATTAGGGGATCAGATCAGGCATTAGGTATTTTGGTTAATGATTTAATTTAGTTGAGATTGATGTTTGTTTGTTTATTTGTTTTTCCCATTGAGTGTGAGGTTTATGTCAAAGGAAATTACACTACATTTTTAAGGTATGCATTACATTTTCATGTGTTACGTGCGAATATATTTTAATATTGAGAGGTCTTGCCGCTTTCATTGCGAATTCGTCAGCGAGTTCGTTGCCCGAGATGCTGATATCGGATGGATTCCACGTGAAATATAATATTATTATATCGCATACATTATTGTTATTAACTATTACGTCAGTTACCCAGTTCCGAGAACTAAAAAACGTGCAATACGTTCGCGGTATAAATTGATTAAAAATATTCTGAATATTTTGTAAATTGCGTTGTTCATAATAACATAATATAAAATAATATCATACAAAACAGGTTTTAAGCCCCTATAAGATAAATATTTTTTAGAATTACAACATAATAACTTAAATCGTTACCATCCAATGTTTGTATTTTGTCATCAAAATTTGAACTTTTAATACTCATAAAAAATTCATATAGCTTTTCGCTTCACTTTTTTTTTAAATTTTAGTCAACATAACGTATGATGAATCATATATTACATTTTCAAACCTTAAGTATTGAAATAAAATTTTTTTATTAATTTTAAAATTTATTATAATTTAAGAATTTTCGTGATTTTGACGAATACCTACATGTAAGTTGATGGTGCGTTAATCGAAACATTTGAATTTTAAATTGTATTGTAGGTAAGATGACGTATTAGAATGGTTTTTGGTTTTTTGCAACTTTATTAGTTTAAATAGTATAGTTACTATTATATATCACAACAAAATCTTTAGCCGAATTATATACTAATAACAGTAATAACTATCAGCTGTTCAGAATATTTTCTGGAAATTCTGCATTTTAATATTGTAATGGAATAGGTATTTTATTGAAATTAAAAACGACATGTATTGGGCGGACACAAGTTTAAGAAACAATACCAAAGCCAACAATGAACTCACGTTACGTCAATCTAGTTTTGGTAAAACAAAACAGAAAAACGATAATCCTAAACGGATGACATTTCAACGAACATTATATCGACCTTATAGCTTATACAAGACGTCTGTTCAAATATTGCTACGACGTCGATTCGAGTCAATATTAGTTTCGAATAAACATTAAACAATACGTATACAATGGTATTTATTTTAAACACTTATACAGACTTATGAAAATAATAATCATCTACTGCAGTAATGCAAAAGTTCACCAAATGTTCGTATACTTGCTGCCTACCTACAATACACAAACACACAACATTTAGAAAAGCCCTAAAATGTTAAAAATGAAATTATTATTATTATTATTATTATTATTATTATTAAAGGTAAATTGAATTATTTTCCTGAACAATACGTGTCTCAAAGTACGCATGGGTATAGTGTATAGACTATAGGTATATAGTATATTAGGTACCTACCTAAATAGTTTGACCGATATGCCGGGTAGAGATTATTAATTTTTAAACATAAATAAGTTACACACCATTGATTATTAAATGTATTAAATTGACTATTTATAATCAATGATTATTCGTCCTATTAAAAAAATGTATAAACTCACTTGACCGTTCACTCTTTCAGTCTTCAATCAAGTCACAACGGCGAGGACACCACGTGCACCGACCAAGGACCGTGTACGTTATTCCATAGGTAATTAACATATTATTTTATTCTAGTTTATTTTTATACTTTACCTACTAAATATTTATCCCACGATTAATGTCGAGTAGGTGCATTTATATCGAAGTTCGACTTTTGCACGTACACACGATAATATTGTATGAGTAGTAAAGACTTTCACTTTGATTTTGTATAGAGTTGCGTACTAGGTATAGTACATCATTCGTTTAAGTTAAACACGTCACAACAATATTATCCATCATTGTTTTCTCACACCTTTCATAAAATTTCAGATATTACAATATCATTATACATAATTACGGTAATTTAATCACTTGATTTCGTATATTTTATTATACACATATAGGAATTATACGACATATTACGACTGCTGCTGGTAATCGTTAATCCATTATTGTTTAGTTTGGAATATAAAAGGAATATAATTCAACACATTTAAAATTCAATATGAATAAATAGTAAATAAATGTATATAAATCTGTATAAAATGTCTGATAAATATTCGTTTCATTTACATCATTTTTGCAGGGTAAGTCTAAGATACCGAGATAGAAAGCGTTGAATTAGTAGGTACCACTGTTTTTGAAATTTGATTTATTTTTGTGATAATTCAGTAACTAAACAATAAACGTCGCAATGATATAATATACGTAACCAGTTTGTGAATTGTGATAACGAAATTAATAAATCATTCGACGACGTGCAATTATTTAACATCAAAAGTATAATTGTAAATCCTTGAGGGGGGAAATACGAATAGTTAATTTAACATATTATCTCAAACACGTGTAATTATATTAGTACCTATACTTGCGGTGGAGTTAATTTTTGGTGATATGGTAATGTGACCATCATTATTCATTAATATAATATTAAACATAACCACAACGTCAACGAAATAAACATTTAAAAATAATATTATGAACATGACATATTTTGACTTAGGTCTATTAATTATTATATAAACTAGGTACAATCGAAAAATCGTATACCAATTTTAGATAAGTTTTGACATTTTAAACTACACGAATACCGTGCCTTATAATATTATAGGCTTAATTATCACAAACACAACACCTGCGTATCTTTTTCATAGTGTGTATGCACTATGCATGTATTTATGTATACAACGACATACGATTAATTATTAATTAATAATACACCAATAATTAATTGTATTTTATAATTTTATAATATAAAATTGTCTTTGATTTCAACAAATATGTATATACCTCATTGCAGTGATTGTATTGGATATCTATGATATGGTATTTTATTTTATAATTATTAATTTTATGATGATAGATAATCTAATAATTGTATATTATGTTATTATTGTTTTAAATTTAATTATTGCATATTATAGGTATTACCTATGTAAAAAAAATTAAAAATTTTAAAAATTATTTATACCTTTACACAGCGTATAATTAAAATAATTATTTAAATTATTGACTAGATGAACATATTTCTTTATTAAAAAAGTGAACGTGAAGTACTTCGTTACCTACTCATTGAACGTGAATGAATCAAATTTTCAAGTGAACTTCTAAAATACCGGATATAACTGCCAATATTTAATTAATTAATTGTTGTTTAGGTTGAAACTTCTAGATTTTGTTTAGAATATTACGGTGGCATATAGGCAAATATAGCTATCGATGTTCAATAACTTAATAATTTAATCTCATATCGTTCAAAAATAACAAAGAGTGTATCAAGTTTCTGCAAAAGACCAAAAAGACAAAAAAAAAGACTATTTTACAAAATAATATATGTAAATTAATACAATTAAGCAACGAATTTCCATTCTTGCCTAATTAATTTTTTTGGGGTTATTAGACTTTCGAAAATGTAATTCGTATGCTAAAGACTTTCCTATAAATTCGTTTGATTCATTAAAACAACAATTTGGTTAACATTTTGATTCACTCAAAATAAGAAAACAGCCACCAGTGCATTAACTGAACGAACATTTTTGGCCCTTAAAGGTTAAAAAAGAAATTCTCTGGGACAAATTCACCTTACATCATTACCAATGTTGTCGATTGAAAAAAAAACTTACATTTCACAATGAAGTAATTGAAAACTGTCGTATCAAAAATAGTAGAATCGATTTAATTTATCAGTAAAAATAATACACAAACCATTTTGTTTTTCAGTTTTATATTGTTTTAATGATACATATTAAAAATGTATTACAAACAATTAAAATGTTATTTGTTTTTGTTTGTACTTAAGTTAAACTATAAACAATAATATTATACAGTTAGTATTAAATTGTGTAGTTATTTTCAGTTTAAATTAGTGCAGCATAAACTTAAAAATATCATTTTTGATAATTGAATCTTGGAGAGGGAGGCCTAACCAAGCATCTCGCGAGTTTATGTATTGACAATGTACAAAGCATACCCTACGCCAATAGACTCATAAGTCAACTGTGGTAACTCGGACCTGCTTGTGAATACATAGAATATTCTTAGGTAGGTACCTATAAATAATTATAGTTATAGTTATAAGTGCATAAATATTGTTTGACAGTTTAAAAAAAAGTCATGGGCTGAATTTGACTACCACCCCCTCCCACAGTAATTACGTAATTACTGCATTCCGGTGTATTTTTAATTATCATTGGTTGTAAATACTGATACAATTATTTACCTAATAGGTAATCAATGATAATATTATATACATTTCGGTTTGAGTGCAATTCGGTTCGAGAGTAGTTCACTCGTGGACCTATACTTCCATTGTATATTTTACTATGTATAGACATACATATTACACATATATTATTATGATTATAATTATTATTATTATTATTATTATTAGAGCTCTGATTTCAACGCGATACGCAAAATGCAATATTAATTTTTAATGCATATTCAAACGTTTTTCGAATGTAAAATTTGATAATTCGAAATATTATTTAAAGAAACTTTGTTAGGTTTAATGCAATGCTTACAATTTAACAGTTATACAATATTTGAATGTAGGACTTAACATAATCTTAGTTTCATATTGCTTTATGTTTAGAATGAATAATACAGTCCCAAGAGGATTAAATATTGTTCACTGATAAAAAACAATCGCCGTCTAGTAATTTTCAATTAAGTCGTCGTTATTGTTTATTTCTTCGTATGGCGAATCAAGCTCTGCAAGGCTACCAACATTTTAAATAAATATATAACAAAAGTACTTACCTCTGAAAACTGAATACAATATACCTAATAATAGAATACAATATTCCAATAAATAAAGTAAAATAGACGCAAACAGTATAGAAATAAGACATACAACAAGGTTTTCAAACAATTATTTAAATGCATAATATGAGTTTAAAAGGTGTCATAGGTCAATATCTGGTTCTGAGAGCCAGTTAATCGCTTTAGAGGTGGAGTTTATAATGTCGCCCAGTTTCCTTAAAACTTTGTCTTGGGACAATTCATTGATGATGTGCGACGTTGGCTGTACACTGGATCACCCCAATCGGCAATCGTGATTCGTAGAATTCATTATTCCACATTTATAAACATATATCTTTACTAAATCTTGCTCGTTATGTTCTAATCCTGTTCGGTCAACGTCAAACATTTCTCGGGAGCTTTAATAAATAGGTACCTAGTGGAGTTGTAGGTGGATACTTGGATCGACATGTTTGTTAGGCCCATCTTCTAAGTATTTACTCCAAATGATCTTCCATGACGAGTTATCAAGATAAAATATTTACTTGGGTGGCTTATAATTGTTATGTCATTCCATATTGGTTCTTCGAGACTTAAGTTTTTCATGACTATTGTGGTGATGGATTGTTTAAGATGTTTTGGATTGGTAGATTTCTAAAGATGTTGGGATCAGTTGTTACTTGTTTTCTAATTATTTTTATGCCACTTAGTCGTTATCATTTTTTTGTCATAGATTTATAATTATTGAACTTTCTTATATATAAAAACATGTCTACAAAATAATTTTAACAATTTTTTATTGGTATTATTTGAAAAGAATTTTTTTTTTGTGGTAAAAATGATTTTTTCAGTAATTTTGACTATTTTTCAGAGCATTCTATGATGGTTAGAAAACCTAAAGGGCATTTAATTACTTGACCCCAGTTATTAATATTATTATTAAATTATAATAGCGCACTTGCCTCACTTGGACAGTTGAAACGGCGAGACGCACGTCCGTCATTACACTTTGCGAATACGCCCATGCTGGTAATTAAAATAAATCCACAATAATATTAAATTGCATTATTGCAACAGTATAAATAAACGGACGTACAGGTCGTAAGCGGCTATCGAAAGTTTTAACGAATTCGAAATTAATAGTCGTATTGCCGATTTTATTTCTATATTCAGAGCTTATGATAATAATAAAAATAAAATATAAAATAATATATTATGTACCTACTTTACTAATTCTATGCGGTGTAATAATAATAAGATTCTTCTCGTAATCTTCACCGTAAACCGATGTTTAAACAATAAAACAACGTTTATGTTAATGTTTATAATTTATTACTTTTGAAGGACGATGTTTATACGTACATTGTATTGATAGATTTATGAACCGTTTATTCATAAAAAAAAGTTGAAATAAAAACACAAAATTTCAAGTAAACAAAAAAGAGTCCAGGACTTAACCAAACAATACCTAACCCAACCATTTTATTAATATTAAAATAAACATAATTGATGAAATATTGACTCCTTTCAAATATAAATGGCGGGTGTGTAAATACATAACATATTTTTATCATCAAAGTGATTTTACAATAATAATGTTGCTCAAAACCACTTCATAAATAAACGATTAATAACAGCTAAGGTATCGCACACATCAAGTACGTACGCCGGGGCAAAATATTTTGTAAAACCGAGTCATTACTGCTGCAACCGATTCGTGAATATAGTAAAGGTACATACATATTTTTACACCGTACAAAGGTTGAGTAGTATGTAGACCTCGGATAGCCTTTAGAATTGGTACAAGCCACTAAGAAACTACCTATTAAAAGACTTATTTTTTTCAAAAGAACCGCTACTATTTTTTTGTAAATTGTTAAGCAGATGATTTTTATGAAAGTTTTGATGTATTTAAATTGAAATTTTAACGAGTAATTTTTAAGTTGGTTAACTTTGTGTAGGTACTAAGAAAATAAGAGTTAGGACCGTGATCATACGGTTGGAAGTTACAATGATTTAAAAATGATAGCACTTTATATTAATCTTTAAATATTTTATGGTTTTTAAAAATTGTCCAAGTACCTACACATAATAAGTATTGAGTAGATATTTAAAACCATATTATTAAGGACTTTTATCCTCCGGACATAGATTTTAAAAATTTAGAAACCACTAGTTATTATTTCAATTTATAATAATCTTCATTAACATTTCAAAAATAGAATAGCATTCTCATGCTTAAAAACAATTTACAGTGAAAATAGGTTAAACAAATAAGTTTGTATCACTCCTTACATGGTATTAAAATTTAAAACTCTCTTAAAATATGATCCTTTATAAGTAAATATACTTAAATTTCTAATTATCAGAATTTTAATAAATGCGCTATTTATTTAGAAAATATAGGGGGAGTAGCGAGTTTGCCTGTATTTGTTATATATTTATATATTTCATACAAACTTATTTGATTTTTACTTCTTTGTTTAACTGTCGTACCTACATAGTTTTCAACTTATTTGCTTATTATTATTTCCCGTCGTTAGTCATGTATATATTATTTTTCAATATGACAGTTGTTCTGAATAGCAATGCCTTATTGGATAATAAAAAAAACCACAGTCATACATCGCTATATTCATATCTCTCCGAATAATAAATTCCAATGTAATTATTAATTTAATACTCTTTAAAAATAATAATAATAAAACCACTTGGTAGTTGGTACACAATGTGTATATAATTGACTAACTATACATACACGCGCACCCACATTATATTATTATTGTAAAGTAATTACTGTACCACTTATCGCAACTGGAGATTAAAATACACTAGGTACATTTTTCGGAATAATTATATAGGTGTAAGTAATGTAGATATTTAATCTACATAATTATAAAAAAAAAAATTAGAATATTCTAAACTCGGATCGAGTCGGCTTTCCGTCAATACATCGCCATCCGTTTTTTTCAATATGCACTACAGTCCTGATAAAAAGTTAAAATATTTAAGTACTGTTGTAGTCATCAGTAGGTATACGGTCATAGGCACAGCTAGATAACACGCATTACATATTTCTCACTTATTTCCTTGCGGAGGATGCAAACAAAAGCAATTATATTGCTGATAAAAAAAAATAGTTTTATGTTGGTTATACCATAAAAATAATATTATGTTGGGCGATTCTTTTATCTCGAATCGAAGGAATTATAAAAATAATTTTTTAAGATCTTTTTTTAAAAAAACATTATTTTACAGTTTCCTCGTGACCATCAGAATGTGATAATATTATAATGTCTTGTATTTTCTAAGATGTTGCCTGGACGCCTGGTTCTCTTTGCCCACTATCTTTACAAAAGACGTAGATAATAAGATTATTGCACTAGCACAATGGTTCGGAATGGAACTGAATAGACATATTTTTTCAATCGGAACCGAAACGATTTTTATTCGTAGATTACTCAAATAATTCAAAATTACAAAAACTTGGTCGCCAATGTATTTACTACAGACCCTACGTGTTTGTTTTTGGTTGCCTATCATAGTAATACCAGCTACATATTTATTTATTTAAATAGAGTAGAAACACTCAATAAACGTTTATGTTGTGTTATTGGTGTACTGTACGTTACTTCGCATCAATTTAGATCATTTGTAACAATTTTATGTTGTAACGGTAAACAATTTTCACTTTAAAGTTATTACTATCGATATAAAAATTAAATTAAATAAACATTTTTTTTTTCCATAATGACTAATGAGTGATACACACATTACAGGAATTAAACAACAGAGAGTTAAGCTATATATAGGTAGATTAGAAATTTAGAATCACTCTTGTTTTAAAAATGCACCTACTTACAAACGCTTCAGAATCCGTCAACATATTTTCTGACATTAATTTGATTCGATTCAGCTGTTACGTTCGGTCACATTTTGTTTCCGCTCGATTCCTAGTTACAACTTATTAATATGCAACATTTGTTAAAATAAAGTATGTAGGTACTCGAATGTCGAATCTAATATATTTCTCATATATTTGTATGGTCATGAAGTTAGCCTCTCCCTACCTTGGTAAAATTCCTACAGAGTTAAATGTTAATTATATACAAAGCTGCAAATTACTTTTAACGTTTGCTGATTTTCACCCTCCCCCTCGCCCATCGCCAGCAATTCGTTTTGACTCTAGGCGTACCTACGTATAAAAAAACCAAGTTGGCCGAGTCCGTTTTTCATTTATGCTTTTTCGAAGGTTTTATCTCGGGTTTTATGTAAAAATAATAAGGAGTGTCGTGTAACAAAGGTAGTCCAAGTGTTGCTCAGGCAACACCTTAAATATAGGTGGGTGGGCATTGATAGAAGAAAAATAGGACATTTTATAGGTCGGTATAACAATATTATGAGGGGTACCTGAGTTACCTAAAATTATTTGAGCAACACCAGTTTTTTTTTATGATACTTATTACGTGCGTCACTAGTACTCAGTAGATATGGGTAATTCGCAATAGCAAGAAGGAAGTAGATACTCATACATAGCTATATCATATATTTATACCCTATTATATGACCTATATAATATTATAAACCGTCATGACACCTGTATGTAATATTGTGCCCAAAAATAAATATTATTTATGATGCGTTTAATTTTGCTCGTAAAATACCCATTTAAGTTTCTTTTTCTACACGAAAACAACATAAAATATTTCACAAAAATACAGATAAATTAAAATAAGTCGTTCGGGTAGTAATATATATAAGTACTAACGTACCCTTATATATATATATAGGTTACATGTTTATAATAGGTGTGATCATATTGTATACTAGTTATTAGTATACACAGTATAAAATTAATATACCTAATGATCAATAACCAAAAGGTTTGTACCTAGGTATAATATATTTGTAATATGGGCACGCGTAATAAACATTTCGACAAATACAAGCAGAACATTATATAGGTATTATTTGAAGGCTTATTTATTTTGAACAGTTAACTCACTTTCGGTTTCTTAACGTTGTAAAATTTTATGATTATAGTAATCTAAAAAATGGTAAAACTCGTAGCGTTATAAGTATATACATTATACAATAATACAATATACGTATAACCTGCACAAAAAGACGTACAATAATAAGTCTGAAAGCATTAATATATTGAGTGTTTTAAATTTTAAACATTCATTTGACATTTACATTGGACGCTGTCACAAATATTGTTTCAGTATTATTTATTTTAATTATTTTAATTGGTTTACGAACGTTTTCGGCCATTTCATATTGTCATACTGAGATATTATATTATATTACAATAAGTGATTGATTATATAATTGACTGTGCCTACTAAATACTATAATATTTCCAGAACAACTTTTGTAGATATTATAATCACAGAATGCAGTGTAGGTTTTTCAGATTTTTGTATTGACCTATTTATCTATATTTCACTATATTATTTGTTATTTCATAATCGGAAAAGCAGAATACTTTTTTTTTTTTAATGTCGAGGTAAATATAATCTTTATCGAACATCGAAGTAATATTTTGTATTAATAAGCATTTAAAAAAGTTTAGATGCAAATATACGATGATCGGAGTAAATGGGCATGGCGTGACCCACAAAATGGTCCGTACTATAATGTATACATTATATAGTACCTTCTCGCCGCTCGTCTATATAAGCTTTAAATGCTTACTAATCAAAAACTATTTGTTTAATATCCACAATATTAATACTAAATAAGCCGACGTTCTAGGAAAAGTATGTATTCAGCTGCTTTCTTTATATTAATATTATTGTTATACAATTTAAAATAAAATTGAATTCTTTATAAAAACATAGTTAGTGTACACCTGTATTAATTATTATTTATTTAATACAAAAACGTTTTCTTTAAATGCACACAACTTGACCACGTATGGCCGTATGGGTATATGTATTTGAATGTCATTTTCGAAAACCGTGTACGTTACTTAATAGTTGTCTAGTTGTTAAGTTTATTGTTTGAATAGAAAATAATATTAATAATATAAATCGCGAGGTAGGTACAATTCACCATAAATATAATGATATATAGGTAGACCTATATAAACGTATACAGGGGTATTCAAATTTTGAACTCAAGGTACATCATGTTCAAAGAAATTATCCACTAAATAATTCACAAGTCAAAAGGGGGGTTCTCATTTGTAAAACAGGAAGTTGTATCGATACAAAACAAATAGTACAAAAAGTTCAAGAATTAAAAAAATTGTCATTGAGTAAATTCAAAAATTCCGAAAACCAGAATTTATTATTAAAGGAAAAATGTGGGGGGGGGTGAGCATACTTGGGGAGTCCCCTGTACATAACATTGCACGAACAGTGTGAAAATTAGGATTTTGACAATGTTCCTACAACGAATTATGGACCTTAGGAAAATAATAATAATAATAATGATGAAAAAAAAAGTCAAAAGAAATGATATATCCCCATCGCACACCCATAAATAAGCCACTGCTTCCGTGTTAATATCGATTTTATTATTTAATACTGTCCTCTTCGCACATAACGATAAGTAGTTCAATTGAATTTTAGTTTTTACTCGCATAAATAGTCGCATACGCCATAAACTCATAACAGGCATTATATAACCATAATAATATAATATAACGTTAAAGTATATTGCACTGTGTTCAGATTAAATATTTAAATGTATTATCTAATCAAACGTTAATTAATATTGTTTTCGACAAATTAAATTTAAAATGGGAAATTTTTTGCCCTAGAGTCTAAAGATACCATCACGTCATGACTCATGATGTTTGTGTAGTGATAAAAAAATAAAATGTGTCTGCAGTATAATATCATAATAATTTTTACTGTGCCTAGTGCCTACCTACCTGGTATAGGTACCTGTTTTTTTCTGATTTAATTTCGCACATCAGTGAAAGAGATTAAAACAATATGTTCCTCTTCTTACAATTTTAATTGCACACACAAATGCATTGTCATCTATAAATCTATAGCCATTAGCCATAACAAAATTATTTATTTTTTATATATGTACATCAATACATAATAATAAATTTCCATGTGTACAGACTCACTTTTATAGTAATCGTGGAAACAAAGTTGTTTCAATTTATGAAAGAAGGAAATAATTACCATACCCTAACTCGGGTTGTTGTAAAACTCGTCAATTGTCACTTTATCATGCAGCGCAATGAGTTGCAATATTTCCATAATTTAAATTGTAAAAAAATTGTTATAGGCACCTACTTTTATATTATAAGATCAATGGTATTATACAAAAAACCACGAAAGCATCGGTCATTGACTTAAATAAATATACCGATCAGTCGTATATAATATTGTTTAAAATGTTTAAATGCACCGTCTCTTGTAATTGAACAATTAGGTCCTATTAGATTTTATTATACCTTCGTATTAGCTACATATGTTTTAAGAATTTGGTATATCAATACAACTCTAAAGTAATAATCAAATCAACAAATTAATTATTTATTATGTTAACATGTTATGCTCAAGTTAAGTGACTTGCAAGTCTTCGAGCTAACCTAGCGCTAAGTTGTTTTTTTACTTTAAGTTTTAATATTTTAATTTATATAACAACAGGTCACAGGTAAAGTTCAAATTCAGCAATATAAAGTAATACAAATAACAAAAAAAAAAATTATAATAGTAATAGCTAACTTGCTTGTTCAGTATATTTTATAATGAAAAAAAAAACTGGAATAAAATTGTATGTTCATTATTCTTCATCTGAATCTGCTTTGGCAATACCACTTTCTATCCATTCATCATTTAAGTATTTATCTGATACAGTATCTGTAAGTTTGATTTTGACACTTGCAGATTTATTTTGTTGATCGATAGAAACAACATAAATTGTACATTTTTTATCTATAATTTTCAAAAGCTCATCTTCGTTAATATAATCTATTCCATGTAAATTGCAAGTTAATGACTGTGCTGGTAATTGGGTAAACTGTTTATGTAGTAACCTGATGTCCTCAAATGGAATAGTGTCCATTGAACCATTGTCAATATTCATCATTTTTATTACACTCAAGTTGATATCAGTGACAAAACCTCTGAACCAACAATCATCAAAAAAATATGCATATGTATGTCTCACCATGGTTACAGTTGGATCAAATAACAACTCTGATTCATGCATAAAATAGAAATTTTTCATATCAACTAATAACTTCTGTAACAAATGATATTGATCAATGCTTTGACATATTATAGTTGGTATAATATTTGTATTGACTGCACAAACATTGACATTTAATGAATTATTGATTTTCAATTCGAAATGTTGAATTTCTTGCTCCAAAAAACAATTGTTTAATGATGTTAGTAAATACTGATCATTTCTTAGGAATTTTTTTAATACTCCGTTATTTTCATTAGGTTCGTCATTATACTTTTCTTTTTCATTAGTAGAAAAAGATCCAGACCTATTTGCTTCTTCTAAGCATTCTTCTTTCTTCATATTTTTATAAACATCACAAGTATGTTTTACTGATGAAATTATTTCTACTCCATTCGTTGTGAAATGAACACAGCACAATTCTGGTAGTTTTGAAAACATTTGACTAACTCTGCCAAAACCCCATCTTCTATAATGAGTAAAACCAGAACCAAATTTGTCAATGTATAAACTACACATTTGTCCATCAGATATCCAATCAGGTACTTCATTTAATAGTTGTTCAATATTAGTTTTAATTGTATCTTCTAAAATATAAAACAATGGATATTCCAGTCCATTGGAAATTTGTTGATCTTCATATTTATTTTCCAATGAATACTCATCAATGTTACATATATCCATAGCTGTATATTTATCTTCCGTCTCAATTACTTCTTTCAATCTGTTGACTAATTTTGGTTGCAAACTTATCATTTCTTCTCCCCTTCTTAAAAATATATGCTCCAAATTGAACAATAGTATATCCACACAGTTGATGTAAGACTGAAATATTGGAATACACAAAACATCAGATTCAAAAACACTTATTGATAATCCTTCTGGATATAATTCATAAAAAATTCTGATAAATGCACATTGTGTTCTGTATGGTATCAATAAATCGTTTTGACAAATTTTACTTTTGGGCGGCCTTATTATATTTGTAGAGACTAATAGTTCCATATGCCTGCTCAATTTTGAACTTATTAAATTGACAATGGAGTTGGTATCTTCTGGATCTTCTAACTGAACAACATCTGGGATACTTTTAAGGAAATCAAAAGGGGTATCGTAACCAAACAATTTCAACTGTAGTTGTTGTGGTCCTCCGAATACGTAAATTGTTCTTTTCCATAATTCTTCGACTGTTAAGCAGTTCTTGCACGCAACTAAAACGGAACGGACAACAATTTTTAACTCCATAAGACTCTGGCAAACCATTTTGACTAGTTTACGATTTTTAAGACTAAAATTAGATATCATATGAAGTGTAACATTTTATATTATGCTATTGATTTCAAATCATACAATTGCTCTAAACTTCGAATCACATTCCATAGCAATTGAAGTCATGCACCGATGAACTGAATAATAAAATTGGAAGTGTGAAACGCTCACCGATAATCTGCTATGGCCGATGAGTATAATATACTATAAACCAATGACTACAATGTATTATAAACTGAATGTAAATAATGTATACAAAACTGAAAAAGAAGTGTAATAGAAATTACTGAAATATTTGTCGGAATGATATTCAAGATTCTAATTTCAAATTTAAATGCTTACAACACGGTACATTATCACAAAACACATTGCTTACATATCAGAGGCTAATGATAGTGAAACATAGATAACAAAAAATAAACGTATAAACATGCATACCAACACAAGAGTACGAATATAATGGCGGGCACAGCATATAAATTAAAATATGATTATGATAGTAATTATGATTACAAAAAAAATTTTGTTAAACCGCTTAAATGAAAAAAATGAGAAATTTATCCACTAAGTACGGTCGCAACTTTCGGTCTGCGTGACTATTCCATAAGGCATAAAAGCCATAGTCATATTTTTTAAAATAAAATAAAAAAATTTTAACTTTTGTCCTACTCGGCCCGAGAAATTTTTTAGGTTTTGTATGCATGTAAACATATTTTCATCCATAAAAATCAAATACGTTTTTGGTTACATGTATTTGAAGTTTAAACAAGTAGACGAACATTTTTCGAGGTACACTGCTGTTCCACACCAAATACCAGTACTCCACTCTATCCATCTAAACTTTAAATACTATTACAACTTCTAAACAACTAATCTAAAATTCGATTTTTACGTGTGCTGAAGCACTTCAACAAATCTTCTGCTTTGGAATAAGAAATTAAAAATGCATGTTGTCATTAAAAAAAAGTAAAAACTTGAAAAATGATTACTATCAAAATAGTAAAAAAAAAGTTTAGAAAAATGTCGTTTTGATCAACTTAAAATAATGTGCAAAAAATATTTTTTTAAATGTTAATAGTTTTTAAATTAATTAGTGTAACTTTAAGTGGATCACCCGGTATAGGTATAGCTGGTATAGGTTATTAACAAATAAAACGTTCAGAAGACGTATTAATGCCCGTATAAAAACAGTTAACATTTTATTGTTGTACTTATTTAAGTTTGCAAAAGTCTCGTCTCAATAACAAAAAAAAAAATTATAACATATTTACATAAATAAATGAAAGTACCTAACGGCTATGACCTGAATATAAAAGCTGTAATTTATGTAATGCAAAAATAGTGAAAAATCCATTCGTTCGACACATTATTATGATTTGTTTAGTTACGATGATTGTATAATGCCAAATCAGTATTATTGTAATAACGTTAGTACAAAATAAAGAGAGCTCATTGTATAAAAATAAACGAACAACCATTGATTACATTAAAACTAAAACATAAACAATTATTGAATTATCTCTGTATCAGCGTATTCTTTTGTTTATACCTAAATCCAATTAAAATGTATACAACAATTTTGAGACCGACCACGAGTGATGGTAGGTACCTATGCATATATATTATTATAATTCACCGATTCCTTTTACAATTAATTTTATTCATAGGTGCCTCTGGACATTTATTTTTTAATTAAATTGTGCACAAATTCACAATATACACAAATTACATTTCTAAATACGTAATCTGTATTCTATAATCTACTTAGGTACCATAGTCTGCATGCTATGACTAAAACAGTTCATCTTTACTATTAAATAACGAATATATTTTTATTATAATTGTCTATCCTGCTATATTTTAAAATGTAAAGGACATGTCACAATACATATTTGCCCCTCCCCTTACTGTATTTACCTACTGTTTAGTGTACAATAGTATTGATATTATTTAGTGTAATACTATAAATTATAATAGGATTTTTACCTTTTAACACACAATCATAAGGAAATAGTTACCAACACTCGTAGCTATTGTAAAACGTTTAATATTGTAAAATAAACGAAAAAAGGCTACACACTTCGCAATGAGGGAAAGCAAGGTCACCCGCAGACAAAAAATGTTCGAGGGGGCGTGTTATCAATATAATAGTAATATGTAACTAGTAGCTACCATATGCAAATGCAAAACATATTATACAAATGTTTACAACCGCCTAAAAATATACAAAATAGTATTAATTTAATATGGTCTTATAATATCGTGTTGTCTACGCAACATTACAATACCATCTAGACGGCCTTCTCCGGCCCTCGCCAACTTCACCTTATCAAACTTTTACCAGCGGCGTTCGAGAGAAGGTCTATAATTATAGTCACTTGAAACGCAAACGTTTTAGTCGTTTTACTGTTTTAATTTCACTACATTATATTATATTTTTAGTCACTCGTCACCCGTCACCCGTCAGAGCAGTTCGGACTTGTTTTTAACGGTTATATTTTGTTCAAAAACAGAAACACGACGACTCGTTACTATTTTTTTTTTTTGTTTACTAGCGTTCGGTACGTACTTACATGTCGTGAAAAGTGAAAACCTTCGTTAAGTGTCGTAACAGTTTGTCCTATTTCTAAAGGCCCATACTCAAACCGTTTATACATAAGTTGTGATTGTTGTGAATACCTACCTACTTCGTGCAGGGCCCTCTGCGGACTCATAACATTTAGGTACGTACCTATATCGGCAATCGGCTTGTAGCAACCTTACTCAATGATTTTTAATTTTATAGTTTTGTAGAATATTTTGACCGGCCGTGGTTGCACGCTTCAAGTATAATTGTAAATTGTAATGTGTGATATGAAGCGTTTATTTAGGAAAGTGGTTAAGAAACATTTTTGTAAGATCGCGGTTTTTAAAATATGTTATACGTATTAATGTGCATATGATTTGGTAAGGATATGTGTATATGTGTATTTTTAACATATTATTTTGTGTCTCGGAGGGTTATTACTCGAAATGGATACACATTATCAATTTATAATAAGTGTATTGGCTTGGAATATTATGGTGAAGTTTACTATTCAGAAACTTATCAGAAACTTTTATAAACGCATTTAGCTTCTTAGTTCTTCGTGTGAGGTGTGAAATGTACTGATTTTTTAACGACCGACATTATTATTCAGAGATATTTTTGAAGTGCATTATTCGATAAAAAAAGGGAGGAGCATAACATGTCATAAATCATAATAGCAGTACCAAATTAAACAGTTAATTTTCTAAGGTCAGTATTTTGAAATGCCTGAATAAATTGAATTCGAGTTAGTGTACTGCAATTATAAAGCTGGTTAGGTTAACAACTAAATCCTCAATACATCCAATCGATCAGACAGAGTTTACCTTTTAAAAGGAGTTCGGGAAATATAAAATATTAAATGTCAAAAATGTTTAGACATTTTTAATTGATTGCAACGTTACAATACGCTTAGCTTCGTTTGAAAACTGTTTTTGATATTTCATATTGCCACATTAAAAAGTTCTATTTTAGTATAACAATATTGAATATTATATTATATTATACTAAAATAAACTTACCACGGAATTTCGGTCGCCCTTGTTAAAGAATTGAGAGTGATATAGTATATGGTCGTATGCCTAATATAGAATATATAGATTATAGGGTGTTTATTTCGAGATTTCTTTTAATTTTCAAAACATCAAAATCATAACAAAAAATAATATTAAATAATAGATGATCTAAAATAAGCAATTATTATAGATGCTTCGATGGACCGGGCACAATGATTATAGGTCTGAATGTTTCAGTCCCGAGTACCAGCTGCAGTTGTTTATTTATTACTGTTATAATATTATATAACGCTCGATTATCCGTAAATATCGCACACCCAGTGATTGATTTAGAGCAGGAATGTAAATTTGCCACCTCCTCCCCCCCTACTTCGACATCCTCATGATGGTTTCGTCGCGTCGCGTAAATTTAAAATTATATAAAAGTTAAAACGATAAAAAAAAACACTAAAACCGTTTCGGGATAGACGTCCAAAATCAACCAAGGTCGGGTTTGTCATATACGCGTACACGTCACAGTCGTAATGTATACATTCAATAATGTTGCTATATTAAATGAATATTTATAACTGCAGTGCTTGAAAATTCGACGACGAAAAAAATAGTAGGTAGGTACTAGACTCTGATGACATAATTAATTATTCAAAATTGAGTTCCTATACTCGCACATTATATTGTTATTAGGTACCCGCAAATGGCCGCTAGACGAAAAAGCGTTTTCAGTTTTTAGAAAAACAAAAATCCTCAGACCTCAGTATAAAAAGTAATCCTTTTTCATAGGTGCTTTCTGAATGATGTAGTCAATTATTTTATTGATGGCATAAAATATTCAAGAAAAACACATATATTATTATCATATTATAAGATAAATTACATCATTATTTTTATAATTTATTTTCTTTATAAATTATATTCAATTAGATTTAGTGTGCAAGTTGCCAGTGTACAACAATGTATATGGTAAATTCATATATTTTAATATTATAATATTTATTATAGTTTACGTATTTGTTTTATTTTTTGTTACATTGAATGATTCATGTCTAAAATTGTTTACTCAGGTATTATTTATATATACATTTTTTTGTACGGGAAATACGTTTTTACTAACATTCTACTATCATACAAATCGCATAATACTATCCAACAGAAATTACATCCAATTATTTTTAACAATGTTTTTAAATGTTATTAATAATAAATAATAATAACTTATTATACTTATTTGGGTTAGGTTAATTACCCCATAACTCCAGTCTCCAATTTAAGAATGCCTTCAATCTTCATTCAAAGAATTTCACTACCCTAATAAACAGAAAAATTGTTTACATACTGTATTATTCTAAGAACCTAAGGGCTAAACGAAATGGTAAAATATTTAAAATTCATTTATTTTTTACACAAGAGTCAAAATTAAATTTTAAAGAGACAGGAATTTTTCTAGTAATTATAATTATCTTAAATAAATTATATGAAGATTTCACTTTTATTGATATTGTCGAAAACGATGTCCGGACCGTTTTATGTGAACCGCATTACTAATTTTAAGCATAGATATTTTTTGTCAAATATTTTGTTTTTACTTGATTGTCATTGACTTTTAAATTTTGATCACTTTCATAACAAATTATGTGATCAATATCGAAGAAACATAGCGCATAAGACATTAAGACATAACACATCATCAGTCATCACGTTGGTAGCCGATAGGCTATATACCTATATTCATTTTAGGCTAAGTATTTGGCATTTCGGCTACACAAGTTCTATGTGACCATAAGTATAATATATAATTTAGTTAGCAATCACAATACATAGGTAATAATATATTATATTTTGTTTTTTATACCTACTCTTGATGAGCTTTCAATTTTTTTCTTTTTTTACAGCTTAATCAAATATGATGTGTTAGTAATCTAACTATAGACATTTTAATTATTAAATAATTGACCATCCACGCCCCCTCTCAAAAAAAAAAAAACAATCATAATATGCCATTGCGGGGGAACGTTTTCGATCATCATGTCACTGGATGTTTATTTACTGGTTTACAGTATATAAAATATAAATCCAGTGTTATGTTATTATTATAATAAATTCTTGTGAAAGTTCAACACGAATAATATAACAATTCATGTTATTAATAACAATAATGTTAACACTTAAATATTTAATCTAAAGTTAATAATAATGACATTTTGAGTGTAGCGGCCGAGAATAATATAAATTTATTATTGTTTTTACGGTCCCTGCCCAGTTGCCCGTCCGCACGGTTAAAATTAAATTTTCATCTAAAAGACCGTTCGGTGAATATCGTTATCAACAGATGTTAACATCAGATTCACAGATTGCTCATTTTTCGCGTTATCAGTTAGTGAGATAATATAATCTCTTGGGGACCCAGCCGGCGGTGGAAACTGGAAAACGAAACGAACATGAGTTTTTCCGGTTCACGACGTCGCGTTTTTACGAAAAATTTAATAAAAATAATAATAACAAACGTTCCGCAATATAATAACTAATAAGTTATAACAATACCACTCGTTAAGATTTTAGAAGCGGTCCTCAGTGCTGTAGCCTCACCGGTCGTCGCCGAATCTTGTCGACGAAGACCGACTCCTACTCCTCTCCTCGGCTGCCTCAGCCGTTTCGACAATATCGAATAATATTAAATTATGATGTCATCGCCGCCGTCATCGTTTTAAGTGTTACCTCTGCTGTTTTGACGTTCTGTACAGTTATTCATTGTTCGCGTTAGTGTGGCGTAGACGGCCGGACGCCTATTCCTACTGTCGTGCTGTCAACCTTTTGACGTTTTCCTTTCTCTCGACTCCATTCCGCAACAATGGCGGATCGCCAGGGAGAAGAGCTGCGGTTACGCGACGTCGACAATGACTCGTCTGCATTGGTAGCGGAGGCGGCGGACGGTGAGCTGGACAAACCGACCGTCCGGCAGACCGTTTGGCGGGTGACCAAAGGTATGGTACCTGTGGTCACCATCTACGCTCTTGGCTTTTGGCGCGTGGCGTCCGTCAGCGCCTGGGTGCTGGTGCCATTCTTCTTCTGCTTGTCGGTCGTCCGCGATCTCTTGCGAGACGCTGGCCGGGCTAAGCGCCGGCGTGCTCAGCTGGCCGCTGCTGCCGACGAGAAGGACCTGATCACCGCCAACGTTGCTGAGCTACCATCCTGGGTGTTCTTCCCGGACATCCACCGTGCCGAATGGCTCAATCAGGTAAGTCATCTGTCCTTGACGCCGATACACACCCGTGACTGGAATATTATGGTCAGTGCACCGGTGTTTGCTGATTGCTTAGGTATGTTCCGTTTCAGATTATCAAGCAGATGTGGCCGTTGATTAGTGTATATGCTCAGAGTACCATAAAAAACACCGTGGAACCGATGGTTGTCGAGAGCCTACGTGAATACAAAATCAACAATTTTGCGTTTGACAAGTTACGACTGGGATCAATAGTGAGTACCATCTAACTACACACCTAAAATTTGGTGTTGTCAGTTGAAAATGATGACATTTCACATAAGGTGCACTATTTAAAATAAACTCTTTTTTTTAAGCCACCCAAAATTGGAGGTGTCAAAGTGTATGATAAAGTGTCACGCGATCAAATAATGTTGGACATTGACGTTATGTGAGTAGTGTCATCAATAACTATTTTACCTGTATAATATTTTACACCCAATAATTTAATTAAACTCTGTATTGTTAACATTTTATAGTTTTGCTAGTGATAGTGACATTTCGTTCTATGTAAGCGGAGTTCCTTGCGGTATCAAAGACTTTCAAGTAATGACGACTAGTTTTTAAGTTTTAGAACAAATTTTAATAACACTAGAAATGTCAACAAACAGATTCGTGGTATGATGAGAGTGGTTATGAAACCATTGCTTACTACTTCACCTCTGGTAGGTGGATTGCAGATATTTTTCCTAAATCAACCAGACATTGATTACGATCTGATGGGTGTTGCTGATGTTCTGGATATGCCCGGCCTCAAGTAATTGCGGTACATCATAATATAAAATATTACGTTAATGTCAACATAATTTTTGTAATAGTGATGTATTAAAAAAAGTTATCGCTCAACAAGTAGCTGCTACAATGGTTTTACCAAACAAATTGCCTATAGTATTGAGTAATGAAATAGCTGCACATGTAGTTAAGTTACCTGAGCCAGAGGTTAGTATCAGATAGAACATCATTACATTTTCTAGCCAGTTCTAAGTCATTTTATTCAATATTAACTATTTATGTTGTAGGGTGTCCTACGTGTACACATCTTCCAAGCTAAAAATTTGGTGGCCAAAGACATGAGCTTGATAAGAAAAGGTAAATCGGATCCATACGTCATTGTGACGTTAGGTGCACAACAATACAAAACTCATACAATTAACAATGAACTGAATCCTAAATGGGATTATTGGTGCGAGGTAATGAATATTATTTTATGAATCCAAATATTTTACATTTCTAATACTGTATAATTAATGTCAATGTGTAGTTTGCATCATTCTCTCCCAGAGGACAGGTGTTGAAACTCAAACTTTATGATGAAGACGAAATGGTGGGCAAAAAACATTCAAATCTAGGAAGGTGAAACACCATTTTAAAATAATTAATATAATTTTTATATTTTTATTCATTTTTATTGTGAAGAGCTTCAATACAAATTGGCAATGTTGCTAAAAATGGCTATTTTGATAAGGTAAAACAATTTGAAATCTCAACTACTATTGCCTATTATTATTATATTTTTTTTTGTACAATTTTTTAAAACAATTGTTTATTTATAGTGGATCAACTTAGAGGACACTAAACATGGCATGATACATGTGCGTATGCTTTGGTTGGACTTGACTTTGGAACAAAGTGCACTAAAGAGGGTAATAGAAAAGTGAAATCACTTATCGCTTTCATAGTGTATCTAATATTGTACTGTGCAGGCCCTTACTGAAACTCAAGAACTGAGAATAACAAACCTGAGTTCAGCTGTGGTGATGGTGTACATAGACTCGGCCATCAATTTACCAGTGTGTACTCCAATAAAATTTTGTTCTAAAAATTAAATTATATCATATCATTAATGTTGGTGTGTTATAGAACGCTCGGGCCCAAAGCAAACCAGATCCATTGGTACGAGTAACAGTTGGTCAAACTACTCAAACAACTGTAGGAAAGTTACGCACTGAACGTCCTGTCTATGAACAAGGATTCACGTTTTTGGTGAGCAACCCCGAAACTGACACCATTGAATTCAAGGTATTTAAATTTTTTTATTCTTGACTTATAAGACACCTTAACTGTATTTTTTTTTGTATTTAGGTTATAGATCAAAAGACTAACATTCAATTGGGATTGTATGTATACGAATTGTCTGCACTACTACTCGCCCAAAATATGAGAGTTGATACTCAACCTTATGATCTGATAATTGACAGCAAGAACCAACAGCATGACAGCAAATTATTGTTTTGTTTGCAGCTCAAAGTATGTTTGTTTATTTAGACTGTAATTTAATACAGTGTTAAACTCAGAATTGAGTTTTGGATTTTCAACTCTTATCTCCTCCCCTCCCCCCTCGTTTGACTTTTTCATAAAAAGTAAGAATATTGAAAAAAAAACCATATTTTAACCTCCATTTGTGCACAGATTTAATATTTGGGCAGGTGTGAGTATGATTACTTATTTTCAATTATGTTTAGTTTTTGAAAAAATTGCCAGTATTGGTTGATGTTAATGACGACACATCTACAGTAACAAAACCACTATCGAGACAGACTTCTGTACAGTCGACAAAATCTGTCAACAGTGTTATAACGTCAGCAGACGTGTCTGAGATTCAGTCTTCTGCTGTTGGAGTCACCTCGCCCACTGATGGTATGAGTAGGACTTCGTCGATTAAAAGAGATTCAACGGTATCCCGAAGTTCACATGCTGGTGGCGGTGATCAAGAACCACTCATTGAGCAAGTCGAAACTACAGAATTGCTATCTGAACCGTAGGGATCATTTCTTGTTAACTTGTATTTATTATCCTATGTTGTGATATTTTATTTAATAATTTTTTTTAATCAAATAGAGAAGAACCAGCTCCCGGCACAGGTGTTTTAGGCAGCATACAACTTACATTGACGTTCAGCGTGGCCAGGCAACGTCTCAATGTTACTGTACATAAAGTTGTGTAAGAATACCATCATGATTATTTCATTAGTGTTGGCACTGTATGCACAATAATTATTAATGGTCTTGTGTACTTTGCTTATTTTTAGTAACTTACCAATCAAAGAAGCTTCAGACATCCCTGATCCTTATGTCAAGTTGTATGTGCTACCCAAGAAAGACAATAGTAACACCAAACGAAAAACCGAAGTAAGACTATTGCAGAAAGGAGGATATGAGAAACTTCATTGTTATGTTCTAATAAATAATATGCACTAATATTTTTCAATGTGTAGACGTACAAGGACAACTGCAATCCAGTGTACGAAGAAACGTTTGAGTACATCATGGGAGTGGCGGAGTTGAACAGCAAGCAGCTGGAGGTAACTGTCCTGACTAAGAAGACGTGGCACAGTCCCGTGTTGGGTCAGATAGTGTTGAACATTAGCGACTACGTCAACATAAACACCCCCAGTTTTACGGGTTGGTTTGATTTAGAAACTGAAATCAAAGAAGGCACAGTTTGATAATTCTGTTACATAGGGCTTTAAACATAATATTATCATTAAATTTACGAACGGCGTACATTTATTATTTTAATACATTATGGTGCTTAAATATTATGATTTTCCTTAAGGCCGCATAATATGAATTTTTTTGATTTTTTACACTTTTAGTCACATTGTTTCATTTATTTATTTTTTATTTTTATCCATTTTGCATTGTTGAATTTTTTTACCATTATTTGTATGTATACATAATATTTTTTTTACAACTGTTGTTTAATATGTTTTTCTTATGTACTTTCCTAACTTAATTCGAAAACAATTCCGTCTATGCAAAGTATTATTCGTTGGAAACCCATTGATTCATACTTATATTAACAATTTTGTTGAACAAATTAAATAGTACCAAGCTTTTTAGTTATTAATATAATGTTTTAATTTCTTACACATTAATTTGTATCATAATAGAATACTGTTTTATAGTGTCATATTTTTATTGAGAAATAGATTAATTTTATTTTCAATTTTTATTAGTTTTATATATTGTATTTGTATCTTAACGTCAAATATGTTGAATTTTTTGCTAAGTTTCATCTTACAAACTTGTTGGATACAATATGTAGTTCAATAAATACGATCGTAGGTGTAAATTAGGCTAATCAATTAACGCTTATTGACATAATTTATTATACTTACGAGGTCAAGTTAAGAAATACTTTGGGAGCTTCGAGAGTTTTTAGGGAGGATAAGCCTCCCGAATTTACACCTATGATTACACGACTTGCCAGGGCGTAGTCACAATTTAGTGCATTAGTGTATTGAAAAAAAACAAAGGACAAACAGCGCACTATTCAATATTTTCCACTTTGAAGAAAATTTATGAATCCGTTACAACAGATGTAACCATAATTTGTATTTAAGTATACCTAATGGGAATTGGTAATTTTTAAATTGTATTCGTTTCTATGGTAATTTCTATGAATACACAAAATTGGTTAAAAAAATACAAATATAGTCCAAAAGCCATGCTTATGTTAAAAAAATGTTTATTGTAAAGTGAAGACAATTATTGTAATTAATGAGTATGAAGCTGGTTTTCATAATTTTATACTTATTGATCTTATGCAAAGCAGAGGGAGTACCTATACAATAAGGACAATATTCATAAATTACAACAATTTGTAGAGAAAAAATGATTTGCGTATAAGACCATATTTTATGTTAATTTATTGTTTATAAAAGAAAAACATTGTGGTTTGTTTCTTGAGTGGGCATTTATTTTTTGTTGTAGAAAAATGAACAAAACAGTTTACTATAAAATTGAAATGTATTAATATTGACGCAGTTTTAATGATTTTAGAGTTTCTCATCTGTTACAATTCAACATTTTTTACGTATATCAAGAAAAAAGGTTTTCAATTTAAACGTATTATACAACTGATAAATTATTAATTGTTTAGCATGAATACCTTAATATTAACGAGTACCAATTGTTTTGAAGTTACTGTTTAACACTTCGATATCTGAAGATACAGGTGTGTGTGCGCAGAGGCACTTCACACGAAGACACGCTAGAAGGAATTTCTATCATAAAAATGCATATGTGTAATTTTAGCAGAGATGTTTTTAAGCAATACTACTATTTCCACAGCGAAACAATTGTATACAAATATTTGACTATATCCTACAACTTGGGAACCAAAAGATCCACCTCAGGACAGGGCTATCACACATCCGGTTTCCTCAAAGATTGCAATTAATTTTGGCTTTTACGTAGATTCCAATAATTATTATTTGTATGTAGAGTAAGTATACCTACTCTATTTTGTTTTTTTAATTTGTGAACATTGATAGTGACTTAATTCATGAAAAATAATAACCACAAAAATTAATATCAGTAACGTTCAGATATTTTATTATATGGCTCTAATGTAGAGTTAGTATGCAAAGTAGCAAAAACTCATGATAAATGTTAATTTAAAAAAACATTAAGAACAATCATTTTTGAAATGAGGTTATATTAAGTAAACCTATTGAAACATCTCGTCCAAAATGTATAAAAGTCCATCATTGTGCACAGTATTGATTCAGTCTGCAATGCTTCACCCATCCCTAAATCTTTACCAGATATTATTTAAATTTGTTTCCAAAACAACTCAAGAACACAATTGGAACAATTATCAATCAAAACAAAACCAATTTAAACTTTTCCTAGTTGATTTGATACGTAAAGCCTTATTATTTCTTCTTTAAATAAAAATATTTTCTATCGAATACATAATTTTTTTTTCTATGCGTGACCTAATTCTACGCTCTTTAATAGACTAAAAATATAGACACATACTCAACTAATGACCAAATAAAATTAGTTGTCAGTATATTTTCTTTTATTAAAAATACAATGTACAGAGCAAGAGGAATGATTAAAAAGATTAATCTTCTTCTTCTTCGGCAGCATTGCCATCGTCCTTGGCAGTCTTGGCCTTCCTCAAGTTCTTCCTCTTTACACGTCCTGGACGGCCACCACCGAATGGTGATTTCAGAGAGAAGTCAATGTGTTTCTGAGAGTCCAAACGAACGATGAATGATGGTACATTTACTACTTGCTTGCGCACACTGTAAAATGAAAAGTGAAATTGATCAACTAATCCTGAACAAATAGTGAAGTTATAGAAAGTTTCACAATTTTAAGTATCAGAAGACTTGTATTAAATTATAAGCAACTCACATTTTTGGCCTTAGAAACATGGATTTATCAAAGGGACCAAAACATAACCACAACATTTACAGTTGTTTTACAGACGTTAAAATGGCATTATAAATAATGAACATTTTAAGTGGCCTGATAAAAATTTAAATTGTACTCTTTGCCAACATTGAGAGGCAGTTGGTTTTCATCTAATTAGGAAAACAATTTGACTATTAGCCTTGTACGTAAAAGAATCTTTGTATAAATTTAGTATTTATACCTAACACACCATTGCAACATGTACCAAATTACTAATTAAGTTGTTACTTTGTCATGAAAAAGACAGAAAATAGTAATTCTGACCTTTGATTAACCAAAGTCTATTTATTTAGCCCATTGTGATTAGGATTACTTAAATTATATTATGAATATCCTTGCCCAAGAACAAATGGCTGTTATACATTAAAAATAAGGTAGAAAAAAACCATAACAGATATACAGAGTATTAAGTATTAAACTGTCACTTTGTCATGAAAAAGACAGAAGATATACATCCCGACCTTTGATTAACCAAAGTATAATGATATTGCCTTATCATGATTAAGATTTGCTCGTATAAAATTAAAGAACATCCTTGCCCAAGAATAATAGGCTTAAATTACACTATTCAAGTTAATAATATTGTAGCATTGTCATGAAAAAGATCAGAAAACATTTATCTGAACTTGGATTAACACAGTGCAAATACTTTAGCCCAATTGTGATTAGGATTATCTTGGTAGAATAAACCAGCATCCTTGCCCAAAACAATTGGCATACGCTTAAAAAATCAAAATACATACCGAATATGTCTTTGACGGATCAAAACTCGTGCATGATGAATGGATTTGGCTAATCCCAATTTGAACACCTAAAATTATATTCATTTATCTTAAATAAAAAGCATTATTGTTTAATTAATTATATTTTATAAAAAATAAGAAGCTGTAAATTCTCAGATATTAAATTATCAACAAAAATATTTTTCAGAAGAGGTGTCAGAAAATAATAATAAATTCATCACATTAATTTATCAGCTCTTATACATTTTTTTCTAATAATAACTACAAATTTACCTGAGTTTGAAGTCTGCGTTCCAAGAAATCTTCAATTTTCAAACCCAAAACGTAATCAAGCTTCATACGGCCTTCGTCTAATACTCCAATACGAACCAACCTACGCAACAAAGCGTTACCTGGAAAATTCCATTAAATTATTCATATTGCACAGTAAAAAATGTCATACATAGATCTAGATAAAAATTAAACTTGTTTTACAAAACATAATTACACTCAGCAAGGTTTAAATTAGCAACATTGTCGGAATTTCAGACGAGAGGTGTCAGAATATAATTTGGTTTCATCATTGTAATACTTTGTAAACAAGAACAAACGGCCGGTCCGGTTGGACATAATGTTAATTATAAACAAACCTTCGAAAAGACGTTTTTGATCCTTCTCTTCGAGGGTCAACAGTTCACGAGCGGCTTTACGGATCTTGGCCAATGTGTATTTCACACGCCACACTTCACGTTTGTTCCTCAGACCATACTCTCCGATGATCTTCAATTCCTGGTCCAAACGTGCTTTCTCATACGGACGACGAGGTGTCACGTACGTTTTACTGTACACGGACGGGATGCGTCCGTTAACCATGTTGAATAGTTATCTGAAACTAAGTGAAGAAGTTCAATACACAAGACTATACATGTACAATTTGATGGACATGTTACCGCATTCTAAAATTCATACCCACGAGGTTATGAAAGGGACCGTGTGCAAGGGGGGGGGGCATGGTAATTTAAGACAAATACTTAACAAATATTTAATAACTAAATAGTAAATAGCGCAATCGACACATAGCGAATGTAGGCGATGTGTAGCCCCGAATCTTAGGACAAGGTATGTCGGTGAGCATTGAAAAAAATTATAAAAAGAGGAAAAGAATAAACCATAGTAAACGCAGAAACGAGGACGGCGGCCGATAAACTCGTGTCGGCGATTTCTCATCCGTTTCAATCGAGCGAGGAGTTGGCCGAAAAACATCGAAAATCGTACGAAACCACAGTCCATAGCCGGCAATTAACAGTTGAAGTCCAGAAAACCAAAAAAATGTAGACATAAAATACTTACAGCAAAAAGAAGAAAACTATCGGCAGGACTTGACCGTCGAACGTGCGCATCCAAAAAGAACAGAGCGAATGTAATGCCGAGTGAACGCCACCACGTCAGGCTCAGCGCTATTGAGTGATCGTTGACTGGTGGGAGGTGGCGCGGGGTGGTTTGCATTAAGCATATCGTTTTTAGGAGTGGGGAACTTGTCTACGTTGCAGCTACCAGTAACCAGTAAATAAAGACCGAAACCATGGTTGATGCGGACTGCTGGACTGTAAGTTGGTAGATGGAGAGGTGCTCCGTATCATATACATTTTGATATCATCTGTGATAACGTTATAACGCGGCTCTTAATATGTAAATTTGTATATTGTATTTATTTTTGTATTTTGAAATTTGAAACGATTGAAATACAGATTGCCCTGGAATCGAGAAACCGTTTAATATTGATAAAAAAAAAAAGAAACATACATTTACACTTATTTCTACCTATTATAGTTTCAAGTTTGTAACTAATAGCACATATTCTGTGCTAATAGCAACAATTTATAAACAAAAAAGATTTTGATTTTTATCATGAATCATAAAATACAAATTATGAAAAATCTTTTTTTAATTGAGCCTGTCGTACATTTTTTACGACAGTACTATAAAAATTCCAAGTCTCTAGCTATCATAGTTATTAGATTCTACTTATCCTGGCTTACTGATGAACGACAGACGAGTAATATTATGTAGGTATACAGATAAGTCATATTCTTGCTTTATTAAAGATTAATTATTAGTAAATATATTTGTAGAAATTGAATTGCAATAGAATACTAAAAGTAACTTTTTACAAAATACCTATGTATATTTAATCAAATATTATTATTGTTACTAGCTATAACATCCTAACAGGTTCGGATAAAAAGTTAGGGAACTGTGGGTCTGGCCATTTCAAGAGACCACTTATTAGGGTTAAAACTGGATTAGAAATAAACACCTTGTAACAAAAAAACACAATATGCTGACGACATGTTTAATATTGTTCTGTCAACGTATAATGTATATAATTTTTTTTTGTATGAAATTTATAATCTATACCTTAGTCACAACAAGTAAATGTGATACAGAAAACATAAGGTATCATAATAGGTATAGTAAATTAATAATATCAATAACAGTTTAAAATAGATTACATAGAACATGTTATGTTTGAGGAAAGCAGCCACCCATTAGTGACACCACAGAATACAGATATATATGTTACAGTTAAAGTGTTGAATCAGTTCGTTTATGAAATAACTAGGTAATTTATAAAATAAATAAAACTTGTAGGTAATGTATATAATTTATACTTTAACTAGTTATTTTATACATTCCCTGGTATCATTCCGTTAATGTGTCAAATTGTAAATAACAAAATATAATAAATATAGTTCTAACATTTTCATCAATTTAATATAACAAAATCAGATAAGATTGACCTAACCTTTTATTTTTTATTTATTCGATACCTAGTACCTACCTACACATTATAATTACAAGAGTGTTATTACAACTATACTCTCGATCCCAGTTCACAGTTCACAGTATGTTCAGAAAATTTGTTAGCTGTAGAAGTTCCAAATAAAAGTATTACATTAAGATCTGCGGCAACTGCGCAGTCACTGGGAACTGGTCAGGGTTTTTTTAAGTGAACTTGTACCAAAACATGTGGTACGAAGCGATATGTTTGTAGAAAAAAAAAGTATTCTGCAACTCTAAATGCCATAATAGCCTTACATGAACAAATATAAATAAATAATATAACTATAATTAATTCAGTAAAATAAAATATTTTAATATATAGGTACTTTAAATTTTAATGTATTTTATACTTTAACGGATATCAAACTGAAATTGTATATAATAACTAGATATTCTATGAAATAACTAGTAAAAGTACAATTTGCATGTATTGTTTCATACTTTAACTAACATTCGTAGGTAATTCATGAACTACCTAGTTATTTCATAAAATAACGGAATTCAACACTTTAACTGTAACATATATATTAAACTAGATAGCCGACTGTATAGAGCAGGGATGGCAAACCTTTTGAACACTGCGTGCCCAAAATTAGTAATAACCTTTTTATTTTTTTTAGAGCGTGCCATGAAAAAAAATATTAAAAATATAATATTTTGTTATACTATAATTTGATTGTATAATTAATGTATCAGTATAAAAAGGTTAGTTTAGGCTATTTTAATTTATAGGTCCTATAATATTATATATTATATACCTAATATATAAAAGTAAAAATTTTCGCGTGCCCACAAAATCTTTTCGCGTGTCATGGATTTGCCACCCCTGGTATAGAGTATGCATACAAATATGACGCCTAGTTGTCATATGCAGGTCTAGCAATGCTTACAAAATATGGATGTTATCAATTCTTTTCATATCGATTAATCAAAATTCGGTACTGGTCTAGTAGACCCCCGCCAAGAAAATAATCCCCTCGCCACTCAGGTTTAGTTGACGCCCGCCACTAAAATATTTCGTGTTTTCGATATTCTATTCAACAATCAATAATTTAATATTTAATTATAAAAAATATTCATATCAATATAAATTCATAAAAAAGTAAGAAAATAATTTAAATAATTTATCATACATTGATACATTCATTCGGCATTTATAAATAAATCGCAAAAAAATTATACACATCAGCTAATACATATAATAATGCAGAAAATAATACACTGGTGTCCATTTACTTTTCATACTCTCTCAACTCAAATATTTTTATTCAAAAAAAAATTGGTAAATTAAATATTTTTTAACATTTTTAATTAGTTTCTTTTTCTTCTTTAAATCCGTTATTTTCAGTTATCTTCTTAACTCGTCGTAATCGTGATAACTTTTCAAGTCAGCAATCTAGTTACCAAAAACGAACGAAACGAGAAAAAAAGAACCAATTATTAAGAAACAACGTGGTGCTTTTGCAATATTCTTTATAAAACAGAAAAAAAAATTAAATACGATTATGAGGAACAGGAATCTATTCTAACGGAAATCCAGAATTATATTTCGGATAATATTATGGATTATCATCGAACAATAAAATAAAATAAAAAAGGTGAACAATTATAGTTGATTCACAACAACTTGTTTTTATATTTTAATATTTCTTAATGTAAACATAAAGTATATAATTCAGAAATATTATAAATATGAATATAAACATAACTTAAGATCATTACATTAACTATAATTACTTTAATAACCAAGAAAAAAAAATGAAGGTTTTATTCTTCCCCATCATAGATGTATCTTTTTTTCAAACCATTGTGAACGAAAAAGTTATTAGTTATATTCAAATATTTTTCTTGGACCAGTAAAATAGTGAATCCTTATCAGCTGAAACTTTCAATACATTTATGATCCATGATGGGTATTAAAAAAACCTTAACAATGTAATTTGAATCAAGTTAAAATATTTATTACACAAATTTAATTTTTATCCTGGCTTAAAAAAAATTTACTAATCATTTACTAAATTGATAAAAAAACTTTTAAAATCTTGAGGCAAAACTTTATTCGCACAATACATGTCTACAGGATCATCAGTTAAATGTCCTGAAAAAAAATATTTTTGGATTTATTGATTATGTACATTAGATTGTCCTAAAACAAACTCGTAGAAGTCGAGTGCAAAGGTATACAAAGATACATTTTTGAGCTAAGCAAAACATTTTCAACATTTAATTATTTTTACAATGAAAAATAGACGATTTCAAGTATCATACATTAAAAAATAATAGTTAAATTTTACAATTTTGATAAATCTAACCAATACTTACCGAATACTACAGAAAATTTTTATCAAAATAAATTAAAAATACACAAATTAAATCAAAAATATATGATGCCCAACACAGTATATAAAAACTAACTCAGACTCGCTTTAATGTCCCTGGGATAACTTGTTCTTATTACGCAATTTATCTACTCGAGATAGGCACGATAGTGAGTTTATGCTCTCTTATAATGATGAACTACCAGAAATGTATGTTTCTAATTATCTAAAAAAAGATTTTCATTAAAAGACTAGTAGAACGAAAATGTATACTTGGCAGTTTAAGCCATTATTATAATACAGAAATGATATAAAATATCGTCTTCACACTGATAACTGACATATTTTAAGAAACTTGTTAAGAAATTATTTAAAATTCAGTCATTACAAGACAAACTGTCATTGTATATCTTGAATTTGATTAAACTAATATTATACAAACAAAAAACATTTTTGGATTCAATCTGTAAAGGTATATGGTATTATATTTTTGTGAGTTAGATTATTTACCACTACAAATTTAACTAAACAAACGATAGTACTTAAAAAATACTTCAATATTTAACATAAATTCCTGGACTTTTGAATATTTTCGGGAATAATCTACGAAAGATCCTCAATTATTTCATTAGCTTAATAAAAAATAAGCAACTTTTTAATTGTTTGAGGCTTCACCTCCTAATGGGTACCTACCTAAGCATCTCACTTTAGATAGCCTGGGCAAGTTACTTATAATTTTTTACTGATTTAATTTATATTGATAGAAAATATTTTAAAAAGCTTAAAGTTAACAGTTATCCTAATTTTATTTTAAACTTATTTAAGTTAAAAGTTATTTGAAAACTTAGAGTCAACTTAAGTTAAGTTAAATATTTATTTTTTAATATATAAGAAGCTAGTTATATGGTTTAAAACAATAAAAAGTAAATGTTTATGCAATACATTTCATCAATAATAAGTATATTATATTTATTATTTAATTATTTATAAACGACCGAAATTGGATTTGATTACAATTAACTCGTTATTTATTAAGTTTATATCAATAAAAATCAGTAAGTTCAAAATTAAGTTAATGAAAATGAAATTTTAAAAAGTTATAATCAACTTAACTTTAACTTTCTAACTCGTTTGTGCCCTGCAGGCTTGCATTTTAGAATACTTTTAAGAAATAAAAACCATAAGACTAAAACTTTTTACAAAATACAAATATTTACTTACTTGGATTGTCTGGAAAAAAATATCAGAAAAAAGTTATAATACATTTTTGAAGTATCAGAAAAAAATTATAATACATTTTTGAAGTATCCAATTTTTATCAATTTTAACATGACTGTCTATGGAGACAGAAAAAAGTCATCCAAAAGAATATTCAACAATGTTACACAAAACATGACACTCTATCCTCGAAAATTAATATAATAGTCCCATGTGATAACTTGTTCTTGTTATGTCATTTAAGTGAGCTGGAATAATGTATGAGCTTACTGAATAATCGCTACTCTCACTTAATGATGAGCCACTAGTGATATTCTTCAAGGAATGTCTCCGGAAATCAGGAATAATCCTGAAGTATTACTGTACCTCTCGGAAAAATCTCTTCAAAACAAAAAACTTATTCGCTTTAAAACAATTATCATTGTTTGGGCCCCGTCAACTACCATAGTGCTCCGGGTATTTTGAACTAGAATTGTTAGACCGGTTCCACTCCACGTACGCGCAACAGTCTGTGCTAGTCAACGGCCTCAGTCGCCGTTCGCGACAGTCTACATTTCAGTAATGTTCAATGTAGTTACATTCGCCGCTGCATCACACAGCGTATGATATACTCCACTTTTCATCAAGTGTCATGTGGTCGTTTTCTTTTTTTTCAATCCCCGTTGGCTTAAGTTTACAATTAGGTACATCGGAAAGCAATATAATGCCATTCAAGTATTCAACCACATGTTCTAACCATATCGAAATGGTATTCGTATGTCTATACTATACCAGGGCTCCCTAGTGAAGCGTTAAAAATGATTACCTTAAAAGTAATGTTTGCTAAGAGACCAGTAATTTGTAGTTCAATGCTAGATGAAGTTGCTATTCGTCAACATCTTGAGTTTGATGGACAAAATTACAATGAGAGAGTAGATTTTAGAACATTTGTAGAGTAGGTACGATAGTTTGGAATTGGTAAATAATGTTAAGTATTTATTTCGTAGGTATCTAAAAATGAAAATTGGGTTTTAAATGTTTCGTATTTAAATGCTTCTTCAACTTTTGCTCAAAAAGCTGAACTTACAAAGCATGCATTAAACCTATTGAAACAAACTTGAGTTTCTATTGTTATCGTAACGTTTGATGGTTGCCTTAAAAATTTAATGATGACACGTCAACTAGGCGGTGATAAAAAATAAATTAAAAGTTACACTTGATAATATTTCTGAACTCTTATAGATCCAGCTGATATAGACAAGCTTGTGTGGAATGCTTAGAGAGAATCGAAAATGTATTCACAGTTCGAAGGCAGTAGTCCATTAACTGATCGTTTAACTCTATTAATAGAATCAATTTCATTTATGTGCATTAGGCTTTCAGTAAACAATAGTTTAAGCCGTTTAAGGTCAAAAAATGAAACCTCAATCTTTAAGAATGTACTTTAAAAAATTGACACTATTTAAAAAGGGCATGGGAATTTTATGTTTATATTAATTTTTCAATTATTTGTGTATTTTTTCAGGAAGTTATATACAGTCTAGGAAGTTGTGAAGTTGCTAAAATGGAGGAGTGAAGATATTCTAGCTGCATTGTTTTTATTAGTTATTATAATTTATAAATCAGCATCGTAACTATGTATTACAACTTCTTTGACTAAAACGAAAACAAACAATTAAGTTTATTGATTTTTTGATTAAACAATCATTTGTAACACATATTTAGATATTTTAAGCCTTGAGGTTTGAAGAATACATTATAAATGTAAAATTATTAATCAGTGTCCGATGTTTTCTCCATCAACAGATTAATCTGAATTGTTTGGTACTTAGCTGAATACTCAAAAGCCATAAATAATGTCGAAACTGATTTTTGAATTACGGTGATTATAATTATGGTTCAATAAGTAAATTATAAACGGATAAGTCAACTAGACTATTTGAAAAATGTATATATGAAATGGTGGAACTGTCATTTGTGTGTTGTGTCTATGGTTTTTACTTCACTTTTTAGAAAAAAAGGCACATCTATATAATTCCTACATACGGTCGTTGTTATCAATATCGTATGCGTATGTATTATCACAATCACCTTAGTGATTACCTTTTATTTCTTATAATGATTTATTTTTTGTAATTTGAGTTAGGACTAACCTAGTCTTTGAGGTGCTCTCGTCTATTAAATCATTAAGTGTGTATGTGTAATACATTTTATACAGTCTACGATAGGTACCATTGTTCCTTAATATATTAAAAAGTTTATAAGATCCATCATCAAATGTCGAGTGACGACCGTGTTAAGGCTAACCAGATTTCGAGACAAACGTAGTAAGTAAATAAATTGAAATCTATTCATAAAAAGGCTAAATGGCATTTAATAGGATATCTAAAAATTGGTTTCTATATTAGTTTATAAACTTTTATAAAAAAGTTATTCTATTACAAATTTAGAATGTAATATTTTAAAATATAATATTTTTGTGATTCGGATCATATGCAATAACTTGTCTAATCAAATATATAAACAATATTTTAAAACAACTTGTACAAACACTATAAATATTCGGACTTTTGAATATTTCAGGGAACTTTCTATAAAACATCCCTTAGTATTTCATTTGCATCTCCAAAAACAAACCGGTCTTTAGTTTTCCATCTATATGCTAATCATAATGAAAAACTTTATAAGAAGAATATAAACAACCATAAAACAAACACCATTTACAAAAGAAAAAACTCATTACGTACTTTGTGCCACTGGAATAAAACAAAAATTGTAGTTTGGTATTAATATAATAAAATATTTTTTAATTTTCTGATTTACCTTTTTACCGAGACAGAAAAATTATATTAAATATAGTATTCAATTATGTATTACGCCCAACACATGACACCCTATCCTCGATAATTAATGTCCTCTGGGATAAACAGTTCTTGTTATGTAATTTATTTGAGCTGGACGAATCTATGAGAGGTAACTGAAAAATCGCGTGTGATAATGCGAGATATTACCAGATACCCATCTTAGTGTATACACTATATGAATAAGTTGTATAATTAACCAAAAAATTGAGTTAAAGGAAAAAAGCCAACAATCAAGAGGAATTATGCTCGGAGATAATTCCTACGTTTGAGAATTACATTTTCATAGATCAGAAATAAGTAGAACTTGGGAATGAAGTTTAGGTTTGTAAAAAGTCTGTGTAAGTAATAAAATAAAAAAGATTTTAATAACTGGAGGTAGTTTTATATACATTTTCATAAATATTATAGCTAGTAGCTCTTAGTGATGTCCTTAATCTCTAATCACCAAACATTTCCTTGGGCTGATCAGGTATAAGCATTCATACAATTGAATTTTCGCACATTGCCTACCAAGGTGGCTGAGTTGCACTTATAGCCGCTCATCGTCGTGTCCGCAATCAAAATATAAAAAAACATATTATTTATATAAAGTACTCATCAAGCGGGCCCTCAATCCACAGCAGATAGGCATAATATACTGCTCGCATTATCACCATCGAGTCTCATATAGAAATCGCATTTTTAACGGGCAACAAAGTGCACGGGATTATATACGGTTTTTAATATTTATAATTTGTTTTTTTATTATAGCATAAATACGATTGTGATATAGGGATATATCTCGCCCGACTTACAGCGAATCGAATGGATAACTTTTGAAATATTTACTAAGTAGGAACACGCTACTACAATATACCTCATAACCTCATATTATTCATTGAGAATATATTGTTATTTTTATAAGTGATAATTGTGGATCTGGTTTAAACGATAAACGATAAGCTTGGTGCTTTAAAAAAGGAAAATAGGTATTTATTTACATATAAGGGGATGGATATAGGCACATTGTCAAATTTTACTTTTCGGAACAATTCATATCTAAACATAACACATAATTAGACATACAAAATGTTCAAGTTGGTAGGTAGCTGGAAACACCCGGGCCGCCGTGTCATACAATATGTATATTATTTTCTAGAATAATCTATGAAACATTCCTAAGTATTTTTATAAGCCTCCCAAAAAATAAGCAACTTTTCAATTGCGTGGGACTATAACCCCGTAATGAATTTCTACATATTTTTTTCACTGTTGAAAACTTTTTAGGAATAAAAACCATAAGACAATAACCTTTTACAAAATAAAGCTATTTATACTTACGATAATAGTCTGGAATACAATAAAAATTGTAATCAGAATTAAATTGTAAAATATTTTATAATAATCTCGTTTTTATTAATTCTTACATTGCCGTTTATCATGACAGAAAAATGTCGTCAAAAAGAATACTGTATGATATGCAATGCCCAACACATGACACTCTGTCGTCGACAACTAGGTAGTATATTATGTTTGTGGAAACACCTGTTCTTGTTAATAAACCTGACTATTTTCTATATTCGTTTACCCCATCTGTCCGAGCGTTAAAAATCAACAATTTAAGTATAGAATAAAATAACACTCATTTATACTATTACGCACTATACTCTGCAATCAATGGTAACTATTTATAAATCGAAAAAAGTTGACTTGGAAATATTTTAGAAATTTCTTAAGAAAATATATCCTCAAGTATTAAATTGGCCACCCCGAAAATGTATAGATCTTTAGCTGTTAAGGATCGTAGTTATTCTACTTGGCGTTATAAATGTTAGCTTTTTAATGGATTTCCGAATACCTATACTCATTACAAAGAATATTTTTGTAAGAATAAAAACCCCTATAAAAATAGTATCTTTTTACAAATAAAACTAATTGTGTACCTCGAAAAGCTGAAATAAAATAACATTTCTTATTAATTTTAAATATTTTTTAAATTTAATTATTTTAATAAATGTCATCATAACTCTTAAGCGAGACAGATAATTGCCGTAAACAATAATTTTGAAGTATACTAAAATATATCAACTCTTAATGATAATCCTAACCTCTAAGATCGATCGCTGAAGTTTTTGTTATGATTGGTAGGTTTTTGAGTGTATAGTCAACTAACATATTATTGAATAATCGTTTTATAAACTATTGGTTTTAAGATATAATTTGTTTATTCGAGGCAATAAGCACGACACTTTAATGCATGCATTTAACTCATCTCCCAAGTAACCAATGGAAACCATTTATGTACAAAACAAATAATAATATACTTATTCATTCTAAGTATAACAATTATAATTTATAACCTTTAGCGTAAATTCTTATTTCAAATGTAGATCATTAGAGGATCCGCTATTAAAAATTTCAAGATCAAAAGGCTCTTAGTTTTTGAGAATAAGCGATGAGTGATTGAGTGAATAATATTTGACATAGAGCAATATTTGATTAAACCTGGACTTTTGAATATATTCGAGAATTTCCTATGAACCATCCCTACGTATTCCATTGGCCTCTACAAAAACAGACAGCTTTTTATTTGTACGGGATCGAAAATTGCGTTATTTTAACCTCGTACAAATTTGGTTAAAAAATGGTTAGCACTTCCCGACGATTTAATGCATTTCCACTAATGCGTCTCATAACAAATAACCTTATAAGAATAATATACTCAAGGATAATATAGACATCTTTTACAAAATAAAACTGTTAACGTACCTTCTTGATCTGGAATAAATTAAAAATTGTAGTTAGGTATAAATTTTGAAATATTTTCAAATATAACAGTTTTTATAAATCTTACCAATACTTATCGAGACAGATAAATGTACAAAATCATGTAATGCCCAAAACATGACAGTTCGGACTTGGCAATTAATTTATTATGTACCTATACGTATTATGTATTTATAAACGTAACAATTTCCACAGTCTTTCGAACGTTCGAAAAATATATTGGTCCTGACCTATAGTTAATACAAATCTAATTCGTCCATCATATAATTAATAAATATTAATTACCAGGTCCAGATAAAGCACTGATACAATTCATTTTAACCACAAATATTATAATAATATAATTAGGTGCATCAAACAAATGAACAAAAAACAATCCAACAAATATTTCAATTCAAATCATACTTTAAGCTTAAAAATAAATTTAATTACTTACACAGATATTCTGGAATCAACCAAAATTTTTTTTATATTAAATATATTTTTACCGTTGCGTTCTTTCTTTTTTTACTACTATAAATTATAGTAATGCAATTAATTATAGTCAGTAATTAATTGCATTACGCTACAAGTAACATTGTTCACATTAGAACATAAACCTGTGTTTTTAAATTGTTTATACGTTAGACTACAGAAGTAACTACTTGAGTGAAATTTCGTTTAAAATTTTTGATCCTTAGCCTAACAGTTGAACATTTTATAAATATTTAACTACAAAGTACAAAATGATAAATATGTTACAGTTAAGGCCCGAAATCCGTCAAAACTAGTTTCCACGAATCCCTTTGGTCACTTCTGGTTTCAACTAGTTAAAACTAGAATTAACTAAGACCATCGCCGTCAAAACTAGTTTTAATTTATTTTTGTTTAGTTAGAACTAGTTGAGTCTAAAATACATTAAAATACATTTGTGAAAACTAGAATTATCTAGTGAAAATCCGTAATGTTTGTATTGATAAGTTAAACTAGTTTTAACTAAGGAAAAATAGAAATAAGTACATATTAGATTTGCGACTGCATGTCTATCAAATCGATTTGACATCTACTATTAAGTTCAGTGTGCAAAATTGGTTTCGAAACAAGTCCTTTCTTTTCGAGCTTTTTCTTTTTCTGGCAAGTTTCACAGAGAGACAAATAAATATTAATCATGTCCGTGGTGATGATGACTGGTCAAAGTAATCTTAATTTATTTGATATTCAGCGGGTCGAATTTATCGAGCAATATTTATAGATCGTCTGTAGTCGCGTCCGTTTTATGTAGAACAAGTTCGAATAGGTATTTGCATTCTAGTTAAAACTATTTTTCACTGACTTATTTAAACCAGCTGTTAATTCTAGTTTTAACTAGTTAAAACCAGAAATGACTAAAGGGATTTGTGGATACTAGTTTTGACTGTTGTCGGGTTTTAACTGTAATATATACATTTTCAATTTGATGAATTTTGTAAAAAATTGAACTTTAGATGAATATACAATAAAATCGTACCCATGATTTTTAATATTTTTCAACTGATATTGTAACAATATATGAAGAGATTTGTAGCTTTTTAACCTAACAAATAAAATGTTACTCTATCATTTATTTAAAACAAAAACTAAAAAAAAAGAAAATTACAAATGTGTGTAAAATGAATCAAAACATTTTGTAAATTGAGTTACAACAAAGTAAGAAAATCGCTACATGAGAAATCGAGTGAATATCCAATGTTGTAGGAATTTCAACTTCAAACTCTCATAAAGATTTGATTTGACTATCCGGAGGAAATTTATTTTCTACAGATAAAGTAGACGAACTTATAAGGAATCTTATATTATATTTTAAAATCTTAAATATAAAAAGAAAAATATTTGTGAATTTCTATCTCAAAATAATTTCCAAATTTTCGTGACTCGTACGACTTTTGTCAAAATTCCAAATCCAAACACTTATAGAAAATGATCTTGGATTTAAGCTCAACCTTTTTTTTAATTTCGACCAGCAACAACTTACGAGGAACCTAGTATTACATTCATATAAGTTTTTTGACAAAGCATTATCATTTTTATTGACATTCGTTTAAAAGAAACTATAATAATAATCGAACATTTCATTTGCCTATAAATAATTCAACACTATTCAAAATATTTTTTTTTGAAATTTGTATGGCATACAAAAAACGAGGTTATACAAATTCAGTCAAACTTGATCGCTGTCTTACTATGTCAATGACTATTATGGCTGAGTACCCGAATAGTTATTTTGTATCAAGTATCCAATATAAACAACAACAATTGGAACATCATTCTAATACCATATTCTTATTTTACAATTAACCATGTTATGTTTGACATCGAATATACACAAATATAGAGACTACGTATTTATAATCAATTTTAATTTGGATACACAGTAAAATATATACATACCAAAAAGTGCGACCGTGAATTTTTGTACATAGTCTGTAAAAATACAATATTGTGATGGTTTCTAATTGTTTTTAGAGTATCTCGTATCTATATCCTACTTCAAATAGTTCTGTATCACTTAAGGAACATTTTATAGATTCTATACAGTATCCATCAGGTAAAACATTTTAACTTAATGTCAACGTTTATTCGTATCTTACGTATACTGACTCAATATAAATACATGCGAATAAAATGTAAGTTTAAAAAAAAAAGGTTAGATTCTCTAAAAAATGTCAACTGTCAAAATATGTCTTCGGGGCACACATCCCTGGCTATAAGGTGTCTTATTTGTACATTATTATTTTTTGATAACCATGATCGTGGATCGGAAGTTCTGCACATAAACATTGCTGTGTATTATATTATAAATAATTTTACTGGAAGGTTCTATGCGCAAATAGATTCTGAGCAATGACGGTCTAACCCAGCCGGTCTCATTGAATTCCTAGATATAAGATTCTTCATATTTTTCTTAATTCATAACTTTGTAATAGTAAACGCCATTATTTGACAAATGTTTTTTTTAAGTCACTACTCACCTCCTTCAACTAAAAAAAAAAAATATTGTTATAAATAAAAAAATGTTTTGCTGGTCCACGGTTTTAAACAATCTTACCAATACTTTTTACCCAAACAAAAAAATGTAGTCAACAACAAATTAAAAAAATTAAAAATTAAAAAATACTCAAAATTATGATGCAAAACACATAACACTTCAGACTTTATTTATACATTTACAAATTTTTTGCCCTTGGATAAAGTGTTCTCTTTATGCTATTTACTTGAGCTGGAAAAAAACTATGAGGTAACTGAGTAACCTCTCTCTCACTTAATGACGTGCCCCAACGAATATTTACCAAGGAATGTTCTAACCCACTGATGTTCAATTAACGCTAAGGCCGATCCCAATCCCGTTTACTTGAACGCTGCTTTAATCTGAAGGTAACTTAAGTCTGAGCTAATACCATTTACATCAATAATTTTTTTGTTTTTATTTAATATGAAGCTTTCCAAAGAAACAACAAAAATTGTAGCAACATTCTATTGCCATATTTTTATTTAACGTACTGACGTGCTCTATTTGAATTTTAATATGTAATATATTCACTACATTATTACTTTTAAAGTATTTATAGTCAACTTCAATTTTTAATACACACTAAATAGTAATAATACATACTCTAAGGTGTATCGTTGTATATCCTTTCAAATTCTGTAAAAATAAAGATTAACTACATTGTGACAATTTTCGATTTTTATTCTGGTTTATCTGCATTGTGCATCGTTATATATAGGTTAGTCATTTTATAGGTTAAATATTTGTTTTAAAAAAAATTCTGAAAAAAATGTTTATTTGGGTGGGCGGAGGTTAGGTTTGGCCTTGGTAAGAATTGAATCGCCTCTTTTCACAAAATTTATTTTACTATTATGTAGTTATTCTTATGTATCATTATTCTCTGTTATTTAATGATATTTAATGTTTTCCATATTTGTACATAAAATAACTATTAAAAAAACTTTATTTATATATTTTTTTTGGTTTTTTTGGTTACAGAAAATTCATTACTTGTGGGCAAAATTGTGTTCAAAATTTGATCCTTAGCTATACAATTTGAACATTTTACAAATATTTAACTACAAAATAATTTGGACATTTTCAATATGAAACATTTTGTCAAAATTTTAACTTTATTAAATGTTTATAAAACAAAATCGTACATATGTATTTTTAATATTTTTCAAGTGATGTTGAAACAATATATCAGGAGTTCAGCTGTATTACATTGTCGAGCGTTTTGACAAAACAAGTACAATTTTATTGACATTTATAAAAAACAATAAAAAACTTTAAAATTGAAAATGTCTAAAAACAGCTCAAAACGAGTCAAAATATTTTGAAAATGTATAGAGTATATAAGTTAATATGATAATCATACGGTGTAAATTTCGAGTATCTGCAGTTAAACGTTAATTATGCCTATAATTTATTTGATATATTTGATATGTATATATATATAACGGATAGGGCTAATAATACAGTAAAATTACACGATACAATAAATAAATTATGTAATAATTTAAAATTATTAAAAACATGTAATGATATATTTCTCGTACCTAACTACATACGGTCTTATAAAGTATTTGAATACTATTTTAAATACTTTTTGAAACAATTATTCGAATACTTATCCAAAATATTTTTTTTTTTATTATTTATTCATTAAAAAAAAACATTTTTAACTCGAAAATAGTTTATATTTGTGACAAAACAAATTTTTCTGCAAAAAATCGTGCACTTTATGTGTTATAAACAATAGGTTTTCTCTTTGAATGAAATATGATTGACCCGCGTTAATTTCCAACCACAATATCGAAAAACAGGAAAAACATACACTATTATGATTCGAATACTTTTCCGAATATTCGAATATGTATTCAGTATATATTTTTTAAGTGTATTCGGAATACCTTAATACTCATTTATTCGAATAAATATGTAAGTATTCCGGGTACAAAAGAAAAATATTCTTTACAATAAGAATGCTATTAGCGCATCATACTATATTATCATACTTATCATCACTCATCTATCCCAGTCACCTCTCATTGATTGTCATGTGAGTCATTATATTATTATTTTAACTGTTAGAGTTATCGTTGTTCTTTGTTCACCGATATTTTTTTATATGTACTCTCTTTGTCGACTGTGTTGTCATTATCTGTTTATTGTATTTGCTATAATTATTTTATGCGGCCAACGCCTTATTATTATTATTATTATTTGTATTATTATAATTGCTATCATTATAATTGGCGTTACATTGTCTGCCAGCAGCGACCGCCCTGTATGTCGCTCTCGCTAACTTTTTGGTCCGCTATTAAAGCGACCCTAATATTGTAACTTGTTTAACTAATAAAGCTATTTTTATTACATAATATGTGTAACCCACTAATAAAGCGAGCACATAAATTTGTTATGATTATTGTATTAGAGATCAAGCAAATAAGTCCGATTTGTCACTAACACTGGATTCGTAAGTTTTGAATTATTATTTCTAATATTATTATCGCCATCAAACTTGCCAGCTGTCGATTTTCAACGTCGGTGCCGTAAGTAGTCATCGTGTAAGTCCGCCTAGGTCGTCCAGTTCGACGTCTGCCTACTGCATCCAAGTCGTCGTCAGTCTTTCGTCATCTCAAAACGTCAGTAGTCTTGAGTTAGTCTTTAAGTACTGTCCCTGGTTTTTTGAGCTCTGTGGTCATTGCACCAGACCGAATCGACCACAGAGATCCCCCCCCCCCCAAATAACTGACTAACACCAATACACCATCCTAATTCTTTTGATAGGTCTCTCCCGTCCTCGTCGTTGTCTTCGTCTTAGCGTAGAATTGCCTACACGTGACATATCAGGCGAAGGCACATATAGTTGCCTACCCAGTGCAATAGTCGGTGTTAGTGGTGGCATTGGCCATAGTTGAAAACAGAAATTGTTCTCTTAAATTACCGAGTGCCGAGTGGTCCTTCCGGTAGCCCCTACTTAAGGCGCTTACAACTGCCTACATACAGTACATATTATTATCTATGATTAAAACTTTGAATTTCAAACATTTTAATATTTAGGTAGGTACCTATAATAAAATATATATTAGATATTAAATATAATTTATTTTATTAGGTTTGTTCTTTTTATATTATTATGAATATTTGAATAATTTTTGAATATTTTCCTATGGTAGTACTAATAATAACTAATAAGTACATAGGTTATTCACAAGGACTAAAGTAGCGCTAAGTGTTTTGACACATACACGATTTAAGACATTATCTTAAATCGCTTACACAATCTTAACAACTAGTGTATTCAGTTTATCAACCTATAGTTTTGAAATATGATTCATATAGGATTTATTTTTTAATGTATTATGACGTATCTTTCATAATTATGGGTCAATTATTAAAGAAGCTATTCAATTTTGAATTTTGTATTTTTTTTTTGTAAAATGCCATCAATGAATAATAATAATAATGTACGTTTGTGCTTCTGCAGTTATCCGCCAATACATTATTGTGCAATCTTAATAATCCAAATACTATCGAACTACCAATTCATTGTGTAGTAATAAAACGTGTGTTTGATCTTAATGTCATTTTATATTACATAGGTAAAATCACTTGATTCGTTTTTGAATAGCAATAAAATAAGAAAATCGCTACAAGAGAAATCGAGTGAATACCTAATGTTGTAAAAATTTCAAACGCTCATAAAAATTGAATTTTACGTTCCGGTGGAAATTTTTTTTTTTAATAAAGGTAGACAAATTTATAAGAAATCTTGTATTAAATTTTTAAATCTTAGATATAAAAAGAAAATTGTTTATGAATTTCTAACTAAATATAGTTTGCTAATTTTCGTGATTTTACGAATTTTGTCAAAATTCTAAGTTTAAACGCTCATATAAAATTATTGTGGATTGAAGCTCAACTTTTTTTTTAAAATTTGCACCAACCACAACTTACGAGGAACTTTGTATTACATTTACAAGTTTTTTAACCAAGTGAAAAATTTTTTATCGACATTAGTTTAAAAAAAACAAATAATAATCGAAAATTTCATATGCCTATAAACAGTTCAACACAAGTCAAAACATTTTGAACATTTTATGAAAGAAAATGCTAATACAGTAGAACTTCGATTAACCGTCACTCGATTAACCGTCACTCTCTGTTATCCGTCATCGGTCATCGCCGAAAAAAATAAATAATTAGGCGATTAGACGATTGTCAAATGCTACGCAAGTCTTACTTCTACGTCAAATACGTAATATTGCTGCTAAAAAAGCTAGAGAATCAAAAAACCAAACTAAAATTATAGATTTTTTTTTATAATATGTGTGGTATGTATGTTTATAATTTATATGTGTTATAATAATTAATTTATATGTTATATGTAAGTAATTTTTTTTTTAAAGTACACACACGTAAAAAATATAATAAATGTGTGTACATATTATATGTATGCAAGCGTTTTTTTTTGCAAAATTTCCGTTAACCGTCTATTCGATTAACCGTCATAGCCCCGGTCCCGACAGTGACGGTTGATCGAAGTTCTGCTGTACAAATATTCAGTGAAAATTTCATGTATTTAAGGTCATTTTTTTAGAGTAATACAAAAAACCAAATTCGATTTTTTTTAAACTGGTTTTGCGTAAAAATTTCAGTTTTTCTTAAATTGTTTATTTGTTTTTCCTGTTGCTTTTGAAAACTATTGGAAATTTTAAATTTTGACCTCCCGAATGCACCAACTAGATTCACTTTCCCACCAGAAAAGTTGCTGCTGGAGAAAATCGAAGCACTTTTACTGTAAGAAACCCTAATGACAGACACAAGAAAATAAATAACTATAAAAACACACATCATTGTAAAATCAATACATTCATCGCTTCGCTCAGAATCTTAAACTGTTAAAGTCAAATATAATAGTATGATAGCATAATACTCTAGTATAATAAACAGAAATTATAAACCTAGATACCTAGTTTCTAACTAAATATACCTAGTTCTAAATAATAGCTCAATCCAGCTTATAAAATGTATTTTTAATTAATGGTAGGTAGGTACTCAGAATAGAAGTAGTGTTGATTAGGTAAACAAAGTTTGCAATCGATGGAAATAGTTATTGCAAATTATTCAAACAAGTTTTTGTCGAGCGTACGACCATAGATTAATCTGTGGTACGACCATATTATCCAACACATAATAACATAATAACATATTAATATTATACATTATACAACTAACATCATAAATATGGATTGTGAATTATTAGTGATAGTGGCAAAAGTATAGACAAATTCGACCACGGTTCTGGTTACTAAAACTAAACAGGCCAAACGCTGGATCATGGAGTTTGCAATGTTTGCAAACGTTTGCAGCTTCTTTTAGCAAACACAGACCTATAAATTAATAGGTCTATGAGCAAACAGATCGTCCGAATTTCGCCGTTATCAAACGTTTACAACGTTTTCCGCTACAGAATTTCCTCATGGTCAGACAATCGTGATAGGTGTTTAAAAAAATTTTCCTCCATGAAATTTTAAGACAAGTTCTTCAATCTCGTTTTTCTCTCGTGCGCTTGATAAGTCATTCGTGATAACGGTGAACACTGCACACGAATCCGGTCGGTGATTGTTTTCATTTATCCAGGAATTTTGTTTTTCTTTGATGTTGATGCTGCTTTAACGAAATAATCTAGTCTATTTCGTCGAATCGTAGATTGGTGTTGTCCATTTCGAAATAATAGACGTTAGAACTGCTCGAAATGGTAAGACCAATTGGATGCACTTAGAATTTTTTACGTTTTCCGGATATTTTGTACTGAACACCCATAAACCAAAAATGTATACATTAAAACAATAACATTGGCTATTACTTTCAGTGTTCGGTGTTAGTGATTGGAGACATGCATGTGCCGTTCCGCAGCAGTGGACTACCGGCCCAATTTAAGAAGCTGTTGACTCCGGGTAAGATACAACACGTCTTGTGCACGGGCAACTTGTGCACAAAAGAGATGTACGAGTTCTTAAAGTCGATCGCCAATGATGTGCACATTGTGCGCGGTGATTTCGACGAGGTAACATATTAGAAAACTTTGTGCATCAACATTTTGTCATTTCTGATTCAATTTTATATTTTTAGAACCTCAATTATCCAGACCAAAAAGTAGTGAACGTCGGACAGTTTAAAGTGGGCTTATGCCACGGTCATCAAGTGATACCATGGGGCGATCCAGAATCTCTGGCACTACTCCAGAGGCAACTAGATGTAGACGTACTGGTGTTCGGTCACACTCACAAGTTTGATGCGTTCGAACTTGGAAATAAATTTTTCTTAAACCCAGGATCAGCTACTGGAGCTTTTAATCCATTAAACCCGTAAGACATATATACTTTTATACATACATTTAAAACGTGTTTTAGAAGGCACTAGAATAATTTTGTTTTGGATTTAATAAACATATTATCTTATAATTTTTACTCTACATATGAAATAATACAAAAACAGTCTATTTTGCAATATAATTAGTTCCCAATAAACTTTAGTACCTTGTTGTCTAAAAAAACAAAAAAAATTATAAAAGCCTTTTAAAGTTATAAATTACGATAACATAAATATAATAACAAAATCATTTTGGTACCTACCATTATTCATTTGAATGATAAATGTACATTTTTGTTTATAAAATATATCAGTTAATTATATATTAGTATAATCATCATAACTTTAAAGTATACATAAAGAGTCGAATCTATTTTTAGCTGTTGAGCTAGCACCCACTTTTCAATTAATCAATTTTTTTTCCTTATTCAAATCAACAGAAACCTTTAAAATAATTTATCAAAAAAAATTTTAGGAAAGATTTAAATTCATATATTTATTACTTATGAAAAATATTTTATATTTATTTATATATATACCTTATGAGTTATATTACAGTAAATGCGTGTGTGCTAAATTCCTGGTTTTGCGAAGGTATTTTAATACAAAGCACAATAATTATAATTTCTTGTACAATTTATGTAGAATATCTATAGACAATAAATATATATCTTAATATCAACAACTGTAATTAACGCTTGGACGACACATTGGGTAAATAAGGTGTACTCAACACATGTTTAAAAAACTATAACTACCATATTAAGAAAACATTTATTGAAATACCAAATGCCATATCATGTCTAATAAAAATAATTATTGATGTGTTGGTTTGTAATATAAAATAACTAATAAGTATAAAAATACAAGAGATTTTTTGTAAAAAAACATAAAGTACCATTTGATAGAAAATTGGTTGAGGTTTTTTCTAAAAGTCTTCCATCACGGGTCCTCAATCACCCCTACATTATAATTACTACTGATTTAGATTATTAAGCAGCAAGTATTCATTATAATAATATATTGTATTAATACTGTTCTATTTTGCTCAATTGCTTCACAGAATAATTATTCTTATAACAAGATGAGATGTTAACAAAATATTATATACCTTAAAAGGTCTGATATTGCTATTCATATTAAATAATATTTGATTTTATTCTGTAAAATTGTATGCTATTTGGTTATTAACCAAATATGATTTATATCTGGATTACTGTGTACTGGCAATTAGTGGTTTATCAATATTATTAATATGTAACTATATTAAAAACTATCTTATTCAGTATGATATAATATTCATGCTAATTATTATTTGTTGTGTTACAAAAAAATGTTATTTCAAGGCTAAACGTTATTTAATTATTTAATTTTTAATTTTTAGTGACATCATTCCCTCTTTTGTGGTAATGGATATTCAAAGTTCAACAGTGGTATCATATGTCTATAGGTTGGTTGACGATGAAGTAAAGATCGAAAAAATCCAATACACGAAAAAATAAACTAATATTTTGTACCAATAATTTTCACATAATATATTATTTTTATAATGGCTACAAATTGTTATCATCCATTTTATTACTCTTGTTTGTATTCTTATTTATTTATTGAAATTTTTATAAACTATATTATAATAAAGCTTTAAATTTTTTTTTAAACTTATATATTATATTATAAACATCCTCTTGTTGTTATACAGAGTTATATATTTCCACAATAACACTATTTTAGTTTGTACAATTGTGTGTAAATAGTAAATATAAAAATTGAATCCATAAAAGATGTATCTTGCTGATTCTCTCAGAATTTACTTTAAACTTCATACCCCAGGGTAACAATTGTGTTTCACCTTGTCCTTTAAAATTATATTTTTAGTTAATAACTGGTTTCGGAACAGAACGAGTTCCGAAAGCAATTATTGCACGGTCATTAATTGATTTGTTGGTTTTATATTATATTACGATGACGCCTAATGCAAGTGTTTTTGTTGAATTAAATTTAAAACAACAACGACTGTGATGCCCATATTGCCCATTACCTATGTCAAACTTGTATGTTGAAACAAAATATACAAACATTACAAACAATATTATACTTTTATGGATATTTTATGAATTTCCACTGTGGGTTGCTCATACAGAGGCAAAACGTTACCTACAAACTATATGGCTCTCCAAAAAAAAAAAAATAATGTGTTGGGCATCACGGATCCATAATAACGTAGTCTGAATGAAGAGCCTGGTCAATCTGCATAAATGCGCGAATGGGGGTCGATCGGGTCGTCCTCAGATTCAACCGGTGGCTAGGTGGAGGAATCACCGCACCGGGGTAAGGCGACTGCGTACCCAAAAAGCTTGACCCCGCACACCCCTTCTCAACACCACACAATATTATCATGATTGTCAACGACAGTAAAATACTTATTGTCGGTGCGACGGTGCACTATATTCATATGACACGTGACCAGTATTATAACATTATTATGTTGTCGTCGAATGGCGCTGAAAACGACGGTCGCCACCGGCAGCCGTCAAGTCCAATGCTGTCGCCGCCGCAGCACCGCGACTATATCCGTGCGGCGGACGATCGTGACGCCGCGCAAACGTCGGTCCGAGATCACCTTCGAAAACCCGGTCTAACCGGATAGATAATATAGATTACATTTTTGTTCGCGCGCATAATGTCATAACGTAGGTAGGTATAACGTACGAATGTTTTGTTTTTATTGATTTTCGGCGGCGGCGGGACAAACAGCGTCCAAGGACTACAGCTATCCGGCGGCTATCGCGGACGCAGCGACGGTGCAACAGGTTTCCGGTGCATGGTATAGTTTTCACCGGTGGACTCGGAACGCAATAGACAGAATAGTGTAAAATGTCCGCGGTTCACTGTGACTGAGCAGCTCCGTCGTCGCCGTGTCTCGTCTCCGGTGTTTCGTCGCACCGTCCGCTATCGGCCGAGCCGTCGTCGTTTTTCTTGCAATTCCGTTTCCCGCTCATCGACGCTACCCGCGGGACCGCCGACGATGACCGAGCTTTTCGGAAGCGCTGCCCATACGACTGCTGCCGTTCGTAATATTTAAGTGTGACCATGATCGTGGCGAACTAGTCGACGTTATAACGCAGCAGCAGCAGCAGTACCTCCAACATGAACCGAATGGGCAAAGACCGGAAGTCGGCGAAATCCCTTTCGCTGGAAGAGAAAAAGTACCTGTTGGCGGTACAGCGGGGAGACGTGGCCAACGTGCAGAGGTGAGTTTTTTAGCGTAAAACCGTTAAGAGAAAACTTCCAGGAAGTCCGTCGCGTCTTCTCGTCGACAGTATATTGTTATTTTATTGAACTGTTCAACTGTACAATGTTTCATCTCTCCCACCCCCGCATAAAGGGCAGCTGTTTATTCTATTTGATTTTTTATGTTCGGTGGGTATCAGGGGCGGCCCCAGAGACATGGTGGGGGGGAGCTATCTGACTGTCATAATTTTCAGGAAACTTTCGATATTATAATACGTTTTTTTTTGTAATTTTGTTTTTAAAAATAAATAATTTTTTTGAAATACTTATATTAGCTACTGGCCAACTGGTATTTCATAATTGTAAAACATAGATGGATTACCTATAGTTGGCTTATGTCATAGAACATAATATAAGGGACAATCAAACATTATGTTCCATGTTCTTAAGTGTACCTATCGGTGGGCGTCTCGACGACAAACGCGGCAATTATTAATTCGTTCTCGACGACAAAACCTTCAGCAACACAATAAAATCGCTATTTCTATCTGCGATTTACCAAATGACACCCGAACCAGGATCACTCGCGGCGTTTTATCTCTGAAAAATCACGTACGCCGGTTAAAATATGAAACAACGACTCACGCCCACACTGCATGTTTTCAAACGTATACAACTATGCAAGTCGTATGACATTGCAAAACTAGTTTTGTGTAATTTTTTATGAAGGGGTTTTTAAGAGAGTTATGTAAAATATTACAACAATATGATTGAAACAAAGATATCGTTCTTATAGGCGTATAGCTATAACCAAATTGTGCCACACAGCCAGTAGGTACACTGACATCATTAAATTATACATTTTTGCCAAATAATTTATTCTCACCTTCAAGGCTTCAAGTCAATAGGACATAGGTCATTGGTACGAATATTCACTCAAATATGTGTGCTAACTACACGAAATTGATGTTTGTTCGAATTTGCTATGTATTATATAACTGTATGCTTTTGTTATAAGACGGGAACGTCACATTCGGGTAATCGGATGTGACGTTCCCTTATTAACAAGCGAACGGCTGCTGTGGCCGAGGCATTGCACTTAAAATATTATATAAGAAAAGCAACAGTATCGCGTTCGCAAATTTTGATGTCATGTGTTAAAATATAAACGGTGAGATACAGATCGCACTACCGGGCAGTTTTCGATAAAAGTTATATCGATCGATTCCATGAGACTTGGGGCGTGTTTCTAGGTTACTATATATAAAAGGTTGTGGCTCACACACGAATTTATTTCGGTTCACCGAAATAAATTTATTTTTTACTTCATTTATATGGCTGTTATTATAGTTTCAGATGATAATAATAATTTTGGTTCGGGCAACTGTGGTCACGTGTGGTATTCCGTCTGGGTTAATGCCCTATATGTACCATAGTATGCGTTCATAATTTTGTTCATAAAGGGTGTTCAAGAACTTTGGAATGGGATACACACGCGTGTTTACAAATTATATACACAATACATGGATGTTCGTGCCCATGATTTTTGATTCCTATAACTTTCCGATCACCTCTTGTATGGTATAAATAATTACGTTAAAATGGATAAATACAACGTATTAACATACTCAAATTTACAATAATTGCAATTTCACTTACCAACAACTATATTATATGATTCACTAACTTACTATTCAACTTGTCAAAATGTTGCGGAAATGGCGGATAACGTCAAGATGAAGGACGTGCCTATATCTCACGCAAATTAGAGTGTCTTAGCTGAGTTAGCTGGGTATATTATATTTTGATTTATTGCTCGCGAACAGTGTATACTGTACTTAAACTGTAGACATAATACAATTTTGATGTGACGGGATCCACAAAAGTATATATTATATGACCCCGTAGCTAACGGGATCTTCTCGAAAGCTTCGGTCAAAAAAAACACATTATCCGCTTTAGGTGGCTACATAGTCTTGAGCACGTATTTAAATAATAAGTCAAATTTAAGCCAAAATTTTCAGAAAATTTTCGAGTTTGTAGGTGAAATTCATTTCTTCCAGATTGTGTATATTATATTATTTTTGTAGATATGACCTACATATGGATGTGACTTTCGTGCACTCATTTGTTTTAAATGTTTGACAAGGCCGAATAACTAAAAAATATTGGACATTGTATTATATACAATTGTCTATAGACGATATTTTGTCGGTACTTACAGTTAATATACGTCTATGAATTCGCATCCTTGATATTATACGCACACATTAGGTAAATTATCATAAAATTAAACCGCTGTATGTAGATATACGATAATGTTATGCAAGTAGCTTATAATTCATGATTGGATTATATTATCGATTTATTCACTATGTCAACGGAGATCCAAGTCAGTTATTACTTTGTATTGAAAATGTTTGTATACATTTATATTTTTGAAGAACAACGATTTTTGTGCATGTTTAACGATTTCCTTCGAATATATGATATTCAAATTGATAGTAAATACTTTTATTTGAATGGAATATCTACAAAACTTTTAAAATTATATTTATATACCTCGTGTTGAATTGTACTATAAGTGAACCACAGTGGCGCAACTAGTGAGAGGGGAGCTAGGGGGCCTTATCCCCCCAAAAATATTGTATAGGCCTTCTGTGGGTTAATTTATGTTAATAGTTTAGTTGCGAGGGTTGTAGCCCCCCTCCCTCCCAGAATTTGAACTCTAGTTCCGCCTATGGTACACAATATTATAAAAAATTATGAAAACGATGAAAATAGGCCATATAATTAGAGCATAAGTAGATATAATTTTAAATGCATTGTTATATTATGATAACCAATAGCGTTATTGGAAACCGTGTACATTTTAGTGCGAGGAAACAAAACAATAATTGTTTACATTTCGATATATACCTACCTAGGTAATTTTAATTATCGTAGGTTCGGCTTCGTGAAAATTAAGCTCGAGGTCGTGAGTACCTATGTAGAGTAGGTATACTATATATTATTCAGTCGCCAGTCGACGAGATCTATAGGTGTTCACAGGCCATAGCTATAAATTTATGATAATATATGTCACACCACTGGCCACTTCAAATACGATGGTTAAATATAGTAAATAACTCCGTTCGCCAATAAAATGTAAGTTTAGAAGTTGTACGATTCGACTTTAAATGTACACATGCGACGCGTTCCTATATACACATTACACATTGACATTAGTTTTTAATGTATTACATTGTTATTGTATTAGGTATTATATTATTTTATAACAAGCCCAATCACACTCAAAGGCACTACGCATGCACACTGTACAGGTGTCAGGTGAATCGCGATTAAAATTCCGGGGTAAAAAACACCTAAGTAAAAAACCTGAAGTAGATAAGTCCTAAGTCTAAAAAGTCCGAGGTAAGAAAGTCCGGTATATATATGTAACAATATTTAAAATAATAAATTAAAAAAAAAATTCAATGATTATAATTGGGTAGGTACTTAGTATCAACTATCATATACATATAATACATTATAATGATTTCTCAGTTTAATTAAGTATTAACTATCTCAACTAAAAAAATTCCGGCATATATAATATATGTGTATTGTGTAACAATATTTAAAATAATATATTGAACCGATATATTTTGTGAGTATTTTGAGATATTGGTAGGCACCTACAAGATTATTGATTAATTTCGCCAGGCACCTAGGTCATTTAGTTACAATTTGTATTAATACTAATTGGAAATTCGATTGTGCATCACATCATATTTTTTCTTTTACCTAATTATATGTACCGGGCTTTTTTACCACGGACTTTTTTTTTTCTAGGACTTTTTGGTAGTATACCGTACAGGTATAGGTACCTATTTAGTATTCGGATCAATGACGTGTGCGTCCGTCGGTTGTCTAATCGGATTTCGCCTTTGGTCGTACCTAATGACCGTGATATCCGATCCCAATTTATATTGCGGGATGAATTAAAACTACTCGCCAGCGTCCAATGAGTCAAGGTTACGTGCACGCGCTATAAATTACGTACACCAATAATAATAAATTAATAACATTTAATATACCTATGTAACGAATGCGCAGCACTAAATACAAACAGTTTGCACTATTTGCAGCCATGGGCTGGCTCACACCATCGTCCACGGCTTAACCGTCAAAATAATCGAACTTTGTTAGGTAACATTAGTTTAGTATTTGAAAAACAAAATTGGTCCAACCGTCTAGAAAGAAAAACCGTCTGATAGATGGTAGCACGTGAATACGCCATTATGATAATACACGGGACTAGCTATAGGTAACTATATAATAGGTGGATCAATTTAAACATTTAGATTTTGTTTTAATTAATAAAATATTATACATTTCTTGACATTTGACATTTCTGTATGGCTGCTGTAACATAATATGGACAGTGCACGAACGTGTGTGTGGTTATCGTTTATAAATTGCATGGTTCTGTCCATGATGCCTTCATGCAATAGTACCCGTGTGAGATCCTCGTGTGACCAAGAATTCTGTATCAATGACATTAAATGACTATTAAAATGATGGATGGACCTCAATATTATTATTAACAATATAATTGCCTAATTAATAGGGGGGGGGGGGGTGAGAGGGCGCATTTAATTATTGAAAACAAAATATAGTTTTATTCGAGGCTATATGGATAACTTTTCTGGCGTTATGAGTCTTATAATATATTTTTTACTTTCGTTTCAAAATTCTATACACTCTGATGCAATTCGATCTATGAACGGTTAATCATATTTATACTGAATAAAGCGATTAGTACACATATTATAATTGCGTCGTCTTTAGTCGACCAACTGTGTCTTGTGCAGAAATGAATTTGGCAGGAAGGAGTACTCTTAGTTTTCAAATTGAATTCGCCCAAACAACGTTGTAAAATGTTCAATAATTTTTTTCGATTTAGTTTTTATAATTTAGCTCATTATTATTAGTTGTATACCTTCTAATATAATTGTAAGTTTATAATAATACAATCGATTATTTTAGACGTATTGGAGCTTTTGATATAATAAATATAAAAAGCGTGTGTCATTATTATATTATTACAATTAATTAAAAAAATTCCTAATATAGTCAATTAACAATCACAAAAAATGTATAAGGATCAAAACGATAGACAGTAATAATAATAATTAATAATTTAAATAAAAACACCTTACAATACCAAAAGTATATTATATTTGAATCATAATTTATTTTGAATTAATACAAATTATAGTTAACAATTTAGAATTAACTAAATAAAACATAGTATGCATAAAACGGACATAAGAATAAAGTGTTTTAGACAGGAAATATTTTAAAATTTTTTTATCTATACAATTATATTTATTATTTATATAAAGGCGCGATTAGGCGGTATTGTATCGCGATCAACAAGTCAAAAACCTTCAGTAAATTATGTACCTTATTAATATTAAATTGTATAGACGAAACTGCAGACGTTATTTTATGAACGAAAACGAAATCACGTGTAATGGGGAACCAACAGCACTGAAATCCGTACAAAAACAAATATAATTACTTGTAGGACTGATATAATAATTAATTGAGTTATTGATTCAGCCGTAAAGGATTGGATGGACATCGATTATGCAAAATATATGTAATACTATCATAGCACCTACGGCGGCGTTACTTAAGTTGTGTTTGTAGAAGGAACTGCAATAATTAACACTTATTCATTATTATCAAAGCTAAAACATTGTTAATGCGTCTGTTCAGTTGTATGCAAAGCTATATAAACGGGGATTTGTGTTTGAACATTTATTTTTTAAATTAAGTTCAAAGGTATTGGAGAATAATCAATCCTCCAATTAAGGTATACTACCATAGGTTAGCGATACAATTAAGAGAGATGTATTTACTACGTTATTTATTTATAACTCGGTAATGATTATAGCTGGTAATTGGTACCTATGTGTAGTTATAAGGAGTAAAGTGTTATGTAAATAGTAGGTAGGTGTCTGTAATGCTGTCTATGAATATAATTGTTAACACTTAAGTCAAAAGAGACATCTATAATAATCTGATATGTTTAAGTACATTTAGTTTATCTATCAAAAATAATGATAATTGTTTTAGTTTAATTTTCGTTAGTTACTTTTTAGTCAATATGTGCGAACAAGACCGTAGCCAGAAAAATATTTAGGGGGGGGGGTTAGAGTATAAATATGTTATATTATATAATAAAATATGAAAATATAAAAATATAATTTAAATTAAATTAATCTTTATTTCAAAAATAATTAAATCTTATTTCGCCTCCGGGCTACGGACTACTACCCCCCCTCCCCGGGCTACGGCCTTGCGTGCGAAACACTCATCGGCATCGTCAAAAGTTAGAATCCAATGAGTAAAACCAGATAATTAATTGACCACAAAACAAGTTATTGTATCTGAGTAAAAAAAAATATCTATTTAATACTGAAAATCATATAGGCTCATTAAAAAACTTATTTACGAGGGTTTCTGCACACAATATGTTTTCCTCGCAATAGCAAATTTATATTTAGGTAAGAACATGTGTCCCTACGATTGCTATTTTCTTTTTAAATTTTTATATAAGTGTTATGAAAGTGTAAATAATTACAACTCAAAAATGATTATAAATTGTATACAAATTAAAATATCGTGAAAAAACCAACGTAGGGACACGGTTAATGTCATTAGCTTAAAGTTTAATGATATAAGTGAATGCACTCTAGCATTAATAATTACAACACAGGGTTGATTCTGCTAAACATTAATTTGATATGTTGCGAGTGGGTCGGACAGAACGAAAATGGATGGTGCGCTGACATCCTCTTAATAACTTATAAAATAGGTATGAATGAATGAAGGTATAATAATGAAGTGGAAACTAAAACAAATAATTAAATGTATTACGTTGAATAATCTACAACAAACAAGTTGCACAACATATAAAATATCTATTATTATAATTATTGACAATCAAGTTTTAAAATATAATTTATAATTTAATAAAAATGATAACCTATAGGTAGGTAACGGGTTTAATATCTAACTACTTCAACAAATTTCGACTAAATGAATAACAAATAGTTTACGAACCGTATTTCAATAATGCGCATAATTTTACATAACGTTATTATATTATAATAACATTTTATATTTATTTTAATGTACTTTTGCACTAAGTATATTCGATGGGTAAATATAAGGCGGTGACATGCATTTTTATGTTGTTTTTTTGAAAAAATGTCAAGACTAAATACCCTTTACAATGGTTAAAGTGTTATAAAAATACTGTCATTGTAAATTATGAAACAAATCATTAAGTGGTTAGTAAACGATTGTGTTATAAATTGTAATAAAGATGTAATAATAAATAACAAATTACAGTTACCTATACACAATAAATTAATGACAAGTAGAACATATATAATAAACATGTTAGTATAATATGAAGTACTATTTTAAATATAATTCTCAAAATGCAAATAATGGATACATTTTAATTATACCCAATTATTTTGCAAATACCTAGGAACCTACGTGTAGTTTGAAAATTACAAGAGCATACAAATTAGTAAATTAGTAATTCTTAGAGAGTTAGAACCCATATTTCACAGAAAAAAAGCTTTGAAATCAGAATAACATGGATGATTAATAATATGATTATTTAGATTTAGGTTTAACACCTGTGTAATGTTTTGATTTGGTATAAGGACTCGTCCATCAAATATTAAGTATAATTGAGAAGTTTATTCAACCACAACAATGATTTTTTTTATGTGTAAACGCCTATATAATATGCCTTAATATGCACTCTCTGTTATTAAAATTAAAAGGTAAAAAAAATAAACGAACATACATTTTTTTTATAATTTACGGGGTGATTCATCAAGCATGCTCACTCCTAATTTTTCCTTTAATAATGGAGCTATTAAAATTCTGACTTTTTGAATTTTTAAATATACTTTAAGAACATATTTTAAAATTCTTGTGATTTTTTTTACTACCTACTTAAGTCTTAAGGACCGTCCTGTGGTGATGCATACCCGCATACATTTTAAAATGAAAACAATAATTTACAGCGAACCTGCTTGAAGAAAAATATCGAGTAGCGTTCTTTTTTTTTATAATATTACGTAAACTATTTTGTTTGACAAATAAATTAAAACTTATGATTCAATTTCGTGACACCTGAAAAATAAATTTTGAATATTTTAAATGTACGAATTATAATTTTATATTTTCAATATTTAAATAGCTAGTCAAAAGTGAGTGCTTTTCAATTCTGTTAAAATGAATATTTTTATAGAACTTTGCAGAACACGCAGATTTAATCATAAAAACACAGATTTAATTATGTGTCACAAGCACTTATTACTATCATATTACAATATATTGTTTAAAAAAAATATACAATAAACAAAAAAAAACGTTTGCAGGAAAGATAGTGCACGCAGTATTATATTTGTTTTTTATCATCCCCGTCCTTTGGGCGCCGACTGTCATAACTAGAGGTCGGATTTATATTCTTTTAAAATCCTTAAAATATGATGTTTATATGTCACATAAAATAAGAAATATATTCTCTTAATATTCCTTTAAAATACCAGATATATGATGTTTTATGTCCTTAAATATGCAAAATATTCTTTTGATATAAAAAAAAAAAAACAGTTTAAATTAATTTTTTATTAATTTGGTTTTAAAAATATTTAACTAAATTAATTTTACAATAACAATTAATTACTATATATTGTTCGATGTATAGTCGTGACAGCTAACGAAATAACCGTTGTGCTTTCGCAATCGATAAGGAATACCTGGAGATTAATTTTTATTAAAATCCGGAAATAAATCATTTAGTGAACATTGTATTTATCAAATGCTGATATGCGTGAAATATGTTCATTATATGCCGGGTATCACAAAAATATTCCCAAATATTCTCTAACGTGTTAAATATTCTCTAACCTCTAAAATATGCTTTTTTATGCAAAATAAATTTTTTCCTGTGAATTCTGTGTTTCATGATTCGTAAAGATTTCTCACTCCCATTTAACTGCATAAACTAGAAACAAATATGTAAAATCATAAAAATCCGACCTCTAGTCATAACATAATAGATATAATATACGACGGTTCTGATTATTTAGTACGACATATTCTTATTATATTCTATCATTGACGTCACTGTTCATAACAAAATATTATAATAATATTATCAACCCCGAGCACACGCCATGCATCGACTATCTGTTGAATAATTATCTGTACTCATATATATATATATTTGGGCGTATGTAGGTAATAATTGTGTATTATATTACGTACCAAAAAATATATATATTATATTATACGAGTGTGTACGCAATAACCGTCGACCAAAACGTGCACCTAGTTACTGTTACGCTTTGATTACGCAATTCGGATTTTAGTCAGGTGCGCACGTTTTCGTTCGGTGTAGTATAGTGAATGTGAGTCGTAGTGATACATATCTTATAATGATATTATAATATACCGACATAGGTACCTGAGATTAGTGTAATCATTAGGAGGTACCTACCTATCTATAAGTTATTAGAGGAAAAATAATTGCAAAAAGAATCAGGATAGGTATAGTACAGCGGGTGTAGTGTTCGAATCGCAAACACCAACACACAGATCTAAATATTTAAATGTATATATATATGTATGAATAATATATTATGTTTATTATTTATTTGTTTAATCAATAAAGGCAATGATAACGTTTAAAAAAAATAATTTATAAATTATTGGTCTACTCACTAGAGCCTATGGTTGCGATGAGGTGACTGATGTGAGTGCATGAGTTGTAATATTTGACAGAAAAATAGAATAATGTAAAATAAACACGACTAACAATTTCTATAATATGAACTTAAATTTAAATTTGATCATATAATTTTAAGAGAGAGATTATCAAAATCTATGGTATTTATGTAGGCGCCGTTTAAATAATATATAACTGTCGCCGAATGAATGTAAATGAAATTTTAAAGTGATACATATAAAATATAAAATCTATTAACATTTGTTCTAGTTTTTGGAACAATAAAACCAATTAATTTATTAAATCTTGTGTTTTAATGATGTGCAGAAGTTTCAATAATATCTTTCTGTAATCAAACATAAAATACGGACATGCATGTTTAAAGTATAATGCATTTAAATTACTGAGGTTATAATCTTTGTAGACGTTGTAATAGTAAGTATAGCCTTGGCTCGAAAAATATAAATTTTAACAGATAATTAATAGTAATATTGAACTTATTGGGGTGTATATTGTAAGAAATATTATACCATACTTAGGTATCGTAAATCGGACTTATACATAATACATTCACGATACACCTACCTACGAAAGAACGTCTGATTTTTTTTATAAAACAATAATAGGTATTGATAATCGTGATTGAGCTGAATAATTCAATAACGTTAATGTTTTATTTATGATATATTATGCGCACTGAGTCGACGAATTGACTGCAGTCGTATTTATAGGTACACGAGTGCGTGTGACCAGCGGTGATATATTTTTAAAAACGATTTTTAAAGTGATTCGTATACATAATGCGATTTTCATGAGCGACGGGCATCACTCGGGCATCGATCTAATGCACAAAATAATCATAATAATATATTATAATAGGTGCAACTGTAAACTATGGTGCACGCACTAAAATGTGCCTACGATGCACATAGTGCATTTTCCGTTAAATTGGCTATCGGCCGGATTAGTTGATTGTAAACACGTTTCGTGCTCTATTGTTCTTAACAAAGATAATTATTACATTTTGTAATTATTTACATCTAAATCGGCCGTGCCTATGCCGAAACAATTATTTCCGGGTTCGCACTAGGTACTCACCCATATAGTCATCAGAACATATTCTAATTTCTAATCGGGAAATATTTTTTTCGATATTATAGGAACACGAGATCTCGTTGTACCGAAAAAAGCGAAACTCGTTTGTTGGCCTTTATATTTTGTATTGACTTTAAACGAAACGAAAGTTAAGTAGGTATGTATACATTGTTCACGTGTTCGTGTGCACGACTTTTGAAAATATCTTGCACAGCGGATATGACTTTGATCTTGAGATTATGGTCACACCTAAACCAGTAGTTTAGCTTGTAATGTATTATAAATTCGAATAAATCAACGACATTATAAAATGAATAGATGTATAAAACATTTATATACTTACCTCACTTGTGTATTTGCGGTTCAACGAGATTTTACATACACTGAAAATTATATTTTATGGAAATAAAAAATGAATTGTGGTATGACGGTTTTAATAAATTGATTTAAACACGATATTTTTTCAGTTTAAAAATACTATCCGTAATATTGAATTTAAATATTAGTATAATCCCATACTCGAAACTACTAAATATTAATATTATTTTATTTATTTTTGTATGATGAATTGTGGTTTAAGCTATATGCAAAAATTGGCGTAGATGTGGTACCCACTCGTTGTAGGTAGTAGTAAGAAAAAAATTGATTTGCAGTCAAAGAAGAGTTTTGAGTGTAATCATAATTCAACAATTAGGTTTGCACCCAAAAATAGGTCCGATTTATACTCTGTAAACCATTATTTCGACGGGTTTTTGTTATAATATAATATATCTTATGAGTATTTACCTATTTCATTAACTTTTATGCAGAAAACACATGAGCAATTTGTACATTTTTTTTTAATATACTAAACCGTAGCTATAAAATGTAAATAATAATAATTACTTAATGTTTTTAGATTTAAGTTTCAGTTAAGACTTGTATTTTAAATATTTTAAATTTGGAGTAGATTATAGTGACCGTAGTCTGTGGCTTCAATAGATACTATCATAAAAATGTGTACTTTTCTTTTACGTTTTTTAATTAGGTATTAATAACTTCTTACATTTACTTCTAATGTAAAGAATTTTTTAGGTAATATTACATGCTCCGGCAATTTTTTATTTGATAATTTTTAATCATACAAATAATAAATCGAATGAACAATAATTGTGATTTATTATTCGAACAGTGGAAAATGATAATAAATATAATGCCATAAACTATTATGAAGAGATATTTCAACAATATATTTTGTAGCAGGTACGTTAAATTGAATAGGTATTCAATTTAACGCATGTAATATTATGCTGAATTATCCAATTATTCAAACTATTTTTTTTTTTTTTCATAATCTTTTTCATTTTTCAATCGTTAGAGTGTTTTTTTCAACTAATTAGGTTTACATATTATTATATACGATGAACTCTGACACTGAGCAATTTAAAATAATATTTACTCTTAAATTATTTAAAACTCAATTCGTTCGCTGTTTAATGTTTCCAATAATTTACAGTAGGTATATCCTCCAATTAACAGAACTGCCAGAAGCTGGGGTAAATCAATTAATTTAATATAATATATCCAATAAAAATACTATTAAGTATATTAAGTATTATTCATGAGTGTGTTAATTGTTTTGTTTAGATATTTTTTCTCTTGTATCATTTAATTTGTATAAATCACTGCTTCGGTTTGTTGAAATGTGGTTATCGGCATTAAAACATCCTGTCTACATTCGTACACCTCATATAACGACTAAATTATGTAATACTGAATGACGTTTCTCTAAAATATTATCCAACCCCATCGACTGTACGGGGATTGTCGAACTGCACTCTTTACCTATCAAAAAATGTTTGAAGTGCACTTTATCCGATCGATCCATAGAACTTATAAAGCTATGAATATTCATTTTATTTGAAAATTATGAGTGTGACTATTGGTTTAGTATCACATGATGTTATTAGTTTGTTACACAAATTCGAATTTTTATATCATATTGTAACTATTTATTCGTTTTGAAAATAGTATTCATTTTTACATTATTATTTTGAAAAAATAAATATATTTTCATACCATTATTTTGAAATTTTAACCACATGACGGAAGTATGTATATAGGTATTTATTATCATGAAAACAATAAGGTTTAGGTAGCAAAAATACCAATTATTCTTACGTACGTCTGTCTTGTGTACATTTTATGTAATAATCGGTACGAGTGCAATTTGAACATGAAGTACCTTTTACTGTCCTCAGTAAAATTTGACCTTACCATTCTTGTTCGCCCACACAAGCTCATGATATTTTTTTATTTTTTTTTTTAAGCTTCGGCAACTGAGGCCATTAGCTGTAGAGGTTGTGGTACTATAGGGTTACCACGTGTGTGTTTATGATATTTTATAGTATGAAATATGTCACATTGCAGATGGCTTAAATAACTTAATAGTTACAATTCGGTACAAATCAGCATTCCGCTCAATCTCCTTCTTTGCTACGAGTCGCAAATATCATTATTGAATCTTGACTTAAAATTCATAATTTTTAGAAGGGTGTCGTATTATTTTTAAATTGTGTTTAGGTAAGAAGTAAGTTTAAAGTTTGAGGTTAGGCACTGTTAAAATTACCATATTTCATATGGGGAAATACGATTTTGTTTATATCTTTTGGTATAATCAAACTGGCGTTCTACAGATCGAAATTAGTTTGAACCGTTTTTTCAATAAATAATTTCGCTATTAAGTCAAAGGACATAACCACATCAATGACACTGACACGGTATCACTAATATAATATTTTTATAAAATGCTAAAGTATATTTTGAATTGATAAGTTTTAAAATAACTAAAAAAATCATTATATGTTTATATGAAGACTTAATTAAATAGTTTTGAGATACTAAACCACACGAACACTACGTCATGCACCACACAGTGTTCGTTTTTTAAATTTCTTAGAGTTCTTAACTGGTGTCACTTATACAATAATTGTTAGCCAATAGGGACGTTTTATAAAGGTTATTCATCGATCGAACTCGCCCCTTTTTCTTTCTTAAGTAATGCAGTTGCCTATTCAAAACCCAATTTTTGGAATTTTGTATTAATGTAAGTACTTAAAGATCATACATTCAAATTGTTTAGATTTTTTTTGCTAGGAGTGTCCTGTTATGATAAAAATGTTGTTTATAAACAGAAATGTACAAGATTTAAATTAAAAGAAACTATTTAGTATATATTTTTTCTGAAATTGTAATATATCAAGATCAAAATAAATTCGAACTAGTAGTTTTTGAGCTATTCGACTTTTGCGTTTAGGTATTAAGGGGATAACAAGTCCACGATGATTATTTTAGAAGATATAGCCATATAGGTTACTGTGGTTTGAACATTTTAGTAATATAAATACATTAACGTTTAAAATTTGTAAAAATTTCCCAAGTATAATGTACTTAAATACTAGAACCAATATTACGTCTATACATTTTATTTTTTTAAAACCATTTTTAGGTACTGTTATATTTAGTACAAGCATGTACAAATAACTGAGGAACTAATTGTTTGAATTTCGAATTAAATACATGAACTTTTACGAATAATTTATAGTAGGAAATGCGAGTTGTATGTCCTTATTTGAAAATCAGAAGTTTTTATCACAACAGCATACTTCTCAAGTAGGTAGTACAAAAAATCTCAGGAATTTGAAAATATGGTCTTTAAGTTAATTTAAAAACCTTAATTTGAATAAACTCATAATCAAAGGAAACAATTAGAGAGAGGATGTTTTCTGAATCCCCCTGTATACACACACGGCATGAAGGAAAAACTGCCTTTCGCATTTGTTCGTACTTGTCGTTGCTGAAAATTAGTTAGGGTCAGGCTATTGAGTAAAATACGTACTTAAATCTATTCAAATGCGTAGTTTTGGTATATTACGTAATAAACCTATAGGTCTTCAATTTTTGTCTTACAGTTGGAATCGTGTAGATAAATAGTTTAAAATTTAAAAATCCAGATTTTGTTATTTATATCCTGCCGCAATGATTGCAGAGGCTGATTGTACCGAACTCAGTTCGATACGGTATCGGTTGATGATTTCACAGAAATTTTTTTTTTCGGTATACAGGATGATCCAACGAGCTTTTCGATCGGGGCACATAGACATCAACTGCGTCGACTCTTTTGGTCGAGGTGCCATCAATCTAGCGATCGAAGCCGAAAATTTGGAAATGCTCGAAATGCTGGTGGTAATGGGCGTGGGGCCCAAGGACAATCTGTTGCACGCCATCAATGCCGAGTTCGTCGAGGCTGTGGAGCTCCTTCTCCAATACGAGGAATTGGTGCACACGGAAGGCGAACCATACGTGAGTGCAGATTGTGAAACGTATAATTTTTTATTCAATTTAACTTGCAAAGTTGTCATTTCCTATCTGTCAAAAATTTAAAATCGATTTAGGTCAGCACTATTATTATCCGTTTGGAAGCATCACCATATTATATAATATATTCTCAAAACATTTTACGACAACTGTATAAATAATATTGCATAATTGAGAAATGCATTAAATAATATTCTGATTACACGCGGTGCATACATTATATGTATAGGTGTTCTGTTCATAATACGATATATTATTATAAAGGTAAGTGGTGGTTATTAAGATTTCATGTTATTTGTTTGTATAATAAAATATTATAATCAAACTGCAACTGTTCATTATTATTAGAGACAATTAATAATTTAACCTTGTCATTATTGCGTTCAATTATATTAATAAAATAATAACATTGTTGTTATTATTTACAAATAGTGTTAGTTGAACAATTTATATTTATATAAACATTAATTTTAATGATATGTATTTATTATTTATAAACAACCTATCTAATTTGCGCTCCTTATTACGGTTCTTCTCAAATTCCATATTACATTGCCACTATCGGTAAATCGGAAGTAGCAAAAACATTAAAATGCAGTTCATTCTAATTTTCAAAAGCCATTAATAAATGCATACTTAGCTGTCTTTTTCGTTTGAATAATGACAGCGCTATTACCTATAAGTAATAAAATGTCAAATGGTTAACGAAAATGTTTTATTTTCTTATGAATTTGATACCGCAGATGATCCTAGATTGTCAATTAAAAAACGGTTATCTAATACATTTTCACCCAATATTGACCGATTGACAGTATTATTATATTACTCTTTCTCCTCATCTGCCTCAAAATCACATTAGGTTATCCATAAATCAGACTTCTGCACAAACACTCATGTCCTTTCAAAAATTCAAAGGCATCGGGCCTCTTACTGGACAACTCTGTTGACTTCCTTCACGCCACCACGAGTTTGACCCACTGACCAGTAAGACCAGTTTACTATACTATAAATTATAATATAGTTAAACTGATACCGACGTCCGACAATAATAAGGTGTAACCTGCAACATTGTTTATACAATTATACAGAACATAGAATTAGATATTTGTCGATTTCAAAATACAGATTGTTTTAATTCATAATCGCGCAATATCCGTGAAGTTGGTCGTTCAACTGTTTTCAAGCATTTTGAAAATCACGCTCAACTTCACGGACACAATCGCGTGCACGTAACTTATCATGGTAATATTTTATTAGAGTTGGGAAAAAGTTGATTGGAACACCGCTTGTTTCACTCCTGACATCACGCCGCTCATTTTGGCCGCACACAAGAATAACTATGAGATCATCAAAATGTTGCTGGACCGAGGAGCAACACTTCCGATGCCGCATACAATCAAGTAAACCTATATTAGCTTTAAGTGGACCCCTCCCCTCATATTATTTTGTCTCCGTTTTACTGCAATATACGTGTGACATTTCGGATTTGCGTTTAACCAGTGGCCTACAAATAATTTCTCAGTTTTATTTTTTTTATTGTCATGACTGTCCCCCCCCCCACCCATTCCGATAACTTGGACGTACTTGGAGAGGGAGGGTGGCCCTGACCTAGTGCTTGGTTCAGCAGTTACGGTTTTGTGTTGTTAGCTTTAATATTTATATCACGCTTAAAGGTAAGAACATTTATAGGAGGTATATTGTGTCCCCTTGTTGGGTTTTTATGATATTTCAGTTTCTAAGCAAATTATAAGACGAATAAGCTCCTAGTTAAAAATGTAAATATTGTGTGATGTTCATAGTCCTTACCTTAATGTTTGATAATAATAAATAATAATATGTAATTTACTCTATTATAATATTAAATTTAACAACACAAAAGTGAAACCGCTGTAAGCAAATTGCCCACGTCTTAAATTTGTTAAGACGGTGACAACACGTGGTGTGGTTCCTCTTTTAAACGTTATTTAGTTTTTACCTATATTAATCGCGTATTCTGAAACTTCGCTTGCTCATTCCGCCAACTGTTCGACATGTATTTTTCATTCTTTCTCCCGATTTGTCTTCTGTTATCTTACTATTATATTATATACATTATATAATCAAACTATTTTTTACTAGATAAATTCTCTTATCTTCAATTATCCGCGTCCTTAAATTGTTTGAACTACATCTCATGCCCACCACTCAATTACTACACATATTGTACTATTACGTCATGAATACTATATAATGTCGGTGTTGTCGGTAACCGTTACAACTGTTTAAACTTATAGACGGCTATACATGCATAATATTATAAGCATACAGAGTGGCTCATCATCAGTTGCTGCAGACTAGGTCATATTATTGTGAGAATGAAGGGTACATTAAACGTCAAAGTAGGTAACATGGTTTTTATGGATGATATTTGAGGAACTTGACCCCGGTGAGTGAAATTACTTGAACTACAGAGAAACTTCATTCAAACATCATTCGTACGCGTTTAAAAGTTATATGTAATATGTAAACGGTGTGGTTGTGAAGACATTGTCACCAAAAAGTTAATATTATGTGCCTACACGTTAATTACTTTTGATCAGATTACATGCAGACTTACAGACGCTGTGGCATTATTCATGTCATCGGCTAGTCCATTAAACCATATCAGTTACACTTACTCCGAAACACAGGTCCAATAGTTATATAAATAAATCTTCCGTAACACTTTTTAAAACTATTATTTTCAATAGTCTCAACGTTTCAAGTATAATATAGTCATCGCATTCAAATAGTACATGTGTTGTTGTGTAGGTATGGATTGTGTGTCATCGATAAAATAAAAAGTATGGAGTGTGTATCACAGCGATGGTTATATGATTCAAAGGTCAAACTACTAAAAGAGAATGAAAGTTACCTACCATTTAAATTTTAGCGTTTTAAGTACCCATGTACGTAGGTAATTATATTGCACGTGAGTGGGTTAAAAATTAAATTGGTGTATGTAATCTATCGAAACGATATTATATAGTTTCTCAAATATTGGAAAACAATTATATTTTAATTTGCATGGTTACTATACAGTGTGATTCAATAAACATGTCCTATATATCCTTAATAATGTAACCACCTATTCAAAATCTGAATTTTGGAATTGTTTAAGACCACACTTAAGAAATTCTGAAGAAGTTTTGTTCTGTTTAATAAGTGTCATTGGAGATACATACTTCTAATTCTCAAATAAGAACCCCCCCCCCCCATTTTCACTATAAATGATATAGGTATAGTGGTTAATATTTTAAAAAATGTTGATGTACCTCACACACAATTTGAACGAGTATTTGCTCAGTTATCAAATTGTTTATTCAAAGGATAATAGTCCTTAAAAATGTTTAAAAATAAATATAAAGTGAAGATGATAATCGGATCTAGTATTTATTATGCTTAGGTTCTTTTCACACATTTTTAATATTAATAGAATGATCACTACAATTTTAAAATCATCTTATAGCCCTATATCTTCCAAACTCATTTTATACATATTATTCACAGTACATATTAAGTTAGATAGCTGAAAAACTCCTAGTTCGAATTTTGATTTTGATACGTCAAAAAAATTATTCACTTAATAATTCACAGTAGAAAAGGGGGTTTCTCATTTTAAAAACAGAAGCTTGTAATTCCCTCTGAACACTCCTTAAGTAGGTATTACAAACAATCTCGTTAATTTGGAAACACAGTTTAAGTATGTTTAAAAATTCCAAAAATCAGATTTTTAAAACTGCATTATTGAAGAACAAAATCGGAGCGTTAACATGGTTTTTGAATCACTCTGTATATATTATGCAGTAACCCAAAGGAAGCTCGTTTAATGATTTATATTGACACGTAAAATCATGTAGGTACACTATTTTATTTTTTTATACAATTGAATGTATTATTTATTTTATATTTAGACAGGTACATAGTTTTCTGATAAAAGTATTTGATACTTCTTATATTTACGTAAATAACGTATATTTTATTGTTTTTGTCAATACCGAATTTAACCGTTATTTAAATACGAGTAAAATAATAATATTATATTCTCGAATTAACGACCGTTAGTTTTAAAATCGCGTTGTTAATAATATTAATTAAAAACCAAACAACTGGATCACAGTATCACACCCAATGCTACAGGTTCCTTCCTTGAAATATATATTAATTATAAGTACCTCACAACCCGTTCGTCAAAATAAGTGTTATATAATATTTATCAATTTTTTCAATTTTATCTATCAGCTCGTTTCTAATATGTATTACTTTTAAATTGTTATGATTATACAGTACACAAGCTACATCACCAATTTAAATGTCTGTAACATTAGTACTAACTACTCATACAATTAACGTATGTTATCGTTTTTACATACGTCATTATGCTAGGACACGGAAGAAGATGACTTTTTAATTAATGTAACAGCTTAGACAATGTTTTTTTAGCTAAAAAATGTGTTCAATATTATTCGAATCAATATAACTATTTTTTAGTTAGCATTTTCCGAGCTTTTCATTAAATTTATAATTTTATGTTATTCTTAACGCCAATTGAAAACATTTAAATCAGATAAGCTTAATGACATTTTAAAATCTAACAAATAAAATATATTTTTAATTATGACATGAAAGTAAAATTGTTCTATTAATTACGTTGTATTTTATTTCTTAATGTAAACATATTTTGTTTTATGGTTAACATATTTATTATGATTATAATAATATTAATTATAATTTATATATTATATTAGGTATATCATGATGATATTATTGTGACGAAATCGAGAAAACGAACGATGATAATGATAATAATAACTTTTTATTAAGGTGTGGATGTGAGAAGTGCATTACATCTTCGAAAATGGATTCGTTGCGATACTCGATGTGTCGAGTGAACGAATATAGAGCACTGGCCAGTCCGTCACTGATCGCACTCTCGTCAGCCGATCCAATACTCACGGCGTTCCAGTTGTCGTGGGAGCTGAGGAGATTGGCCAGAATCGAAAAAGAATTCAAAAACGAATACTTGGTAAACGCATTTCCAAACAATAAAATCGCAAGTGCAGCCATACTATTGTTAGATTTCACGGGAGAAATAAAACCGCCACCCGACGACTTTTCGTTATCACTGCCATGGACGCAAACGCTTTTTTTTTTTACATTCTGGGCAGAAAAAACTTGATGATAAATGTATTGATCTTACAATGAACTGTGTGGGTGTGTTTTTTGCGTATGGAGTAGAAAAAATGTAAATTTTCGATTTTCAACTTCAATACCATTTTTCTGTTAGGAAAGTGAATCTAGTTAGTAATTTTGGGCGGTCAGAATTAAAAATTCCCAAAACTTTTCAAAATAATCGACAAAATATATTTTAGAGAAACACGAGTATTTTTTGGTAAAACTTGTTTTCAACTCGGGTGCCCTAATAATTCATAGTAATAATAGTTAATTAAATAACGAATAACAGTAGATACCTACTTGCAATTTCATCAAATGTTTATATTGGCATTTTCGATACATGGTATAGTCAAGGTTTCTAAGAATATTTTACTACGGCTATTTAAAAATATTAAAGATATACAGACATGATTTTTTTAATAGCATTTGAAGTATAAGACTATTAATAAAATTCGTCGAAATCACGAAAGATTTCAAATAATTTTGTAGTTATCAATTTATAAAATGTTCATATTTTATAGCCAAGACTTGAAAATGGAATTCATAGTTCTCCTTTTTTTAAACATTTAAGTTCTAATTTGGACAAAAAACAAAGATTTTAGTTATTTTTTTGCAATTCAAAAATATTATCCAATGAAACTTTTACACATATTATTATATTTTACAATATAAAATATAGTCATTGACTGATTGTGTATATAATATTATGCACAAATACATAATCAGTCAATGACATTTTCTAAACGTTTAGATTAATTTTAAAATATAATATTGCTTATTTATAACACGAACCTAATCACACCGTTCTCCGATAAGTCGGTAGTAGCTCAAAAGTTAATAATAATAATCATTATTATTGTGTATAATAATATTGATAACCTTCATATATATTCTGTTATAAATTAGAATAATATAATAATATAATATAAGTAATAAATTCAATGTTTTTGGCCCAAATTAATTCAACCTACTAATAGAACAACAAATTAGGTACTATTATAGCAATATAAATATATCATAAAATATATTAAATTACACTAATATAGCTTGCTCAGAATAATTTTACCTATGAAATATGCAATTTACATCACAATGACTTATACGCTCAATGACGAGTGTATACCTCTGTATACTGTAGTACATCGGTGGTCATCTATTTTTCATCCTTTTTTCATCTTTAGAGTTAAAGTTTCTTAATTTTTTTTTCGTATTTTCGAAACATAATTTCCTTTTATAAATAGTTATGAGATTATTAAACGAATTATAATTTATAAGAATACTCGAAGAAACTTTTTGTTTTAACCATCTATTGTGTCCGAAAAATTAAAATGCCCATAAATATAGCTCTCAGCCCATACTGTAGAGGTTATCGTTGAGTTAAAGCGATAAAAAATAAAATTTCATTTCAAATTGTATATTAATATAAACTTACTAAAATGAGTTGCCTCTGAGAAAGATAAAGATCATCATCATAAATGTTCACGTCTGTGTATAGAGCAAAATATGAATTACGATTTTAAGAATATTTTTATATGGTAAAGTAAAGTAAAATAAAATAATCTATGGCTATAGTTAGCTATGAATTATGATTGACATTATTGAATCGAAAATATTCCACCGAGAATCTGATTGGAAATACAGCATGGTATTATATTTCATAATTTTAACAAAATTAACGTAGATAGAGATAATACGATCATATCTGTTGCCAGTGTGATGTATAGTGAATATTAAAATAAGGATAAACCAACCCTAATCAGTAGGTAGGTACCTACTTATTATAATAGTATAACATTTATTCACAGGTCAAATAAAAAAAAAAATACAGCATTTATAAATTATATGTTTCTAGATGACTTATTTTAACATCGTCCGAACGCGTATCACAATTTTTCCTTCCCGAGTACTTTAAATTTTCACTTCTAACATTTTCTGAAAACGTTGAAGCCTTATTTTAGACAAACTGCAACTTTATATTCAGTCAAACTTTCATTTTGTCAACTCTTGCATTCATAATAATATTATAATAACTTTAATATTTTAACCCTAAACTTGGCAAGAATAAAAAAAACATATGCAAATTCTGTAATATTATCATTTTCACTAATTAAGACCCGTAGATTTCATTTTTGACGTTTTTTTTTCTTTTTCAGTTAACAGTTTTTGAAATATTGTTTGTATCTTTAAGGATACATTACTCCATCAATGCTAATTTGATAATTGTATCTCCAAGGATACAGTACCTAAGTCACCCTAATTTGATATTTGTTTCTTTAAAGATACAGTGCCTCGTTTAACCTAATTTATTATTTGTATCTTTAAAGATACATTATCTCATCGATGCTAATTTGACACTAAATAATTATTGTCAAATCCGTTTTACAAAATCAATATTATTTAAAATGTTATAATTAAAATAATTAAATACAATTAAGTTTACTTTAATATAACATTTATTTATTTTTCAATATTATATTTAATATTATACATAATAATAATACAATAGTCTTTTATTATATAAACCACTTTAAGTTGAAGTAATAAACTAATACAATTAATAATAAATATAAAATAAAGTTTTTGCTTGTCTTGCACATTTTTTAAAATAAAATATTAATAGCTTATTTAATATAAGAAAAAAACAATATTAACATATCTTTATTCAGCCTTGTGAAATGAATAAAAACAATTTCTTTCTTTTGTTAAGCATAATCTTAATGAACACTTAGAACAACTAAAAACCGTTTGACCTTTAGTACAGTATGTACAACGTCCTTTGGTATTATAAATTGGAAAATGATCTATATTATCCAAACGACTTTCTTTTGGTGGGGCCTCTATTGGCATGGCTTTGCGTTTACGTTTTGATAATATTAGGTTAGTTGATGGTCGACCAATACTTGATTGCGCTAGAAGTGATTTTGCGATTTCATATCGGAAATGTTTAAGTTGTAAGGTTCCTTGTTGGTTATTATTCAATTGTGAATAATGTCTTCTATATAAAAGCCATGCGTTATTGACACCAATGTCCAGAAGCTGTGAAAAAATTGCAAGATACCACCTGTGCGATTTAATACCTGTACGGTACAATGAAACGAACATGTCTGCCAGATCTACACCACCCATATGAGAATTGTATTCCTTGATTACTTTTGGGCATTTCACATTAACTCTTTCCTTTTTATTTTTATCATATCGACTAACAGTTTCTGAAGGTGCTGATGTTGAAATATATGAATTAACTATAGTGACGCATTTGTTATCGGCCCATTTTACTACTGAAATTTTATTTTTATTGTCAGATTTTGTTTCATAGCTTCCTCTTCCTTTTTTTAATAGTGGTTTATCTGCTATAATATTACAACCACGTAAACGGTTTTGTTGAATTGTGCCAAGACTAAGAATGCCAAATGATTTTCTTAAATATGTTACAAGTTCTAAGGAAGTAAACCAGTTATCAAAACATACTACACTAAGTGGTTTACTGGGAATAGATTTGCATAACTCAATAATTACTTTTTGGCCTAAACCAAAATACATATTTTCGTATTCTGTGAATGATGTTCGATGGAATGTATTTTCACCGCCATAAGGTAAAAAATCATACACAAAACCATCTATTCCCGATCGGACAAACATTTTGAATCCCCATTTTTTCGGCTTATTTTTTATATATTGCCTTCTCGTACCCGCTTTAATCCCTTTATAGGGAATCATCATTTCATCTATAGAAAATTGGGACCCTTGATCAATTTCCAAACAATTTTTCCTTACGTGTTCCAAAATTGGCCTAACTTTATAATAACGATCTTCGGTATTTAATAACGAATTGTCTACAAAATGTAAATTTCGGCGTAATAATTGAAATCTTTTCAAGTTCATCACATCAGCAATCTTATTGTATCTAAAATTTATTGACCAATAATCTGTATATGCTGGCATAGAAACAATACCCATGATTAATTGTATTCCAATAAAATGTTTTATTTCATTTACATCGGTGTCGATGGGTATAGATTTTTGACTTCCATACAAATTCGTATTTTCTACAATTATATTAAATATTTCTGGCTTAAAAAATAAAGAAAAATATTCAATGGGAGCCAGTACATTATCTGGTTTATTTTTAAACACATTAGAAGGAATATCTACAGGATACTTGAAATTATTTGACCACTTAAAAGTCATCTTTTGTTTTTTTTTGTTTGAAGAAGTAGAAATAATTTTCGGAGGTTCCACGGATTGTACAAAGGATGATGGAACTGAATCAAACGAATCTACACGTTCAGCTAATCTAACTGACTTTCTAGGTCCAGAAGATGATGCTGTTGAGTTATGGGACAAATGAGAATTGGGAGATATAATAGATATTGGCGTACTTGATAAAATTAAATTATTACTATCTTGATTACACATATTTACTGGTTCAGCAGATGTACATAAATTTTCAGGTATGGGGCACAAATCTAATGGTAAAATGTCATTGCTTTGTAAAAAATTTTGTTCTGGGTAAAAATAAGTATCTAAATTTACCCCAGCATCATCGTAAATTGGTAAATCGTCTAAATTTTTTATAATTTCTTCAAGGTCCCGAACTGTAGGGGCACTTGATGTATCACTATTACTATCACAATCGGGGTCAGATAAATGTGTGTTATCAATTTTTGGAATAGGTACTTCTAACTCTTCTTCACTATCAGAACTTTCTGAATCTAAGGGTGGCAATACAGCCATCATCATCTTTTTTGTTCTACTTGAAACGTTACGATGCATTTCTCTAAGAAAATAATAATAAAGAACTATTTAAAATGAATTAGATATGTAGAACAAGTACGAGTAATATAGGGCAATATCATTAATTTCAGAATAAGAGACAATTTATCTTTTTAGATACAGTAAAACATTTCGGGCTAGCAAGTAATGTATCTTTTTAGATACAATAACAAATTTTGGAGTAGGAAGCCATGTGTCTTTTTGGATACAGTAACACATTTCGGAGTACAAAGCACAGTGTCTTTTTGGATACACAATATTTTATGCTAAAGTAACTAAATAAATAACTAAGTGATCAACTTTATTTGAGTAAAAATAAAATATATAGACGTACCTGAAGAAGTTTCAATAATTATTTTGAATCAGAACGGCTTTAAAGCTATGGATTAAATGAGATAAAAATGAGTCAGCAGCTCAAATTATTAAAACAACTGATAGTACATTTTTAGATAAAGCATAATAGATAATGTATGGCGCGGAAAGCTGTAAATTGGTAACAATAATGATAGTGGACTTCCAAAGACATTATAAAATATAATGGTCAATATAATATATTTTATATTTACGATAAAATTATAGTTCTTATATGATGTATCTTAAAAGATACATCGCCAAGTTTAGGGTTAAAAATGTTTTCAATGATGATGGTTCATCTTTTCATGTACCTACCTAATACATAGGAACTCCGACAACAATGTGAACAATTCGCTGTTGATCTGCTCGGGCAAACGCGAAGCTCCTACGAATTAGATGTGATTTTAAAGCACGACTCGGAAAATGCACCAACCACAGGATCCTCAAAACTAAGACTCGTCGAACTTGCAATAAAATATAAACAAAAAAACGTAAGTTCGTAATTGATTAATTATAATATTATTAAACATGAAAAATCTTTTGATATTTTGGGAGTTCTAATATTTTATTTAATAAACTAAAATACATAATAAGTATGTCGCATATCTACTATACTAACGTTTCAAGATCAATAAATAAAATATTATTATTGATACTATTTTGAAGATAATATTATATTTATTAGCTCAAGCATTGAAAATAAGTCAATAGTAGGTTAATAGAAAATATTTTGATGTGTCTCGCAGTTTGTAGCACATCCGTATATACAACAACTTTTGGCAACCGTCTGGTACGAAGGTCTTCCAGGATTTCGTCGCCTACGACTTTACAAGCAAATAATTGAAATCATCAAAATCGTCTACTTTTTTCCATTCTACTGTCTTGTGTACTTATACGCACCCGGCGCTCAGATTGGAAAAGTAATGGAAAGACCATTTATGAAATTTTTAATTCATTCATCTTCGTATCTATCATATTTAGGTAAGTTATAATGTAATATATCACACGCATACAACAATATTAGCAGATTTAAACAGTGCGTTTAGAATTTTTAGATAACACGACCATACGACGTAGGTTTACTACGCTCGTTCTTAGTTATTACGTATTAGAATTGTTTGACATTTTTTAAAAAATTTTTAACAATGCAGGTGAATTTTTTCCGTAAGCGATAAGTCCTCTGTATGTTTCCAATCGCTGTATTTGCGGTGGCTTAGAATGTACTTAGAAGTACTTTTTAAATTACAAGACTTTACCACACTGTACTTATCAAATCGATAACTATATTTTGCATCGTAGTAATAGTTTAGGTTTTACTTTTAAAATTTATCTCACGATTAAAATTTTTCTTTTACCATTTTTTGTATATTATATCAGCTATTGATTTCTAAATTCTCAGTTTTTTTCTTTATACTCATTTAACCGAATTTCTGTGAAAATGTCTTAGATACCCGCCAAGCTCAGCTGCCACCATATCGCACTACTATTGCTCTAATTGTCTTTTAATCTAAACACACGAATACCCTTTAAAGCTATCATTTATTAGTTATTAATTCAATGTTCGATGTCTAAGGATTACACAAAATGTCGTTAGTATTTAAAAACTATTACCATCGATGTGTTGCACTTGCAATGAACTACGCTAATGTATTGTAAGCATTTGTACATAAAATATGTCGTCTGTGCATATAGTTACTATTGGTCTTGCAGTCGTTCTAAGTAACGAAAATATAATGCAGACATTTAATTTAGGAGATATACCTGTCGATGTTCGATATCGTTTTACTATGCCAATACTTAATGATCATTTTCTTGGTTAATTAATGTACGCGCTGTTCCTCTTTGTGTCTACAAACCTATTTATATAGGCAAGCCTGAGTATAAACGAGTTAAAAGTTAAGTTTATTTTAACTTTTTAAAATTGAATTTTCATTAACATAATTTTTAACTTAACTGATTTTTATTGATATAAACTTAATAAATAACGAGTTGTTTTTAATCAAATCCGATTAATAATTAAATAATATTATTATTGATGATATACTCGTATATTGCATAAACATTTACTTTTTATTGTTTTAAACCATATAACTAATTTAAAAAAAAAAATAATAAGTTAATTATAAGTTTTCAAATAACTCTTAACTTAACTGAGTTTAAAAAATATATAAATATCTTTCACAGGGAGTATACAATTTTATTAGGTTTCCGTTTTAACTTATAAATTGATAAATATTATCAAAACTATTTTTAAAAATACACTTTTATTTATTTTATATCAAAAACCAATAATTGGCGAAATAAAAGTAAAAGCGTCAATACTTTCCTTGTGGATTTATACTATCACATCGCATTGTTGCTCGTTGAACAAAAATTACGCTCAACAAAAAATATAGGTCATATCACAAACAGTCCAATATTATGTAAATTTGAATTTTCCGATACACACAATGTAGGTGCGACGTGTATTACATCGTACAATATTAATTGACAAACCATCTCTACAAAACAACTGCAGAATAATAAATATTGTGAAATTCGTTTACCTTCGAATAATTAATTATACCTAGTTCATTGGTTTTGAACTTTATTGGACTCGCAAGTCGCAATTCATTTTAGTCTTAATACATCATTTTTTGTGACCCATGTTTCAGTTCCTTGTTTATATATATGTATACATTTACATTTTTTTAAATTTATTTGTTGGGTTCAATCACTGATTGGCCTCCCTCCTAATATCATTCATCGTAATTGTAAATAAATTATCATATTTACTTATTGTGTCATTCTAACACAGATTGTAAATATTCTTAATAAAAAAAAAATTTAGTAATTAATTTAGTGCATTATTTTTATGTTTATTTTATTTGTTTCGTAAAATTAAATTTAACACACACACACACATATATATATATATATATACATGTATATTTACAAAATAAATGTACATTTTTTTTAACTATTAAAAGTATATCACGCCCCAATACATGTTGGGTTGTGACCCACTGGTTGAAGATAACTGACCTAGTTCATCAGTTCATGCCTGCATTTTAAGCTATGGCATTATATTTAAGCCTGTAATTAACTAATACGTATTTCCTAGACACGGACAATAACAACCCAGTGGTGCTAATAAATAATATTATTATAATTTATTTATTTATATAATACATCACGTCACTCGATTGTCGTTATGCTCGGGTCGTAATAGACGGTAAATGTATTTTATGGGCATAAATCCCCAATATACAATCAAAATAATTAAATTGGTAATCAATTGCACACTAATTAACGAAATAAATCAAAATAACAAAACTCGTAATACTGTATTCATAATAAACTACAAAAACAAAGTTTAAATTTAGATAAATTAAAGTATAAATATACCTACATAGTTACAAATAATATAAAAATTAAACTAATAAAATAATCAGTTTATACAATTTGTTGAGGTAATAAAAATTAAAAAATTAATCATAATGTGGTTTATATAATTCGGGCGATGATAATAAAACTAAAAATAAAATTATCATATGGTTAGGGAAAGATTTCAATATTTGAGAGTGTTTCCGTCATGTGCACAACTATAAGACCAGCAATCTATATTTTATAGCGTATATATCCAATATCCATAAAGGAAATTATACAATTATAACGAGATTATATACAATTTTTTTTCACATTTATATGATTACTTTTGCTATTTTGGTAAAAAAAAAAAAAAAATGAAACACAAGTCACTTCTATTAATATCTACGCACGAGGAAGATTTAGGTACAATTGTTGAGCACGTAGATGACGTGCGTAAATTCTATACCGTTCGATGACAGAATAACACTTATATATTTTACATAATAATTATATTCATACTATCACATTTAAAGATATTTAAAAAGAGATAAAGTTCTACGGTATTATTATTTATTATCATTTTTTAGGGGTGGGGGGCATTCGTGCAGCAGTTGATCTACTGCAGTAAAATGATATAATAATTTTGTATAAATAATTAATTGACCTACCGGTGCCAAGTATGAAATACACGTCTTGCATTTGCAGTAAAATGTTGTTAAAACAAGATCACTTATTATTAACAGTAAGTTATTAACATTACTGTAGTACCTACTCGTTAAAATTACGATATTTATAAAAAATCCCATGTAGACACTATTTAGGTAAAAAATACATAAATATGTTTGACGAGCTCCTGGGAATGCCCCCCCCCCCAAGCGATCTACCACATTTTTTCTGAATAACTCTTTTTCCATAGGCACATATTAAAATAGTGATATTTATCATACTTAATTATTATAAACAACCAATAAGTATAATTAAAAATTTCAATATAAATTTATAATGCCTATAGTTTTTAAAACTGTTTACTACAAATTATGGTCCCACAATTCCACTACAGTGAATAACTATTCAATTATATTTCGTTACAACAAATTCATTACACATTGTTTGAAAATACCAATAATAATCAGGAAGGAAAAATGTGAACGCATTTAAAAAAAGATACAAGTCCGCAGTGATAGGTAGACCATGTACTGCCATATAATAATAATAGTAATAGGTACATGATTTTAATTTTAACCCGTTTATATTGCATAAATTATGATTAAGTACGGGACCACAATATAATATTATTATGTTTGGAATTCGTTTAGTATTTTCAAACTTAAAAAATAACAACAAAATACATATTTTGGTAACATCATCCACGTGATATTAACCATCGACACATTGTGTTATATTATACTTGTTTTGTTTTTCTATAGGTCTATTGGTACTGGTGTCGCAGAGGGCCGAAACACAGTTTATAGAGCTCTTCGGGTCCGAGTCTATGAACAAAAGTCTGCGACTGCGACAACTCCGCCAACGCGGCAACGGACCGTCGTACATAGAGCTCTTGATTTTGCATTTTGTCATCGGTAAAAATATTTTAAAGTTTTTCTTTCATTAATTATTATTGCATACTTACTGCACAGAAATATTTTCAATCAAACCTTATCAATTAAGTACTCTGGTTTGTAGCTACTGTTCTATAATATAGTCATCCCATACGTCTTGTAAGTCCTGAGAAATCGGCGAAAGGAACTCAAATGTTTGTGTTCACAACATTTGCGTGGCACCTGGTGTGTAGGCGCAAATGTCAGAAATTCTCATAATTTTCATATTACATTGTTCGCAACTAGAAAACGATAGATTGACGACATCATCCCAATATAATATTACTCGGCGTTTTTGTAACGGCAGTCGACCAATTGGGTGGGGTTTCTTATTATAATTATTGCTGCAGGATACATCTGGCAGGAGATACTTGACGTACGCAGGGACGGCCTGAAGAGGTACCTGGCGCACAACGCATGGAATTACGTGGAATTTGCCAGGAACAAGATGTACGTGACGGTGATCGCGCTGAGAGTTTACGCTTACGTGACTGAAAACTCACAAATACTGGCCGACCCGTCTTCAGCGTTCATTCCCAGGGAGAAATGGGAAACTTTCGACCCTCAACTCTTGGCCGACGCCCTGTTTGCCGCCTCCAACATACTGAGGTGAGGATTTTGTCGGTGCTGCAGTTTTCTCCGCGAATTCGTCAACACTATTTTACCACAATAATATATCGTCGAAAAATACGATTGGTTTTTTCATCTCTCAACAACGAGTTTGGATCAATTTAATAAACGTACGATTTCGCATCGTACAGGTAGTAGGTACACGCCTGTATACGGTGTGAGATATAATATTGTTGTACTTTCAACGATAATATCATTGAAATATTGGCAATATTATATTGCTATTACTATTTACTAGCAACTTAAAAATGATTTAACGAAACCAAGTTTATTCAATCTTACGATAAATAATAAAGAGAGTTTTGTACGAATTGCTATCCCACTTAATGGTTGTTAATTGTCACCTATTGGCTATTGCCAACGTTTTTACTCAAAATCGACTTATATAATATTCAAATTATGTTTTGTTTGCAGCGCTTTAAAGCTGATCCATATGTGTTCAATAAGTTCACATTTGGGACCATTACAACTGTCGTTGAAACGAATTCTCATCGATATACTCAAGTTCTTCAGTATTTACAGTTTAGTGTTATTTTCATTCGCGTGCGGACTCAATCAGTTAATGTGGTATTTTGCCGATCTGGAACGGAAAAAATGTTATAGCTTAATAGAAGCCGGATCGGGTGAGTCGTGCTCGAAATGGAAGAATTTCGGAAAGTGAGTCATTAAATAGAAATACGTATTAAATAGTTAACCGGTGTCGGATGAAAAGTCAATAGAATGGATACTAAAAGTATTTTTTTTTTATAAGTTTGTTAGCTACTATTTATAACTTGATAGTTATCTACACAAAATAAAATTGAAAGTTCTAGAACATTCACGTAAATGTTATTTACTAGGTGGTTTTTACGATTAATAATCAAACATAATTATTAAGAACACAATACAAATAGAAAAAATAAAATACTTGTGTAGTAATTATTAGCCTATTGACCCAAATACAGAAACAAGTATGTGTGGTATAGGTTTTTTGAGATAGATTGATAATATAATCAAAACGTCGATAGCATAGAAATTAAAACATATTTGTGTTAAAATTATAATGATTTTAAATCGTACAACTTAAAAAAAAAATATTAAATATAAAATTATGTATTTATTGCTAAAGGATTGGTACTTATAAATGTAATGAAAATACTTTATGATATTTAAAGAGATTTTATTGATTTTAATATTATTTACTTCTATCGTAGGTACCTACTGTTAATTACTATAATACACCTCTGCGTATTGCTTTTCAGTATAGAAACATGACGGTATTAATAGTTGATACTTGTAAATCTTAATTCGGCCCAAATGATTTCTGAAACGGTTTCTGCAATTCTACTATCAAACGGGTTTTCATGGTTAAACTGATTATAGAGGCGTTGAGCATTTTTTGATTTTGATATTTCCCGTTGTCAGTTCAAGATTCAAGTCAAAGGTCTTAACTATAAAGTATATATGGTATATTATACTCACACAGTCACACATCAGTGAGTATAAAAACAGTGTAAGCTGTGCCCACGCCCGTTCTCTGTGTACTGCAATCATCTACTCATATGATAATTGTACATCGAACCATTTAGCGAGCTTTAAAATGATCAATCATCGTTTTCAGGCATTGTTCATACCTACTAAGCCGATAATCGATAGGGTACCAGTTATAACGTCAACCCCAATTTCGCTTTGATAATTGTTGATTAGAACCGTTTCATTTTAATAACACCATTAGTTTGATATACAATTACGCCTTTTTTTAGAACAAGGTCGAACTTCATGTTTACGTGATAAAGAATATTATGATAAATGGCCTTATTAATTTCTAATTATGATTTGTATTAAAAACAAAAACTACGTCGTATATTAATTGTCAAACAAAATATTCGCTTCATTGCCCGAACGAATGAGGGATTTTTTCTGTTAAAATTAACTGTTATACATACTTATGCCATGTCAAGATTCCGTTTTTAACAGTGTAAAATGTTAATACTCTCAACTCTCAAATAAAATGTTGTCGTACGCAGTACCATAGAAATAGTCTGGCTGAGAAGCACTGTGAAATTTTCTGACAGTAAATGTGATAGGACTTGAATAATATTATTTTAACTAGATATAGAAAAAACAAATATACCAGGAAACTAAAAATCGTAAAATCAAACTGCACGGATTTAACATACATATGCTTGACACCTGCCAGCTACTGTTATTATATTTACAGAAGCTATTTTAAGATTGTACACCGATAATAATATTTCTCTTTGCGTTTAAAAAAAAATGCATAGTTTAAAATACGCTAAAAAAAAAACTACAAGCAATATTCTTATACATTTTAGTTGATGGTAAAAATATTTTGATGTACTTGATTATGTTATTTGATGCACTAGGACAGGAAAAATTAAGATAATTGATAAAGAATATCTTCTGGGAAAAATATATGGTGTGATGTGAAATCATAATAACTTCCTCACGAGCCTTGTACATGTCACGTACAACCTTTTAAAGGTTCATCGTATGTCATAATAAATAAAAAATGATTCGTGGAAAATTCTAGTCTTATGGTGATAACGATGAATTTGCAACAAATCCCTGACTGTGGAATCAAAACGATTTTTACTGGTCACGGTTACGAATAGATAAAACATATTATATGGGTTTGAGCTAGGGTTTTTATATTTTAATTGCTCTTGTTTTGAACAAACAAGCCATTACTATACCAAATTTATGCTTATTTCACTCAATTTGTTTAAGAATTAATTTGTGTTATAGGGTCAAATAGCAATGAAATCGGCTATTATGTTAGATCTCTAATACCAATAGTTATAGATCCCAACTTCTATTGGGGTTTGGATCCGTTCATTGTTTTGATTCATATGGGTTATAAGGGTCTTGGATATATTATGGTTACAAGTCGTGATAAATTATAATAAATTACATAAACCTACTAGGTATTATGATATCATAAATGTTGAAAAATAGTTACTTTGCTAACGGTATAGTACTATAGTGTTTACATAGCATAATTATTATTCAGTTAGTTTTTGCTGAACAATAATTACGATGTACGTGCCGTGGTTCTTACTTAGTAGAGAATCAAAAATATATGCGTCTGAACTCTGAATTTAATATAATAATGTATTGTTATGTGATGTTTGTGTTAATGATTTGTTCTTTGAGTGAATTATTGTTATCTGCATGATTTATATTCCGTCTGATTTAATTTTTTATACAATCGCTTCGTTAATTATTGCGTACTTAAAAAAAATAAAAATTAGCCAACGCAGCAAATTAAATAAAGGTACGTGACAAGCAAAAGTGTTAATATTAAATAAGAAAATGCAGAAGTTTGATGTATTTTTGAATTTATTAAATAATTTTAAATGTATTCTAATATAAATATACAATAAAAAAATTTGTGTTTATAATGTAGAAACATAAAACCTGTTACTAATAACACGTAAATACATAATACAACCAAATATAAACTGTAATATAAACTGAGTAAGATATCTACTTACATGCTTTGTCAAAACCCATAATTTAACAATGTAATAGATTATATAGAAATTGTAATTTTTGCAGTGTGTTCGAATCCATACATACTCTGTTTTGGACGGGTTTTGGTGAGGTCGATCTCGAAACCTTTGATCTACCAGGAATGAAACCTTACACTAGATTCTGGGCACTTTTTATGTTCGCTACTTATTCAGTAATTAACGTCACAATTATGTTGAACCTGCTCATCGCTATGATGTCCAATTCCTATTCTGTCATTGAGGTAAACCTACCTACACATTTTTTTTTATCGCTACCATAAAACTAATAAACTGTGTACCTACGTCTTAACAAACTGCAGGGTCAATCGGACGTGGAATGGAAATTTTCCAGATCGAAACTGTGGCTGAGCTGTTTCGAAGAAACACCGACACTTCCTTCGCCTTACAACGTGTATCCAACTCTGAAACACTTCAAAAAGCTTTATTGTTTCGTATGGAAGGTTAAGAAAACTGACTCGTGGCCTCGGGTAAATATTTGATTTCTTGATTAAACAAAATAATTGCTACAAAACAATACTATAGTTGGGAATCCGTATCGATGAAATACGATGGTAATATTTATTTTTTTTTACGTGGAAATGGCGAAAATCTTTTTCTTTTACGTTTACCCAGTAACGCAGAACACGAGTCATTATATTTTTAAAGAAGACGAATCAAATATTTTCATAAATATTTATTTACATCTTAACCAATTATAGTGTCTTTATTGCAGTGTATACCTACCTACCTATTATAGATACCTATATTAATTACCTATTATAATATTTCTAACGAACTTTAATCGATTGATTGTAAATACCTGTGTAGGTACCCATTATAATAGAACTATGTTTATATCGATTAAAAGTTGGTGTGGTGTGATTATCTATGTTTTTGCATAACATTCGCACAACAATTATAGTTGATGTATGCAAAAAATATTTTTAAAAAAAGAATAAAAATAATTTAATTCTGCTATTACGATCGAATAAAGTAAATATAAACTAACCTTGTACGCTGTTGAATGTGTGTCTGTGCAGCACGTATGAATCATAATATATATTATATTATATAAAGGCATGATAATAATATTATTATATTATCTCAGACAAATTGATCTTTGGGTATTTTTTTATATAAAAAAAACTATTTAAATGTCTATGATTTCTGACCATTATAGCCACGAGTTAATTTATTATTATACTGAATATGTAGTGAAATACAATTCATGTGACTGCTATTAATAACTGTCAAGAATATGCGCTGATGTAAGAGTATACAAATTAAATTGAACATGTCAAACTCGTGTATAATAATTTTCGGGATATCACATCATTATACAATTATCACCTAGATCCAACTTTTGGGGATCAGCTAAGAAATCAAATTTTAACAAAATTCAAACATTCCAAAATAATATCACACTTCTCGTTCGCAAGATTACAAATGCTCCACCCTTCGCCTTGATAATCTGACCCCCAACAAGTACCTAGCAATCAAAACAATTGAAGACAAGCATCAATCTTTTATAAAAGCTTTATACTAGATTAGAAAACCAGCAATAATTTTGGAGAAAAAAATCTTTTTTGAACTTTTCGTACTATAAGCCAATCAGTCGCCTTAACTCACTGACGGATCCAGGGGAAGGATGTAGGAGCCCAGCCCCGCTCCAGACATGTTATTTCCCAATTTTTTTTTAATAATTCCACAGACCCTGATATTACTATGTTTCAAATTACATGTATGTCTGATAATATAATATATGATTATATACAACTCTGGAGTGCACAAACTAAGATAGTACTATCTTAGTTCATGGTGGACAATGGTTCCAATATTGTAATTTTACATTAACAAACAATTGTGCCCCCCCCCTAGATCTTTGCTCTGGATCCGTGCCTGCAGCTTAACTGAAAGTAGGTTGTAAGTTTTTCGAAAACATTTTATTTCTTTGACGTAATTTCATTTCTTCAAATATCAACCCATTTCAAGTTTTGTAATACATATTTGAGATCTTATCAGTGGCGGTTTTTAGGGGGGGCGAAGGGGGCGCTCACCCCCCTTGGATATTTTTTGCATGTCCTTTTTATAATTAAAATTACACTAAATGCTTGAATTTCTTTAATTATGGTGGGGAGAGGCCCAAAAATTGAAAATAGCCCCTCCTTGATGTTTTATCAAAATCGCCATTGGATCTTATTGTTGATTTCTGACAATTTCATCGTATTTATTTTAACAATTTTCCATGTCTGGAGAAAGTGTAATTAATAATAATAATTAACAAATAATTATACTTAATAGTTTGTTTATTAGTCAAAATATATACAATATTCTGATCAAACATTTTTTAAGATCAATTTATAACTCAACTTTGAAAATCAAAATCAACCTATTTGTTTTATTTGCAGAATGACAAAGATAATAATTTTATAAATAAAAATCAAAGGGAGAGTGAATTTGCCACTGTAATGCGAGCCCTCATCTGGCGGTATATTTCGATGAAGCATCGAGAAATGGAAAATATGGGCGTAACTGAAGAAGATGTTAACGAAATTAAGTCTGAACTCAGTACAATGAAGTACGACTTTTTAGAAGTACTCCGGAAAAATGGCATGGAAGTGCCCAGCGATCATCGGAAAAAGACCAGTAAGTATTCACTAAATGTATATTACTTTTAAGAATTTTTAAAAATAGTACATCAAACAATTATTTTTCTTATTCAAACAATAATTGGTTTCAAAATTGAAACATACATAAGTATAAGTACTCTATACATAAATATCAAATTTTCCCCCAAACAACAAGAAATGGTTTGGTTCACTCTGCAGCTAGTTGTGTATTTTGGACTAAATTTAGAGTACATTTTAATAATATTAATCTGCTATACCAATATAAGACAGAATTTTTAAAATTTCAACTAAATAACGCATACCATATAAAATGGATCGTCCGCCCATCCATAGGCCATGCACTAAATTGTTTGAATCGGTTGATAATGAAAAAACACTTATTATCTATACATATTTAATATTTATGTTTGATTAAAATATTCAGATAATTATTACTAGGTACCTACTGTAATAACTAATAACTAATGGTGGTTGTCGTTAAACCTTGATAACGTGTGTGGTACCTACCTATCTAACTTGTATTTTGTGGGCGAGTGGTGAAAAAATGACCCGACAAAAAAAATAATTTCACTTTCTTATAATAATTATATGCTTAAACATCCAATACCTTTAGAATATGGTCACATAAGTTAGTTTTATACTTTAACTGCATCAACAAAATTCACAATTCAGATGTTTGCAACCATATTAACGAGTGTGGGGGGGGAGGTGAAAACTCAACTCGTTGATATCGAATCTATCGTTATGTATAAAACGAGCATATTATTATACTGATAAGTGATAATAATATTGGAACTTGACAATGACACTTATCAGTACTCAGTAGCAAGAAAATACTTGAAAAATTAGTTCCAATATAATACATATTATCTTCAACCTGCAGATGGACATCTGTTAAGTTATAATTTCACATTTTACATTTTTCCCCTCGTGCATTACACTAAACTGAAAAACTATTTAGGCCATGTCTTTAATTTTATTTCTATAACGATAATCAAATAAATATAATAGTATGCGTTAGTTGAAACGTTGATAATTCTTTCTAATATTAAACATACAGATTAAACTAATTTAAATTCACTCCAAGACGAGTCCAAAATACACAACTAGCAGAGTGAACACGAGCACAGGTATACTCAAATAAATATTATATACGAATATAGGACTATTTGCGAGAGAACAAATTTCAGGATAAGATGTAGTGTAGAAGCTATTTGCTGTAACGAAACGATTATTTTTTATTTTCGATCTCGAAGTCACTGCGCTAAGCAAATCAATAATAATAAATAATTATAATATCATATTTTCATATTTTCATCCCTCAACTTGTTTCGAAAACCTCGTCAAGAAATCGGACGGTGTTTTTCTCCGCAACTCATTGTGATGTACTTGTATTATACATACATATAATCGGGCAAGGAATAGACAGAACTCGGTTAGGTGTAACTGTGATGTAGGAACTTCATGAAAGGTTGTATACCGAAACTATTGTTATCAATATAGTAAATTGTAATCAGGCAAAAGACGACTATTCAACTCAATAAAAAAATACAATTATCCCAAACATTTTATTGTAAAGGGAATTTTTAAGCAAAAACGATTATTTTAATTTGATGTACGAATTAAGCCATTATTGCTCGTTCTTCTTTTATTATTAACAGGATGATATTTTGTTCTTCGAAGTGCGTTCATTACGTTTTCGATAAGAAAATGATTTATTAAGTAGACACTAGCTGCACAACCCAACTTTGCCCCGGAAAAAATAAATTAATATAAAATACAGCGACTTATAGTTGTATCTCGTTTTTATTATGAGTACCCCAGTTCACGGGAAAATCAACATCGGTGTACCTCGCTTTGAGGAATAATTTGACCGTTATGTGCAATATGTATACGCTTATGTGGCACTTGGCATAATTTCAACCGTCGTTCAAACTACAACTTTCTACATTTTTCTGGTTTTTTTAAGGACGACCTCTAAAGTTTTGGTAAAAATTGTCAAATCATTTTTGCGTCTATAAGCTACAAACATTTATTTCGTCGTACATTTGTGCAACAAACAAATTCATTAAATATAATAATATTTAAACAAAATCCCATAGCAACGCATGGCGAGTTGGCTATTCTACACCAATTTTGTTTTAAGGCTATTCCTGTAACCTATAGATATTAGATAATCTATATATTAACAAAAAAATTATTCAATTTTCGTGAACCAAAACGAACTTCATGTGTGATCAACTATGCCAACATATATGGGTTGAAAAACGAGGCAAAAAAACACTCCTCGAATCTCGAAGAATTTGGTTCCAATTGGTCCAATAGTTTCCAAGTCAATAAGCTCAATTCAAACGTAAATTCATGAATATAGATTCAAAATGTGATTCAGAACTAGGCACCTAACTAGCTTTGATCAACATAAATAAAAATGTATGGTTCAGTTTAAATTGAGATAACACATTTGCATATCTATTTTAGTATTTTTAATTAACTACAGAGTGTAAATACCTATGTATTAAAATTATGCACTACAAAACTGCTTCTACATTTTTATGGATTTGGGATAAAATTTAAATCATAAAATCTGAATTTTGCTCTTACTGTTTAAAAGTTGCAGATATTTAACAAACCATTGAAAACTATACATTGTATTATAATCAGAATTATATCTTGGGATTTTAACCATTTGCCTAACTTGTGAAAAAAAAGCAATCGGTATCAGAAGTAGTAAACCCTTATTACCTATAATTACGCGAATTATTCAATTAGTGATATTTACACACATAAATAGATCCATAAAGCCATAAAGGTTTCCATAAACAGAAATCAAAAAAATGTGGCTCTTTGCTTTATGATTAATGTATAAAGCCTATCTTATTCCCTCAACTTTTAAGCCACGTTATAAACAATTTTATATCACAGACACAAATATTTACCAATGTTTTAATAATAACTTAATTTGTATGAAAACTTTTGATATAATATCAATTTGAACCACTCTGTATAAATGTATATAAATTATAATATTATTGAACACGTAGAGAGGAATGGTAAAGAAAATTTATCATTTTTGTATTATCTTTAAGATAAAAAAATACTATACATTTTATCTCAAATAAAAATAATTAATCGAATTAATTTAAATGATATTCTTTAATTTTTTTTTTTATTTACTTCAACAGTTTATAATGTAATAGTTATAAAAAAAAATGAGTACTTATCTCGATTCATTTCAGCTTATCGTTTGTTTGCCTTATGCGTGTATATTTTATTTAAATAATTGTTTTGCTACCTGCCTAATTGTTTACCCTTAAATAATATTTATAATGTTCAAATATAAATATGCTCAAAATTATCATATGATATGTAATTTGTATTACCTATTAAAAGTGTTTGTTTTTCAATCAATTGATTTGTGTACATCAAAAGTCACTGCTTACAATTTAAATTGTACAAATTTTTCAAATTTTCACATTTATAAAATATGTTTATTTTTTTCATACGTATTCAAATTTGAAATTTACGGTTCACCAATGACGTTATTTTAAATAATACGATATAATAATAATAATAATAACAATAATAATATTAATAGTAATATACTTACAGCCTACTACATTATTTACAGGAAATATACATTTCAAATTATAAATAAATGTTGTCAATTCTAACACATTATTTTCTGCCTATCTTCGAGTAATAAAAAAGTGTAATGATAATATGGAAATGTATGTTGATGTCTTAAATCTTTGTAGATTTATAGTATGAGTTAAATATTTAACATATTATAATATTATACACATATAATTTTAATTGAAACATGAATTAAAGTGAACAAAAGTATTCCTTAATTTATTAATTAATTGTAGTATGTCATGAACTCTGGCCAATGGGCAGAGTCCAGAAGTGTTATTTTATTGTTATTAATTATTATTAGTGATTATTTTACCAATTGTGTATAGAAAATTATTAGAAACTATAAAAATATAGATTTCTATAGAATATTATGTAAGGTTTAACTTATTATTTATATTTTCGTCATATTATTAGTTATAAATGCATTTTAACATATTACAATTTATTATACAGTTTTCTTGCTTCAATGAAATAAATTAGGTAATAGACCATCCAAATTCCTGACCACACACACTCCATTCATTGATTAGTTAAGACCACTTGACATTTTGACAATCCGCTATACGAGGAAATCCGTGACACAATATACATTTTTAATTAAATAAAAAACATTGTTGATGCAAATGCATTGATATTTGATACACATGTTTCACCGATATTATCATAAGAATACCAAAAATAAATTTGAACATTATTACATAATACCTAAAATTTAAAACTACGATAAGGAAACGAAAACATTAGAGAACAGGAGACGTGATTCCAGTGCTTAAAAAAGATCGATTAATTAATTTTAATTAACCACGGTTAAAGCTATTCATTTTAACTCTCGAAGGTGCAATTAAAAAAGAGTTATAACACGAGAAAGTTATCATCGAAAAAAAATAATTTAAACTAATATCTACATATTATTATGTTAGTAAATATATTATTATATATATAACTGATATCGACTGTTAGTGCGACATTCGGAGTGTTTATCATTTCTTTCCGAACATTAGCTTTGAGTGTAAATGGCAGTACGATGAACTATAGATCGATTTAGTATTAACTGAAATATTTAATTAGCAGGTAATATATACGTCATAGTAATTTGTAGATGAAAATGATTTGATCTCGACGTTTTAGTGATTTATTAAACGTATATCATCGTCATTTAGTATTGTATATCAATACATCACCAGAGCACGTTCAGGTCCTAATTAACTGTAGATATTTTGATGTGCATATTATTGAAGTAACGGTCAATTCGTTGCTAGAAATTTGTATTTGTATTATATTTTACGATATATTATGAACGATGTCCCAAGAACTATAATTACCTGTACCACTTCTATAGTTACTTGGTATCGGATTGACATCAAAAATATATGCTAATTTAGAAAAAAAAGATATAAAATAAAAACGTTTTAAATCATCATTACTAATAATATGCGTACGTATACCTATGTTATAACGTTATTGCAAAACGTGCAAGAGAAACACGCCGCATGTACCTGCTGGTTGCTACTGTTGTCACCCAACAAATTGTGAGATTACTATTTTATATAGTTATTGAAAGATACACGTTGTAGTTCAAATTTCAAAATATCATACATTATATTTACGTATGTGGTTCTGTCCTAAGCTACTTATAAATTATAAAACACTTTTAATTAAAATCAAATTTACTTTGACTGTTTCACGAATAGTCAATACAACTCGTATATACCTACTCCTTTTTTATGGTCATAATTAAAAACCGTATTCCCTACTATTGTTCTTACAGCTGTACCTTCACAAATAGTGAAATTATTCTGATTGGCTTTGGCGATAGACATAGTTATTGTATATACTAACTGGTTAAGTAAAATTTTCAAAATCTGAACTCAAAGTTTAGGCCATATCTAAAAAATAAAATATTTAATGATGGATAATATGATAAGTACATAGTAGATACTATACAGTAATACAAATTTAAGCTCAATCAAAAAATATCAAAGTTTGTGTATTAACCTCCTAAAATACTAGAATCACTAGACCCAAATCATAACTTATATACCACTCCCCTATCGTCTGAAAACTGTGTTCGTGACGTAGTTAATCATGTACTGCTGTTATAGTATTGTAGATACTAACCTACTGTTATATAGATATTATATTATAATTTATAATTCGTTTTCTCGCGCAGTGGACAAAAAATCCAAAATCTGGGAACGACGGTTGATGTCAGACTTTTACGTGGCACCAGTGTTTCCGGGTGGCAGCGTTTGCAGCAGCAGCATCGATGATGTCTCGCTCGAACATCGATTGCGGCCGATCGATCGTTTCCGTAAGGCTGTCCGGATGGTGGCAGCCAACTCGGCGTCCGGCAGATGGCGGACTACCATATGTGGCGTGTATCAAAAGTAAGTAGGTACCAATAGGTACCATACACCTTATACTGAGTATTATTTTTGTTATAGTATTTGCTTATACTAGTAAAAGATCTATGGTAGGTACACACAAGTTACATGTAGCCATATAGGTACCTCCCCGAAGTAATGTCACTTAATGTTCTATCGCAGGTGAAACAAAATATGTCATATGATTTGTTATAACTTAAATATAAATAACTCAATAGTATGAACAGTGTTCGGGAATTAAATAGCTGTGAAAAAAAATTAAAATATACGCGTATAATAGTATAATCATAAAAAAAATGTAATATTGAAAGTATTACAATTATAAATGCGTTAAAAACGAAGAACAAATGAACATAATAATTTGTAATTGGCATTATAGATTTTTAGATATAATGAATATTATATGAAATATGAATACAAACGATTTTTCCTTTAAAAACTAACAATTACTAAATTACTAGCTATGTATAACTAAACCATTTAAATCAAACCACCTATCATATTGCAATTGCAGCAATTGAATTGCTTATACTTAGTAATTTGTTACACAATTTAACACCATAGATTTTTATGTTAACGTTATTGAACTTGAATTGGAAAAGAGTAAAATAAATTATTTCATTAAAATATCAAACCTTACTTTGTATGAGATGTGAGAGTTTATTTTTTTAATTAGTCAATGAAAATTTAAATGATTTGATTTTGACCAATATACAATATTAATTTTGGCTTAAATGGGTACCGAAAAAGTCAAAATATTTTTTTTTTAAATACCTTATTGTAGAAAATTCCATAAAATAGCGTGTTAAATTAAATATCGAGTTTAAATTCCTATTAATAATTCCATGCAAATATTTATAATCAATGATAATAATTAAAACTATAGGTATTTTAGTATTTGTATACTAATCAATCTATGTCTTATTACAACCAATTCAGGTATACGTGGTTGCTATATGTGTTAAACTATGCAGGTTTTAACGTTATCCGAATTTCACTAGATAAAACAAGAATTGTTCTGATGATTTTTAAAAAGTCACTAAATAATTTGTACTTTTAATTGTTCTTATAATATCACTCACACAAGTGTATAGATTTTAATTTATTTTTAGATTTTTCTATTATCTAGTGAATATTAATAAGTAGTAATAGAACCTACTATTAAAATTTAACAGGTTGATTGCCACGAACATTTTAACATACTTGCCAAACATAATATATGGATCATACTAGATTCACAGTTCACACTAGATTTTTTTTGTGACATTTGTGTCGAAAGTATTGAGGGATATTGTGACGCACTATTGGGTCATTTTTTTAGTTATTTCTGGATCGATTCTTTAACAGCAAAATTTAACAAAATATAACAAAATCATTAACTTTTTCAAAAACATTTTGGCAAACATCGTGTGACCCAATAATAGTCTACATACGGAGCATATTATGGCAGTCAACATGTTAAAAACATTTTTAAAGCACGTTTCTTTTGAATATTTATGTGTATTTAAGCAATTTTTAAAGAATGTAAGTCCACGTCAAATATTATCAAAAAAATCAAAACCATCTGCAGGATTTAAAATTGTCCACAATGTTTAATTTATTGTGAGTAATTTGTATTATAATCTGTTCTAGAGCCTTTCGAGATGTGTGCAAGGTTTTTATTCGCAATGTTTTCTTTACATTAATTGTAATACAATATTTTGATGTGTGTGTATTTTTGCACAACGTTGTGTAACTATACAGGTATATAATTTGATGATAGGATTATCTAGAAAATAAAAATAATTATCCAATAATTGGTTATTACTTATTACTTATTAGTTATTATAAATTTATCATAATTGTTTATCAAACGATGATTTTCCTGTATAAATTTAATTGGTCCAAACGGGTTGCAAATGTTTAATTATGATTGTTTCCGAGATTTCTTAGATGCGCAGCCCATATTGTCTATTTGGATAACTAGGTATCAGTAAGGTATATAATAATATTATTATCAGAATTGTAATATTACTTTTTATTTTACATTATTTTTTTTTTATTCTAAGAAAAAAAAGACCCTCGGCTACATGAGCCATAAGGTTTACAGTCTTACAGAAGATATGTTTAATTAATTGTCTATGCTTATTCTAATTCTACATTTTTATATCTTGTTTTGAAGATAGGCTGCTGTGATGAATTTGATGATGTTAGAAATGAATTGAGGGTGATAGTTTAGTATTTCGGCTTGTGATTCGGGCAGGTTTTGGCTTTTGGTTTTGGATATTGTGGTATGTTCCGCATTCGGTGAGAATAGCCACGATGGCTTAGACACCGCTGGATGTGCACATTGGAGGTTCTTCCTTGGCCATTAGGACACTGTGGGAGATTTGCCTGTGTCTGATTCTGAGTCTCGTTAAAATGACTTCGAATTTTCTGTGAATTTTTGTAGGAAAAATCCAATTGTCTATATTATGTTTAATATGATTTAATTTAGTATAGTAAGATACTATAGTATGTACACTTCTGATGCATCTTAGTTTACAATTTATTTGTCATAAGTGTTCGTATGTCCCTGAGTGAAGTAATTTGTGTGGACGATGATAGTGGAGAGGTGATTGCAGCTTTGGCTGCGAAATCAGAGAATTCGTTTTCTCTTATGCTAGAGTGTCCTTTATATTATTTTGTGGTCGTCAGAACCTGCGAAACGTTGAAAGCAAAAAACTCCTCGCCAACTATAGCTAAGATTGTTCAGTTGTTGTATTGTTAAAATTTAACAATAAAAGTTATACGTGTATAACGAATACTGCAGTCTTCGTACTATTATGTACCTATAAATACCTATAAGCGAATAAATTAATTATTACAAAAATCATTAGACGTACTACAATAGTATAAGTGTGTGCGGTCGTTGAATTTTGCAGTTCTCCGAAATCCCGTCCTTATCCAATGTCTATTTTTTGCATCGTGATACCTATCATCATAAATATACACTAGACGGTATTGTTTATTGTTCATGTGAAATATTACAATAGTGTCTATCACGGCGGGCGAGCCATTTTCGTACACTCAAATTAGTGTATTATTATTAGTAGGTACTACAGTATCAATGAACTATTATGTGTAGACACTGAAGTCACCTGATTAATGTTCGTACTACTAAAATAATTTAACACCATATGCGTGCGTTCGTAAGACTATTATAATTTTATAATATCTATTATCTATGATAACTAATAAGCAATGTTTTTACTAACCTACAGTGTTATTCGCAACTGTCGTTTCCCGCCGTTCGTGTGGACGATTTCTGGAAGTTTTCGAGGGTATAAAATATTACATCAGCTACCCTAATCAAAATTTCGGGGGTGAAAGACCGGTGGCGGTGAGATTTTTAAGGCTATACAATAATATCATATTGCTGCACAGTCAAGCCCAAAAGCAATTTTCCCTGCGTTAAAGTAATTGCCAATGTCGTACATTTTTCCACAGCTCAACTAATTTATATAATTAATTTTAAACTATAACTCCGGTCTCGCCGAATCTATTCTGAGTATAGGTTCGATTTGGAAGACCGGAAATAATGTGTTCTAAATAAATAATTAAATAAATGCATTAGTTTTAATCTCGTACACGATAATAATATATCATTGTTGGTCTGAAAACGAAACCAAACAAACCATAATGTTCTATAATTGTTATTAAAAGTATGCTCGTAATATACCAACTGCATAATTTTATTGCGATAAGTAACAACACTTTATGCTGACTTTTCCACAGCTCGCCGATCGGTACCACGGCCGGGCTCGGGTCCGTCGTCAACAAGCAGAACCTCAAGTGGGCCATGAACGAGGTGTGGGCTTCCCGCGAAAAGCGGTCGTCGGCGAGTCTAGAGCCGGCGGCGGCGAACGCGCAGGCTGCCATTGTCGCGTCGCCGTTGTCGACTTCGTACCCGTTCGAATTGCCGGAGCGCCGGAGCACCCTGCGCGCGCTCATCGATGAGTTCCGCCGCGGCGAGCACCAACTCCACCGCGGGCCCGGCGAGGGCGCTTCGTCGTGGGCGGCCCCGGCGCCGGTCCGCGGGCAACTGCTGAAAGCGCCTCAGCCGCCACGCCAAAGTCCGCAGCTGCAGCCGGCCATGAGGAAATCCGCGTCCGTCTGGTACGCCGCGCCCCCGGCGCCCGACCGGCCGCTGGTCACCCGGATGAGCATGCCCAACCTGAGATCTTCTGGATCCACCGTCGACCGTCGCCAGCAGAACCCGCAGCACCACTCCGGACCCATACTCGAGTGACACCGACACGCATACCAACCGATGCAGTCGCGTGTCCCGGGGATTATTGTTTTCCCCTTTTAAATCGAAGCCAAACTCGACGTGACCTGCCGGTACGGGACGGCTTTACTTGGAAGTGAGTGGGGTTGGGGTTTTGTTACCTTTTTACCACGGTTTATTGGTTTACATAATTGTTCGAATGAATATACATCATCAATAATGTTTAGTAGACATAATGCGATTTGAAAAATTGTTAAAATAAAATAATATAAATATTTTGTTAATTCTGTGGAAGAACTGCATTGTTTTTTATATATACAAAAACGAGGGACACCACCGTAATACTGAGTATAATAAATAGTAAAGTGCTAATAAAAAGCAACGGATATTTATTTTATGCCATCCGAGTACCACCCTACTATTTTTTCTTCCAAGTCAAGCACTTTGTTGCAGTGGCCTCCGATCTGCCGACCATTTATATTATATTACTGCAATTATAGGTCGTATAATATACATACGTAAGACTGCTGTGTGGCTGAGTAAACGGTAAATTGCCATCTATTCGTCTGTCTTTTGATTTCTCCGAAGTTCGGCGGCCTCCGAAAAAACAGAACATTACAGATGGTACACCTGTAAAGCAAAGTTATTAAATTTTGTTTTTCCACGGTTAGAAGTAAAAATTATAGTCGAAAAATTTCTTCCGCATCGGTTGCGCCTGCCAAAATTAATTTCACTAATGTATTCATTCCAATAATAAGAATACTTCTAAAAAAGTGAAATTAAAAAGTGAATTAATATAATATATATTTTCAACTTTGACTATGCCCACAGCTCTTAGTCGTACACTTTTACGTGGGACAAAGTGGTTTAGAGTAGTTTGTGTCAACCGATATTTTCAATTTATTCATGTTGTGTTTGTGAATATATTTTATCTCTTTATAAAGCCAATTGTTCGTACAAACTTAAAACGTTATCTTCCGATTTTATTCAAATGTCTGCGTGTGCTCATGCCCCAGGCAGAAAACTACAGGACACATTCAAGCATAATTGAAGGTAAGTTTAATGTTATACATTATTTGTTTTTCCGCTAAATAGATCACAATATTATAGTTCAGTGAATCACGCGTAACCGTATAGGTATAGGTATACTCTATACTAAGTATTGAATACTCAAACTAATCGGTAGTAACCATTTTCCCCGGAAAAGTTCATCTTTGCTATAGGTATCATTAAACATTTACCTAACACCAATTATTCTAAAAAAATATTTCAAATCATGAAAATATTAATGTCTTTTTCAAAATAAAAACAATGTTCACAGGAAGATTTAAACTTCTACGGTACCTATGTATTATTACCTGTCTTATTCATTTAGACAATTTGTCACTCAGGTTATACAACTTAGAATTGAGCACTTGATGCACTCGGTAAACGTCTGATATTGTTTGGTCTCGTATTTATTATTTAAACACTGTCAATTTTACGTAATTTATGATTAAAAATGTATCATTATTATGTATTTTAATCAGCATACCTATACATGAAACGTTTTATTTATAGCGTTGCCATAAATGTTTTATTAATATATCATTATACTAATATTATATATTCATGTATACATTATTAATATTATGTTTAATACACGATGATTTATGAACAAAACATTTTCTCGATAACATGATTATTCGTGACTATAGTCATAATCTTCCTATAAAAACAAATAAAACGATTGGAAAAACAAATACAGCTCAAATACGATTTTTCACTGAAGAACAATGTGATTTCCGCCGAAACCATTCTACAATAGACACCTTTAAAACTGCATCCTGACACAAGTGATATAAAATATAACATGTCTGTTTGATCTCGTTGGATAAAGAAAAAGCCAATGACATGACATGGCATAACAGAATCCTTAAAATAATCCTAAGAGTAAAACATCAATGGGAAAATCTTTCTCTTTTTAAAAAATGTTTAAGTAACCGCGCATAATGCCGGTCATAGCACTTAATGAGGTTTCTATATCTACCCAACTGAAAATGATATCCCTTAATGATCAGTAATAAGTGTCACAGTGTTTTTATAATAGCAATAACGATATCTCCTGCAAAATACTAAACCACACTAAATATAGATGCTATTATGTTTGCTGACTACTTCCATATGTATTGCAATGGAAAGAGCTTATAAACTATATTTAAATCACTACAAATTCAGTATACATACTCTTAAAAACTGATCCGATGAAACTGTCTTTAAATTTTACCCTACCAAAAGTCAATGCATCATTTTTTATTTTAAACCAGAAAAAAATAAACAGCTATTTCTAAATAATGCATCAATCCTTATATTTAAAACCATAAGAATAGTATACAAATAATATTCGAGAACAATCTCAATAATAGACATTTCATTTGAAACAATTAAAAAACTAATACGGAAATAAAATTAATGTAATCCTATCCAAAATCAAATATGGTTCACAAATATACATCATAAATAAACCCAAACTTCTCAAACTATTGGACCCATTTCACAACGTGACAATTCAAGCTTCAGGACAAGCAAAATTGACAGCATTTTAAAATTACGGCAGAAAAAAAATACCTAGGTTAGGTAATTAAATACCTCATACAATCAAAAAATGACACACCGCCAATTTCGACAGACGATAAGACATCGCAATCACCCGCATCAGAATAATCGGACACTCCTTCATCACACATTCATATTTAATTACTTAAGAACGCCAACCAATACCTAACCTACAGCATAACACTAAAAACTAATAAAAAAAAAAATATGCCTAATATACGAATTTCAATGACAGGCTATGTTATATGTATAAATAATAAATGTATTAATGTTTCATTATTTAAAAATATTAAGATCGGTGATTTTGAATGCTTCGTATATTATATTTAATAAAAAACAAATCAATGTTAATACGACAACAACTTTAGATAATAGGATTTATTTTCTCGTCAAGAAAATAATACGTTTGCATTTTACGGCTGCGACGACCCAAAGTTTTGCGGTTTTACCCGGGTTTAAAGGTTTTGCTGTTATCATAATATAAATATAAGTATAGGTATTGCAGTGGTTCCGTATGATGAAAAACCGCCGACTGTCTCGATTATTATGATATACATATTATATATATGCACTTGCACACTTTCTGTGCACCTACATATTTATGTGTGATACGAATCATAGTATTTTATAATTATAGATAGATTATTATTATTATTATTATTATTATTATTATTATTACCTGCTACCTGCAGTACATGCATATAGTGCGGATTCGTAATGGTATTTCAATTTTATTCGTTGTACCTACCTTTATCATAATCATTGGCCCAGGCGCGTGTTCAAAAAAATACATATCAAATTTGTCTGTTTGAATTTTTTTTTCGTTTTTGCATTCAGAAAATGACGAAGCGCACGAGCACGCGTTACACAACGTTATATATAGTAATACCTTAAAACATTAAAATTATAATATAATATCCACCAAAGTGTTATCAAACGAGAGTTTTTGTTTTATGCGAACAGATAAAAATGTTACTAGCTTATAATAATACTAATAATTATTCTTGACAGATAAAATAGCGACAAGGACACAGATTTGTAAATTTCATACCCTCGGATACGAAATTAGCTCCGAGCCAGACACTGTAAAATTAGAGACAAACCAGTTATTTTTACAACCCGATCCAGCGAATAGCGGCGTATCAAAGGGATACATTAATTTATAAACCGAACAATTAAAAAAAAAAGACTAGCTAGTGTAAAAAAAAATCGTCAGCATAACGTTGCCAAATCATACATGTTTACATACAGAAATTAAATTGTTATGTGCTCAGATGAATTTGCGTATTGTCACTCCAAAGATTTTGTTACATTATAAGCTCGCCCTTTATCACGCCAGTATTAGTATTGGATGAAACTTACTCGAGCTAAACAAAAATGTACCTCTGACTGAGATTACATCAAGTTAAGAAAACATTAAAATTAAAATGTATGGGAAATTAAAAATACAAATTTTTTTTACCTATACTCATCATAATAGTTATAATTCATGAAAAAATAACTATTTTATAGTATATTGTAATATCACCAGTGTTGAATAATTACACTGCAACGCAATTATTGTATTATAGTATATGATTATATAGTTTACATTTTACAAGACCTCAATGACGGACATAGTCAATTGATATTATCAGTGCCAAAAAAAAAACGTCACATGCATCTAAAAAATAAAAAAGTTTGATTAACAAACTTATTATACATTCATAACATTTAATATGATGAATCGATCATTACGAATTCGTATCTTGAGCTCTATAATAATTGTGAGGAAAAAAAGATGCCAATACATATGATAAAATGTGTTATAGGTATTTAATAACAATAATAATAATTTATCATATTATAGGTAGGTATAATATAATAATATGCCTCTTTGCGTTCACCCGTAAAATTCCTTTTCTATCCTGTTTTGTTATTCTTATTTGTCTTCAATACGTACAATTCCAAATTCCAAAACAATAGCGTTATAATATAGTATTGTGTGTAATAAGAAATAATACTAAGAATTGATTAATTTAAATAAATTGATATTATTTAAAACCTATTAAACAGTATAATCAGTTTTTATTAAATACTTCTATATATATATATATATATATGGGTGCATAATCCAGTCTAGCTCTTGTGTAAATTGTAAACGTTTCTCGTACAAGATGAGCCCTGCGGAGACAGGTGAATGGCGTATATAATTCAAGGATCAAATCATATCGTCTTAAGCGTCGCCGCCATGCGCCACTTCAGAGCTTGCAGGTGTATTAAATTAAATCCCATAAAACTGTGAGACGCCGATCGTTAATTTTTTACATTGCATGAGTCGCATCACCAGTGCAAGTGCAGGGCGAGTGCATTAGAGGTTTTATGCGTAGGCAACATTTATAATATTTACTTAAATGAGTCATTGATATATGGTCTTAATAATTGTACACTGTACATATTATAACGTTAACGATTATTCAACACAAAAACAAATTTCGGCGAAATCGAAATATTATTTATAATTATTAATAAGTACAATAATTTAGTGCAGGTCAAAAACCGGTAACACATACTCGTATCGGGATACGTACTCAGGTAATAATATATGAAAATAACAACATCTAAGATGACTAAAAACATTGCTGAACTGAATTTTTTATTATTTGGAAAACCGGCAAAAACTTACGACAGCGACGTCGGAAATACCTTCAAACAGATTAATTGCCTGTCAACTTGGTAAACGAAGAAAGTGAAATAAAAAATGACCTGATATATATATATAACGATAACTGCCCCACTTTCATAAAAAGTCCATGGTCAAATATTATTTACGCAAAATCTAATAATTCGAAATATTGTCACGCTAAATACATCCTGGCTCCTATAGCACACTATTGTACAATGTGTAGCCCACACGGTGAGGGTAGTTATTATGACATTTAGTATTAGCAGCTATTCGATTTGTATACAAACGTACAATTGCGTCAATTGTATTTTCATTAATTAAAACACAATTTACCAGTAGAGTTTCCTTCGCAATCAAAAGTATATAATTTGCATAATAGATAATGGGTATATTACACTATTTTATCAAACTCATATACAAATCAAACAAAATAAATACCTAACAATGCAATTTTTATATCGCATATGTGTTATAAATAGATTAGAAACAGAACTAAACATTTGAAAAATTCCCTTATTGGTGCACCGACTTGATAATTTACCTACATCGTTTTGAACTAGATTTTACCTTGAAGTCATATGTATATTATGTTATAACTTTTATTGTACAATACATAATATTATCTAACTACATACCTAGTCGTGAACTTGAATCACATATATTGTTATTCATACATCTTAATATCGAATCATTAGATTATTTTAATAAATCATAATTGTATGGGTTTTTAGAAAAAGGTCCAATACAATCAAATGCGAATTGAGAGAAGAAGCTGCACTATTTATAAAATATTTATGTCTCGACTAGAAAACCACTATATAATAGTATCCGCTTATAAAATGGCTTATCCCTTCATCGATTATTAATCCACACCGCAAATTCGGGAGAAACTTAATAAATTAATAGCTGTACAATAATGTATTTTAACTTGTACCTGAAGTTTAACATAGGGACAATAACCTTGCAGTAGTGGTTTCAAACCTAATAATATTATTATAGTCTTAGTTCATACAATCATATAAAGGGAATTAATTTTTATTTTAATGTCTATTTTGATTCTTGTAAACTACCCAATTAGATAAAAGTTTTAGTGCAAGTTTCAATTTTTTATTTCAATGAGTATAACTTTTTCTAAAAACCATTTTTTTTCGTTTCAGTTTAGATTTTAGCTTCTAATAATAAAGCACGCACATTCTATAAATACATTAAGTAGGTAAATTTAGCTATAGATTTCAAATGATAGTTCAAGTTTCCACTAACATAATTTACCTACCTAACGTAAACGTATTTTGTGTTTAATAATTTTAATTAAAATTTAACGGTACTACCTATACATAATTCGTAGCAGTTTTTCAACAACGAATTATCATTAATTCGTAAAGTATCCAATTACTCGTGGATAAGTAAATTATTTAATCGGGAAACAAGTTTAATATGCTTTTAGTGGTTAACACTCACGTAGTCACGTTAATCAAAATGTGATAAATTTAATAATTACAAATTCATATTAACAATATAATATATGAATTCTTGAATAATTCTAAAAGCCTGTGAATGCATACGCGCGAGCTGGCTGATATCTCTACACACTATATATATATTATATATGGAAGCGTTGCATCGTCATATTGTAGCTGCATATATGTAGGTACATACTATTATAACAATGACAATTGTACGTGAAATTTTTTTAATGCTTAACACTGTAGTATCGAGCTGCAGTCGTGTATGTTGCAGTATATTATAAAATTGACGGACAAGACATTTCTTGTGGCCGAACAACGAACGATATAGATATTACCCAGATATTTATCAAAATACGTCACTGATTTTGGTAGTTTGAATTCCGACGACCGTCCGCATGGGTTAAGGCACTAGGAGGTCGCCACGTGGCGGAGGTAGCACTCAGGACTTATATATTGTATGCTAAAATTAAATTCGCAATCACTACGACGAAAACACAAACTTCGTCTGGGATCGCGACAGTATGGTTAAACAAAATAACATAGTATACACAATTTAACAATCTCCAGCTCATCCTCGCATAAACGTTTTTAAAGATTTGTTGAATGCAGTTGGAGATAGATAGCTTTATAGATAACTCTACTTGAATTCGCTTACATATATTATAGTAAAAAAAAAACGATTATGGAAAATAACAAGTTCACTGCGATGTCAATACATACTATTGTTACTGTACATTTTTAATTTTAACCTTTAAAGGATAATTCACCTAAAAATCAATTCCCCCAAAATTACAACCAGAAAGTTATTAAAACAATTTTTTACAATTTAACATATTTTTTAATATTTCTACTTTAGTCTCAAAACTGTGTCAATATAATACACGGCTAATAAAATTATTTTAAATGTTATATATAATTTTATTTTAACCAACAAAATATGAGTAAAATAAAGATAATTAAACTAAGGATAAATAATATATAGACATAGTATGTACTTTTAGATCGCAATCACGTTAAGACAATATGAATTTAACACTGCATTTTATAATCTTTTTTATATTTAGTAATAATTTGGTATAATTCATATTAATATTATATCGAATTCATAACACTATCAAAATTATAAATTCTTATGTAATATTATTATTTTGTTAAAATAAATAATAAATCGGGATTTATATTATAATAAGCAAAATGAGATTAGGTATCATTATAATATACACTTGTTTTAGTATTCTTAAATGTGAATATTATAATTTGTACATAAAGATTAAATGATTAACATGGAGAACTAAATCAGAGCATGAAAAAAAATACAATAATAAACAATTGTTATTTATTTACATAATATTATAATCACCAAGACTCATAACACAGTTATAAGTATTATTACAGATTAATCAAAAACTATAAGGACCTACCACAACAATATTTGTGAAGTTTTTCCATGATAATATAGTTATAACCATAATAACTGTAATATGTTATATATATTTATATATTGTATTATTGTACTTTAGCGCTCGTGGACTGTATATTAAATCGAGATCGAATACGTTCAGCCTCGATCCCATTGCATTTAATTACCTATACATGTATTATATATAATTATATCGTAACACCATTCATAAAACCAAGTACCAACGTTAAATTAAAACTTTATGTCAAAAATTAATCATCAATCAATATTAGAAAGGTACAAAAAAATTATTAAAAGTTAAAAAATTCGAATTCAATATGACTGTTTACTATTTACACAATTACACTTAAGAGGACCTGTTGAGTTTGTACTTTCCGTCCAACAAACTTATGACGTGGCAAATTTTCGTTCACTAGTTTCAATAGTGTGCTGTTAATTTTGATACTAGAGTGAATTGACCTATTACCAAACGTTTAGGTGAGAACATTATCTGTGCTTAACCGTCAACTATTTTTTCGATATTTTAATTTTCAAACAAGAAATGGTTATGTGAAATATTAAAAATTAAAGATGATCATATATCGCTTGAAAATTAAAATATCGAATAAAAGCCGACGTCTAAGCACGAATAATGTTCTTATCTAAAAGTTTGATGATAGGTAAATTCGCTCTTATATTGAAACTTATTGCACCCTATTGAAACTAGTGAACAAAGATTTACTGTGTCGTACGTGTTTAAGACGGAAATAACATATGCATAGGTAGCTCTCCTGACAGTATATGAACAAGAACTACGTTATTATAATTTATAATCTGAATAATCTGGTGCCGTTTCCTTAAATTGTAAAACAATAATTGGCATTCAATTAACGTTTTTAGATTAAATTTCATTAATTATGTTTGCTATAATTTTGTTTCTTTTTTTTTTGATGGAGATATTATCACGAGCCATACAAAAAATTCTAAAAATAACATACACGTAGCTTTAATATATACAGCAGTGTACGTATTTTTAAGATTTTTATTACCTCATAGAACAATGTTTACAAATAAGTAGGGGATAGAAAGCTGCTAAGAAGCTGTCCAGAAGCTAAAATACCAATCACTAATACGTACAAATGAAATTATAAAAAAGTGAGTAGTACACTGCAAGTATATTGGCTCCATTGCATTTTAAATGTTGTAATAATGCTAATTTTTTTTATATTCCACACTTTTCCAAAAAACAATTCAGTAACTTACATAGATGATTGTCATCTGTAGTAGTATATTATGTTTTTATCCGTGTATAGCAACCAAGTATTGCCTAAAAAAAATAGTATTTTTTTCTAAAATAAACTATAAATTATATTGTACAACGTTTAATTACTTAATATATGAAATATAAATAACAATAATAATATTAATAAACGATATTAATAATTGCTCATAGTGTATATGATAAGGTGCCTCAAAGAAACATTATTGTATAAACAGAACACTAATAGAACAATTTAACTTTATGTGTTTTATACGTGATGTTCTCAAATAAAGTCATAATGCAATAAAATCTAATCGAATAATTAGTTTAATGGTTATTATTGTTTACACAATGAAATATATTATAGTTTCACTATACATATTTAATATTTATATACCGATATTAATAGCTGACAAGGAAAACGTTTTATTGCCTGTAAAGATTTTTTTTAATTTTTAAAATTTTTAAAATTTTTTTTTTTGGCGGTAGCACCTAACCAAAACAAAAACTAATGAGAGCACCAACCTAACTTGGTAAGTGAATATGGCTACGATTGATTTCGTAGTTTCCGAAATTACCGAGTACCAACGAACCCATAATAATTTGTATGTGTTTTATGTTTCTTTGATTTTATAATAATAATATCAATAATATACATTGCAATTCTTTATTCCCATTTACCAATATTTGTAGACCTTTTTATGAATTTAATTTTTATGTATTAATAATTCAAGATAACTGTACAACCAAATTGACTTCAATAAATTTTCCTAATTTCCTTAAACTATAGAAAAAAACTAATTTAATTTAGATGTATAAATAGTTTTAAATCAATTTTTGGTTATTATATTTTATATTTTTATAGTTATATAATATTTTGTTGTTTTAGACTTTGTGTTATTGAATAATGGTTATAAATACATTTGTATAGCATGAGAATTTAACAATTGTTAAGACTTAAGTATTCGTATACCTACATATTGTTCAATACTTGTGTATACCACCATAAGTTATTTCAATAGAATTACATTTGAAAAGATATTAATTATCTGATGGTTATATGATTTTAAAAGTGTAAGATTAATATAGTATAATATATTTTATTAATGCATGATGTTCTCTTTACCTATAATCGGTGAAGACCGTTAGAGTATTTTAAGTTTGCGAAAAAATGGAGACAATATCTATAGTTACGTGGTTTGGTGGCTATAAAATAAATTACAAGGAAAAATAAAATCAAACTATTTCAACAATGACATTTTACGAAAAAGTCGAATTTTAATAATTTTTTTTAGTAAATAAACTATTTATTCAGGTCACGGTGAGCTGATTTTGAACTTTAAATAACATCCGAAAATTACATATAAAAATATTCAGAAGTATGTGATATATAAACAGGGTGATCACCAAGTACACCTTCATATTCCTTTAATAGTTTATTTAATTATTTTGTTCACATTTAACTATATAAGACCATATTTTCAAATTCTTGAGATTTTTTGTGCTGCCTACTTAAGAAATTTCCCGATGACGATACATACTTCGGTTTTTAAAATGAAAACCTCCCTTTTCTGCTATAAATTATTTAGTGGATAATTATTTTAAAAATGTTGATATACTTCACTCAAAATCCGAACGAGTAGTCCCTCACTTTCTCGGTTATTAAAATTATTAGATATAGGAACTAGATTGTTATATAATTAGATAATAATCCCAAAAGTTGGTTTTACAAAAATATAAAAAAGATTTTAAATAATTTTTTTTTAATTAATTACTGACGTTTTTAAATCACTATAAAGTCATCTTCCAAACCCATTCAAAATTGACTTATAATCTTAAGTTAAATAACTCAAAAACAACTAGTCTGGATTTTGATTTTTATAAGTCTAAATGTTAAGAAAAATTTTCTGCTAAATAATGTACAGTAGAAAAGGGGTTCTCATTTGAGAAGCAAAAGTTTGTATATCCACATGACACTCCTTAAGCAGTACAAAAAATTTCAAGAAATTGAAAATATGGTCCTCAAGTATATTTTAAAATTTTAAAAACAATATTTTGAATGACTACTATAGACTACTGAAGAAAAAAGGGAGTGAGAGTGCTTGATGAATCACTCTGTATACATTTATCACAACTTCTGAAAATAGAGTTTTTGAAATCGGAATCCAATCCGATCTACATAACATCTTCATATTTCAAATTAAAAAAAAATTATCGAAATCTGACACTACTTACGAGGCATGAGAGTTTTTCCAGTAAGTCGAGTTTTTGAACTAAAATAGTCGTCGATTCTCATACCATTATCCATAGTTTTTGTACACAAACATGACACTATAATTCCAGTTTTTTTAGAAATTTCGCCACGTGGGTGGCTATAATTTGTCAACAATTACGGTTCTAAGTTTATGCTGGCCCCAACAAGTCTGTTGTTTCACGTCAAAACATCTGTAATTTTTGTTTTCATCAATCATCATTATGTAATGTATACATAAAGTCTTATCACTTTGCCGCACGTTAACCAATAATTAGATTAAACAAAAAGCGACACTCGTCAAATAATATTTGCATTGTACATGTCTACAACTTCCATTGTATTTATATAAATAAATAACAATATCTACGTACGTTAAATGGTAAAAGTGTAAATTAACACATCATACGATGATAGTCTGTACATTTGTAGGTACCTAGCTATTATGTTTAAGAGGACGCAAGACGCAGTGTGCCACCTTGGGGTCTAGTTATCTCTGCAGTTTTTTTCTCCACACGCTTAACATAAATGTCAAAAACAAGATCACGATTATTATATTATGAAATAAATATTTTATATTATAAATTTTTTATTACGTACGGGTGACTTTATTTATATCAGAGTTTTTCTTGTTCTAAGACTGATAGTGATTGCTGTGAAAAAGTGTTTGTTTTTGTAGAACGCTTGTTTTGCTATTTTACACTTTATGTCCGTTCTGTTTAGTAATAATATGGTAATAAGTTTAGTATCTGAAAAATATTTATCTACTGGAATATAATAAAGTACATACGATAATACTAAATGCGATTGGAAAAAATACGCCGAGAAACACCCGAAAACATCGTTTTATTAAAACGGTGAGTATAATACTAAAAACACACTCAAGCTTTTATATTTTATTATGAAATTCATGAAATTGTTTCTATTATAATAGGTAATTATAAATAACGTGTGAAAATTTTTTTTTTTTTACTTATACAATCTATATAATATTTAGTATAATAAGCATTATAGATGGTTAGAAAGAAGACAAAATATAACAGAGGGACTTGAGTGGAGAAGCCGTCCACTGGCGACACTCCGGAGTGTAAAGAATAGTGACGAAAAATACGCAGTTTGGCATTCAATACGGTATTCATTTTACTCTTTGGGTAATCACGATTCACGACCACTGTTTAATTATAATAATATTATTATTATATTTGTTATGGTGTTTGTCATTATATTTGGATTGTTATGGCTTTCTGTGTTTTTCAAGCGTATAAATGTAATTGTAAATTTATTAAATTTAACCACTGTAAAACTGACACACAAAATCCATATCTTCATAGATTGTACAAACATTAAACGCGATTGATGGACTTAATTCAAATATAGAAACTACATTACATAACTAGTAAGTAAGGCGTAACACGACGACAATTGATGGTACAGATAAATCTGTTTATTATGTGCACACGTGCCTAAATATTTTGCTTAAGTTGAACTTATCTCACAGGTTGGTGTCAGTCGACAGGTCAAAATCAAATGACAACACCAATTATCATACACATATTTCATTAGCATGTGGTAAATAAAATTCAATTGATGTGTACAGCCTAGAAAATTCAGATGTACCTAATCGTATACTATATCTCATACTATATTGCGGTCGAGATTAGTTTTGCACTAGAAAATTCAAAAGCTTCAATATGAATACTATGTGTAATTTATTTTTATATAAAACATTGATTAACTACCTATACTATACACCATTCCTTGTTCGATAGATTAAAGGCTAATTATTTAGTACCTTACTCATACACAAAGTATTCACTAATAAGTAATAATGGTATGAATAATAATATTATAACCTTTCATTGCATCAATATGCCTTGTTATAAAATAAAATAAAAGTACGATATATATTTATTATAATTTTAGTATAGGTACTCAAGTAAAATGTTTCCGCTGTAGACACGCACGTTGTACTGTACCTAACCTGCCTACACCTTTGATGCAAACCAGCGGTACCTATCGCTAAAACCAATTAATTATGTGATGTCATATATATTATTTTATGCCACACGTTAAAAAATCATTATACTTATTTAAATGTATCAGTGGTGGCTGAAACGTTCAATAATTTGAGCCATCATGCAGGTGATGCATTATTTTCACGTAGGTATCGACAAACGATATAGTGGAGTAAAATACTTTTTAAAAAAAATTATGAAATAATAAATAAATAATAAAATTGACGGGAATGAAACAGCGGACTGTTGGTTTCATTTATATTTTTGTTGCACATGAACCCAATATTGTAATAATGATTCATCATTAAAGCTTTCGAATAATTTATGGCTTTGTTCGACGAAGGTACAAAATCAAAAACGTATACGTAATATGATAATCAAAGAGCACCTGCCGAGCTTTAAATGACTTAGTCTAGTTCGCCGTACGCGTATACAAGACGTTATACCTATAAACCTCAGCGACCACAGTGATAATAACAAACCGTAAGTGCATAATGATTTATATTTTTTTAGATTTGTCTATACATAAATATTTTGATTTTCGGGTCAACCACATATTGAGGTCAGAACACTCTGAACATATTATTATTACCGTCGTTGATTAGTGTATAATATGAACATATAATAATGCGATCATATTTTTATAGGTCTTGCAGTGTCACCACTCACACGATCAAGCCGAGGTGTCAGGATCACATTACAATAATAATAATAATTATAATATAATATAACAACGTGGACGTGCGTGCGATAAGTACTCTATAATAATGGTGACAGTCGGTTATCGCGATTCACTATGTATCAAAATATATGCTATCGGTAGACGCCTTGCATTGTCGAGTTGTAGATAGATTTACCTACTTATGGCACCAATGTTATCTCTACAATTATAATAATATAATAGAGAACTGTCTAAAAGCTGAAAATTAGGTTTTTTTTATTATTATTGAAGAAATATTAACATAAATAAATTATTACATTTTTGTTATGGAGGATGAAACGTAGATAGTCTTTAGGAGAATTAGATTAGTCTAATTATTATTATGAGTTTTAAAACAAATTTTAACTACTGAAGAAAAAAAGTTTAAAAAGTGTAGTTCGACGTTGTATAATTTTACATGCCACAGTTGGTGTAGCATTGTGTTATATCGATACATTTTTTTTAATGGTTTGATAGAAATTGTGAACATTCCCCACGTTAAGCTATTTTTTTCTCTCATTTATAGTTGTATCTAAACGCGTTATACTCAGCTGTTAAACTATATATTACCAGAGGACCACTATTAATTATAATATTATATCGTTTAATTATATTAGTAACTACTAGTAAATAATTAATAAAATCTTCCGATCTCATCAGTATAATATTGAGTATACACGTATAGTACATTACATAAAATAACATGTTTTCAAGTAGTGGGTATTTTTTTTTGTTCTTATAATTATCTTTTAATAATTATTAATTATTAATTAAATAATCATTACTGTACAAAGAAAATATACCTTATAACTCCTTCTGAGTCACGCAAAAACAAGTGATCTGTAAACAAAAATTCTAGTACCCATTCTACGTTATTGCATTATACACACTTTTCATTACCTACATGTAATACATTATTTTCAATTCAAAGTATAAAATTATGCAACTTGAATTCCTAAAGGCTATATCATGGTGTGCGTTGTTCATTTTATCCCGACTTGTTGCAAAAAAATCTATTTGCACCGAGTAACAAATTACGGTTTTGAATGCAAATTGAAAATTATTCTTGTGTCTCGTCCACAATTTATTGATCTACATCATAATAATATTTATTATTATTATTACTATACATTAGGTGTACGGGTGTACCTAATATCTAATAAGTTATAACTGTGATAAATTCGCAATCGGTATTCAGAACAGTTGGTATAATATGTATTTACAGATGTTAAGAAAAGAACAAATATCCAAAAATGTTTATAGAAGATATTACCTAGGTACATTATAATTTATAGATGAGAAATGCATTTAATCAACTTTTTCACTTCCTTTTCACTCAGTTCCATTCGTAGTAAATATACAATAGAGCTTTTGTATTTATATTTGTCGCAAATAAAACTTATATAATATATAACGATACCTGTAGTACAACCCATTGTTTAAAACTATTTGAAAAAATTAACAATATTGTAATTTATTTATCTAATATCTAAAAGTACTTTAATTTAAATAATTCAAAAATGTTTAGTTGTTTAAAACTAATACTATTCTACTCGCCCATTACAACTTAAATGTATTTTGATTGTGGTCTTAATATTGAATTTATTTTTAATCTTCGAATTTATCTGTACTAGTGTAGTATGTTTATATTTAATATATTATATTATATAATTGTAGGTATATGAAATATTACCAAAACAAAATCATCTCTTAAATAATAATTAATACGCATATGCAAAAGGTAAATGCCGCCTATCTCAGCTCATTTTTGAATCTTGGGTCGCTTATAATCTCGAGTGAGTCGCCAACAAACTACAACTGGTATAATATTTTGACTTTAAAACTACCAATAACCAATAGTTAAAAGAAAAATTGTACACAACATCTTTACGTAAATGATTATCTTGACTAAAACATTAAGTAGTGATTATTATTTATAATGTTTTACTTACTGTATATTGATCTTGAAGGCTATAGGTGTATCTTATACTCGATGACGATCAGACATTAAATAAAATGGTTTGCACTCAAGAGATCACATGGAAAATGTCTTACATATATGGGTAGTTTATACAATAATATACATTTACGCGAAGGTTGAAAAACGAGGACACTGTTATACGCGTTTCCTAGCAAGTCGTGGTATGTCGCATTTACTGCAGGCGACTATGACGAGAATTTCATCCTGTACCGATTTCAAAAACTATAACATTTTTATGTAGTTACGTCTTGCATCCATCTTCAGTAAGTATACTTAAGAATATTAATTTTTTTAAAGACACAAATACACAACATCAGCTATTCCACTTAAATAACCAACGGTCGAATTAAGTTGTTTCTGACTGAAACAACCAGTTGCATGATATTGGCTAAGTACCCAAATATTCTCGAAAAAAATTGATCCCAATCAATTCCTTCTGGCTATCCCCTTAAAAAGATGAAAAGACACATAGTTTTTTCAGTCGACCTGGTGTAGTGACCAATATGCCTATTCACCGCCTTTTTTCTAATCTAAAACCCTAAAAGCAACTGATATTTGTAACCGAAAAAAATATAGCAATTTCCGATTATTTATTTCTTATCCAATTGTTTCTTAAAAATCAAATATTTACTTCCTCGCTGTAATACCGTTGGCTCCAATATATAAGTATTTGTACAATATTAATGTGACATAAGTGCATTATACGTCTAAATGTTAAGAAAAATGTTCTGCTAAATAATGTACAGTAGAAAAGGGGTTCTCATTTGAGAAGCAAAAGTTTGTATATCCACATGACACTCCTTAAGCAGTACCTACAAAAAATTTCAAGAAATTGAAAATATGGTCCTCAAGTATATTTTAAAATTTTAAAAACAATATTTTGAATGACTACTAGACTACTGAAGAAAAAAGGGAGTGAGAGTGCTTGATGATACGATAAACGATTTAAAACATAATTATCAAGGTCTAGGTGACTAGTTAAAATTTAATTATTTTTATTCATAATTAATATAAATATTATACAATAATATTAGGATATACTGATTTAGTATAATATAAAAATTAACCTAACCTTTGAAATGAATGTGAGAAACCACGATGTACACACCTATCATACTATTTTCGTCTAAAATAATTTTTGGTGTGATTTGTTTAATCTGAACAGCGATAGGTCGCCGCGGAAGTCTAATTTATTACAGAAAATATATTATAACTATTTTTCATTAGAAACAACAAAATACCCGATTACTGCATGTACCTCACACGTGTCGAAATGTATTATATTAGTATGTTCGGTATAATAATATTGTAGGTAAAGTTGGTATAGGTAGTAACGTGTACAAGAGGCTAATTTCTATATTATACGGTGTTTCGCACGCGCGATAAGTAAACTCGCTAATATACATCAATTATAAACTAATAACGATATAATATATTGGGTAATAATAATTAAAGAATAAAGAAGTTTTATTATTATATTTCGTGATTATTATTGCACTTGCGAATAAGACTAAACGATGAGTGATGGTGCCTACAACGTCGACCAATAAGAATCCCGAAAGATAATTTGACTTTAAGTCTGATACATATATAATATTGTGTATATAATATAGTGATATACTGTGCATTATGATTTTCTAATTGACTAATTACGTTTGGCATCATTATTTTAATCAACGATATATTTATAATCCCGAGATTGTATACGGAATTCAAAAACAAAAAACGAATAATGATTTGTTAATATTTTTTTATGGGAATTTAGTTGTGTTTATTTAAAAGCTGTTACTTACATAACCCTCGGCCCACAGTTTGCTGCAATACCTAATCAAAAACCATATGTTTTTACTTTTTATATAAATAAACATTATATTTTGAATCGTTTGAATTTCGGATGCGTGAGTTTAGAAATAAATGTTAATAATGTTGTATATTTTTTAAATTTAAATTTAGTTGTTTCGTAGTTAACCAGTGGCGCCATTTATAAGTTTTTTTTAAATACTCGTGGTTTTAAGTGGGTCCTCTCTATTTTTGTAGATCACATTGCAAATTCGATCCAAGGGGTATCCACGCCGCAGTCCAAAATGCTATTCTAAACAAGCAAAATATGTGTATAAAAACCTCCCACCGGTCATTTTTTTTTTTTTTAATTGTTTGTTTTCATAAGCGGCGAGTGTGCACAGGTCGGAACAACTTTTTTTTCCAATCATTTTCGGAGAGACCAATGAAAGATTAAAAAATATGATGACATACATTTTTTTTAAATAGTTTGAGTTGCATGAAAAAATGTTGATTTTTTTTAAAGTGTTCTGTGAAAAAATCTATGGAATAATCGTGGCCCGTGGGCCATTGAATCATGTTCGGGAGACCGTTATAATATAGCTCGGCATTGAATTCATAACGACGTATTAAATCATTATATGTTTAGTAGTGATATTATATTGTTCACGGTGCGACCCGGCATGATGATGTTATAAAATAATAAATATAATATTATTAAAATATACACCTATAATACCTATGCTATAGCAATGATTATTTTAATCGCACTACAACGCTCGCCGTTGTGCTCGAGAGCATTATAATATTAAATAGTAAGTCGTTCTAATAATAGCACACGCACTCACACGGCTACGGTGCGAATACGTGAACACGCGAACGCGCACACACACGCGCGCGATGGTGATGATGATAATAATAAAATATAATAATGGGATAAATAGAGGGTGATACGGAGAGCAGACGGAAAGCCGACAACGCCGGTCATGTGCAGCAGTCAGTCAGTTAGTTAATGGCTCAAGACCGGTGTACATCTACTTATACCGACCGCGTTGTCCGATACCTCGGCAATTCTAGATCTCGGCTAGAATAATTACCCACGAATTACAGGTAATGAGAAAAAAAATTTAATACAATTATTTCGTGTCTATTTTATATCATGATAACAATATTATGGTTATTGCTATAATATTATTATTATTATAGTCTTGTTCGATCGACGCGGTGCGCGCGTTTTTTTCCGAAGGTAAGCCAGATTGTGTAAAATCCATTCACCCGATGAGGATTTTATTTTTCCAAAAATGTCAGTGATTCTTTACTATTGTTTATTTCTAGTCCACCCTCGCTTCGAGTACTCTAACAATTTATTATAAGTAGATTTAAAAATAAATAAATTGTGAATTTATTTGTTTGTAATTTAATTTTGTATAGAAATAATAATATAATACCTATGTGGTAATGAAAAGTTTCATGTCCTCATTAATTATTATACTGTTAATATTTTTTGAATTACAACAAAAAAACTAAAACCGTTAAATTTTTCATTAAATATGAAACTGTGTTAAAATGTATGCATTTCAAAGTTCAAACTCATATTAATAAAAGTATGACTACGTATTTTCGTTTTTTTTAAATTGGTTTACAAACAATTAGATATTATTAATAATAATACTAATCATTTTCAACTTGTAATAATATTTTAAACTTTTTGGTTGAGAAAATACATTTATCAACTATATTTTATCTATAAATATTTTGTGAGCATAAGCACATAATATATTTAAATCGGCTGTTCATTTTGCAATAACAAATCAAATAAAAAACTGGTTTTCTATAAATTTTACTGTTTTCTGTGATATATTTATATTTTTCCTCATTATTTTGTATATTTTAAACTTACTAAGAATGATCAGCGTTTACCCTCAAAGTACTAACTAAATTCAATTTTATACCAATAATGATCCTCAAAGTTAAGACTGAAGTATTTTTAGCGCGCTAAAAGTTTGACACACATCATTGTAAAACCAATAATACTATACTCCATCACTCGAAATCTAAAATTAGTTAAGTACAGAAAAAATTATACTTGGACTTTGATCTAATTTAACACAAACGTTTTACACGTATTCGTGTATTAACATTTTACTGTTTACTGAAATACTAACTGTTATGACATAAAAAGATAGTCATATATCTTGTGGCCTTCGTCTCTTTCATTTCTGCATGTAATAAGTTTTATTGGCTCGTTCTTCAGACTAAACAAATTATAGAAACGCCGCGCGAAATCCACGCTCATAAATTATCTTTTGACCATCAGACCACTTAAAAAGGGTGTATCACAACACTAGAACTCTGATTAATTGTATAAGGTATTTATTATATTATTATTTAAACATTTATTTAAAAGCTACTGAATTGGAATTTAAAAGTATAATAAGTTTTTTTCATTGAAAATGTTACTTTTGACTTCGGTTTTCAAGTCGGACAATCAACCTATATAATCTGTGATAAGGTATGTCTAATGTCTGACTGGAGTTAGCTGGTAAAATTAATTACAGTAAACAACCTAATTTATGGGTGTGATTGGAATTTTTTTATGTTATTTTTTAAAAACCCAAATAAATTTCTAACTAAAAATATTTGGTTTTCAAGAACATTCTTTGTTTTGCATTTTAAACTAAAATGTTTAATGCATGTTAACGTATTTGCGTGTGTAGAGGTTATAAAATAATACAAAGCCTGAAAGCCATAACTTTGGCATGAACTTTGGTCGTCTCGTCCTAAATCTACCAAATATAATAAAATAATAATATTCGCATCCACATGTATAAAAACGTCACTCACTCTCAAAATATTTACTCGCACGACTGCCCGTCTAATGAGCATTACAAGTAACAACTTCTAGAATCTGTTAAGTTAAAGAATTTACTATGCATTATTATAACTATACATTCATTTGCATTATTATTGTAATCTGTATTCATAATATTATTATTACTGTTATCATAATATTATTCGTTCTAAATTGAGGATACGACGTGATGGTTGGAGGTTTTTAAAAAATATTTATTCTCACCTAAAAAATTGGCTATGACTAAGAAAAAATAATGCACTACGATGATCACTCCTGTAACTAACATAATATATAAAATGTATGCAACGATATAAATATTTACTACTAGAAACATTTTAATTATTAAATCAGTTTTTTTTTATGATTTACACATGACAAACATTTTTTTCTCGCTTGATGGGTACAATTCACTAAGATGAAGTTCAAAGACACCATATTTTTTATTCATTGGGGTTAGAGTTAATTCATGCCAACTGTTTTTAAATCGTCTCTACTCTCCAATAAAAAAATATTTATAATATAATATAATATTATATTCTAAATTATCATCAATAAAATCCCACAGTTAAAATGTCTGGCTTGCAATATTGCGGTTATGAATTCCATGCTAAAAAAAAAAAATACTGAAACGACTTTTAAAAAAATTGTAAAGTCGAAGTCTTGTAACATCATTTCGAGAATTCTATATATTTTTAACCGTTTATCAACGACTGGAATCACTCGAGGTGTCGATTTCTATTTATTCTTGTGTTATTAGATGGGCAAATCAAATTGTCACATTATACCATACATATAATTATGTAAATTTTTGAATAATACATTGAACACTTAAACAAACACATATTTGATTAGCTTTAAATAACGTAATATATTTGCGAATATATCTTTCCTTGTCATAATAGTCACATCACGAGCAAGAAGGAGTGAACTCATATGGATCTAGAGGCTTACCGAGTGGTCTGTGCATTCGTTTTGTAATAACTAACGACACATACAACATACGAATTAATCGAGATCGTCTTACGATCAGTTTTCATCGCTCTTTTCTGTGATAATAATATGTTACAAAACTCGAGACGGTCACGATCGTACTCCATCGTCTTTAAGATATCGAGCAGAGAAAATATGACTGTATTATAACATTATTGTAATTTGTAATGATTGTGTACGTAATACTATGATCCTCTTGATTACGAATTCCATAAAAGAATGCTAGTTGGTTGACTTGGATCATCGCAAACTCGCTTTAATAGTTTTATGATTTGTACGACCTACTTATTACGCCATCAATCCATTTGAAGGGTTTCAAAATACATCGACAAAACTTGTATTTATATTATGAAAATTTAACGAAACTACAAAAGCCTATCGGAATTCAACAATGTTTATGAACCACCTTAATCGTTTTTAGTTGGATTAAACTATTTATTTTGTTATTGCCATTGGAATGGATATTTTAAAAACATTAGGAAACATGAAGTATTGCACGTTTTGTATAAGTGTATGTACACGGGTGAAGATATAACAATTTTTCTAAAACATTAAACAATACAATTTGCATTATAACAATAATATTATAAATTACGTTGTCTTTATCTATTTATTTGATATATTACATACATTGATTCATAAATTATAATTAAGATTATATTATTAATTATAAAATAATGAAAAAACGATTAATACGATGGTATAACTGTTATTATAATAGTATACGTTGAACTGTTGAAGTCCATTCTATAATTTGCAACTCACAAAATAACACCAAAACTTATTTTTATTTTTCAGTAAATGATAAAATATGTTCATATTGTTTCTAAATTCTTAATGGAAAACGATGTTTGCATTAAATCATGAATTTTGTATTTATTTCTAACTCATATTATGTTTCAAAATCAAAGTACAGTATTAATCTCAAAAATATTTTGATTTTAGAGCGGAGGTGCCTTATGTTAAAGATCGAGTGATAATATGCGCACGTCTTTAGGTTTTTTTTGTTCATGCGAAAAAATGTCAGTCACATAATTCACTATTTTTCATCGAAATTCTGACTGGGTAATCTACTTAGCGGACTATACTCAAAACGCCAGCTTTATCTGCAAGTACTGCTATAGTAGAGTAGCGTACGTAAGTCGTGAGAGTAAAACGATTTCTGATGATAAAATACAACCAACATATAGGTGTGCCTCTATATTTTACAACTCTGTGTTTGTTTTCATTAACTCCTCTGTAGTTTATCTGTAAGTTTCTGAAATAATTGAAAATTATCTTATCGATATCCTTTGCGTAAAGGGCGGTCCTGCACGACTGGTGATGTACCTTGCCAATGTTGGTCTCTGGTGGACAGTGACCATGCAGTCGTGTGGGAAGTTGAACTGGTACAATATTGTTGGTTACCGGCTCGTACCGACGGATTGTCGGTAAACCTGACACAAGTCAAAGGACCACCAATGTTTACATTCGACTTGGCGTTTGCTCCCACGCGGCATGGTGACTGACGTTTGACTGGCCGTGCAAGGGGACTTGATAAACTTATTAACTGGTGGACTATGTACAACTCGTGTGGGAGAATATACAATTACCGTGACAAGTATACCAGTGCTGAGTACTGATAATACTCGTAAATATACGCCAGTGGTGTGCTCGTGTAGGAGCAAAGACCAATGTTGATCATGCGTATCACCAGTGACCAATATCGGCCAAGTAAACCGGTCGTGTGGTCATCGCCTTTAGATGACAGACCTTGGAGACTCGTGCAGGACTATTCCGAGCTGTTTATTAGTTATTATTAGCTATTATTTTCAATTGTCATCAAAGAGTTATGCACGTTCTTACAATGGTCTTAACTCTTAAGGTTGTATAACATTATACCGTGTACTACTGTCTACTTTCGTCGCCATTGCCATTGATTATAGGAAACGCGAATGAGGACGATCAATGGACGACAGCTCGAAGGCAACTCAATACAGAATTTCAATTACCTTTATATTATATAGTTTAGGTGGGTACCTTACACGGAGACGAAATAACGATCGGAGCAATCCGAAAACTCACATTGCAGTACATTCGTTATCACAATATATTGCCGCTCATATAAGGCCATAATATATATATAATAGAACACTCGAAATGAATAGTAATAGGTAACTAATAAATAATACCTGAATATAGTAATTTTACAGTGATCATACTACTGGTTGAATATTAATAGGTTAAACAGAAATCAATACTTAAAATCAGACTTTGTATGTGGGTACGCCTTACTAATGAGGTTTCGACTCGTTCGATCGTTAAATTTATCCAAGTAAGGTACATTTTTAATGACTTTAAAATTTAAAGCGAATTCGGTTAAACATCCGCAAGTGGATGTGCGCTTTGCTGTGCGACTTGCTTTACGAACAGTAGTGTGAAATGGCGGACAACNACTTGCTTTACGAACAGTAGTGTGAAATGGCGGACCACCCACACACCACCACACCATCAAAAAACCAGACCAAATCGTTTATAGGTTACATTTGAACAACGGTTGACAAAACCTCTCACAGTCGCCTGCACTACGACTTCAGTGGCTATTTATTGCGATATTTATTATAATATCAATCATCGTAAACTACTTATTTAAATAAAATTAACCGAATTACAATTTATCAACAGACTAAACGACGACGACGATTAGACAAAGTTGTAAAAATTATCAAGTATTAAAAACGTTTTGAATGTGATTCGATAAAATATACTATTAGATACAGTGCCGGATTTAACTTTTGTGCCGCTTTAAGCCCAAAACAAATTGCCACCTTTTAATATAAATATTTTTCTAGTCTAAAAAATGTTGTTTTTTTTTTTTATTAATTTTAAACATAAGACATTCCTAGCCTAAGGCTATCTATACTTAATGATGTTTGACAATTTACATATTAGTTTTATATGTTGTTAAAGCATACAATTATAGTTTTTTCCTTTACTACTTAAAATTTTAATGATGTAAAATAGAAATATACAGCTGTTACAAAAATGCATACACGTACATTCATATAAAAAATATGATATAAAATATAATGATAAAAAACATGGTAGTAAAAAATACTTAAATATTTAATTATTGTATTCAAAATTAAATAGTTTGTGCCTAGTATTCATCGGCTTTCTAGATAATTCGATAACTCCATCAATATTTTTATTTATACTTTGAAGATATGCTCGAAAATGAACACATTCACAAGCGAATGATTTTTCTAAATCATCGTTATATAATTCTTGAAGGCTTATTAGCTTTTTGAGTTATTTCTTCTGGTGAGACTGAATAAAATTAGTCAAAAAGCCATATGTGTCAAATGTATTAATACAAGCAGCGAATCTTTTTTCAAGTTCACTCTTCACTCGACCCAGTGTGGTAAAATATGTTTCTATTCTTAACTTATCACTTCCAGTCATATGGATTTCATTTTCTCTTGTCTCGCCTGCTTAAAGTTTGCCTTTTTCAGCCCTTTATCAAACTCGTACTCTTCACTCTTTATTTTTTTTGCCAAAATTATATCTGATTTAGATATAATTCAATAATAATTGTTTTTTTACCGCTTCTGTCGTTCGGATCGGTGACAAGTGTTTCGTGCGATATTATAATAATATGTAATATAGTAATAATAAATAATTATAATAATAATATGCTCTTCGCGAAAGTTGGATGTCAGTGAAGTTGGCCTAGTGCTGCAACAATAAGTGATGATTTTATAGTAGGTTCCTGGCTATATATCTATCTACCTATAAAATATTAAGTCTTAAATCAAAACCACTATCACGCGTTTGTAATAATTTGTAATTAAAATGTTTTTTTCGTTAAATTATGCGGTTCCTCGTCGTTAACCCCGCGACATAGAGTTCACACAGATACCGTACAATATAATATTGACCGCTAAACGATAACAATTATACGAGCAGAATTATTCTTTTTCCTTCCGCCTTATCATTAGGTAAATAAAAAATTTATAATTTTATTATACACAGTTTGAGTACAAAATATCACACTCGTGTGTGTGTGTGTGTCCTATATAAGTGTAGAATGACGTTAATGCGAGCCACGAGGTACCTAAAATATACGTATACATTTTATTGTAAAACTTTACCGAACGAATAGACCAATCATCAAACGCCTTGAGCCACGATTACGCAATCGCATATTATGTTATAAATATTTTATTTTTTAATTTATGTCCAATCCGTTTTCTCAGCCCCTATAATATATATATTTTTATTTTTTGAAATTTAATATTATTATAATTAATTATTATTGTATTCCATTTTCATAAATCAATGTGCATAGTATAATATAATTAGTGATTATTAATTACTCACTGTGCTATCATACCGACAATATTAATTAGTTTATGCACATGCCATGTGGTTTAAAAATAGACTGCTGCAGAAATGCCGTTGTCAAAAATTTGTAGAATTTTATTATTTCGCAAGGTCGTAGTCACCTAAATATATTATACAATAATATTTTCGTATTTACATAATATTCTTTTTTTTTTATTTAAGCAAAAGTATATTTACAATCTGTAATTTATTTTAGATTGATTTTTTTATTAGTAAACTTTGTAATCAAAATTAAGATTTAACAACATGAATTACGCGGTGAAGGAGATCCACCAGCGTGGCAACCCTCCGACTTGGGGAGAAACGAGTTTTTAGTTAGGTATTTAATACAGCAGAAGTTCAATCTGGATATTTCGGTGGTTATGTAACTGATTTGTTGTGGAATTTTTCGTAGTAAATTTCAGCTGTAACAGAGACTGTTTCAATTTTTAGATCTTTGTGCAGTGAGATGTTTCATATATACGTGCCATGGCGCAGAGTGCAGATTTTATTTGGCGAAGAGAGACTGTCTGGAAGGACTGGATATTTGGAAAGGCTTGGCACATCCCCATTGCTTGGATGCTTTGGGTCCAGATGGGTCTTAGCATCGACTTAATATGTATTAATAGTTTGTTGTTAATCGAGAGATATAAATACAATATATTTATATGTGCCATTTACTACTATACTGTCAGTACTAAATCGCGATTAATCCGAAATTTAATTCAATGCTACGAAGATAGACTAAAATCTAAAAAATAATAATAAGAATACAACTGAATGTCTCAACGGTTTTCGATCGTACTAAGTAATAAAAACTTTTACCCAATTTCGAAAGATTTTAAAGCACGAACAGTTTTAGAATTCGTCGAACTCGGCAGCGTCAAAGTTACTGAAGACTGAAAGCAGTTCGCCCCGTTCACGACAACGCCTGTTGATTTTAAAATGTTAACAATCATTCACCGATAAACCAATATATAGAAATATACAATACGTTTTTTGGGACTTCAAAAAATGTATATTAGTACTACACACGAAGCTTCTTTTCGTATTCATTGCTATCAAATTGTGTCTTTGCCACAACCAAAAAAACAGATTTAATACTTGGACGTCCCATCATATTATGATATGGCATAGAATACGTATTTGTCGAGTACTATATTGTACTCAGTGGTGATCTTGTAGGATGCAACACCTCCCCCCACCCCTTGGTAAATTAAGATTTATTGGAAGAATAAAACTCACGTACACCATAGGCGTTTGGAAAGGCTTTTTCGAGAGGATTAGAAATTACGTTTTTTATACCGTGGTAGTACGTACTACCCCTCCCCCCGCTGATCTAAAAACCGGTACTGATTAGGAGGTATATGTATACTAGAGGTGCGATTGCACGACTTGTAAAATGTAATTTAATACGGTTATATAAATTACTCGTTATAAACAATGCGTGGAAATAGTCGATAATATTGTATGTCTATACCGGGATGACGCGGGTGTCTCCCTTTCGCGAGGAAACTGTTCTTTTATCGACCAACGTGGACAGTAGGTAATCACTATAAAAACAGTGTTCAAATATTTTATACCGCGTTCCGTCGATGTTAGGTTTGAAAATTAAAAATAATTCATATCACTGTCGACCGCCAAACGACGGCGGATAGTGCGCGGTCGCGGTCGTATGCGATTCCACGAGCTAAATTGAGTACAAACTTGAAACCGTACAACACGCTAGTTCGGTACGGATATAAAGCATTATCAGCCGAGCGACCTTTCGAAAGTCCGATTACCAAATTTCATGGTTCGTTTTATCGGACTTTTGTGCTCGAAAAGTTGATATTTGTAAAATCATTAGCCTCCAAACATATATTTCGTATATTTATATACCCTGATAATAATATTTTAACCTCCGCCGACATAACCGGTTGATAATTATTATTTTATTTATAAGCAGCACGCCGATAAACAGGCGCTCGTATCTCGCCGGACGTTTTAATGTATATAATAAACGAATCGCGACATTTTCAAGTTATTACACTTTTGTACTCGGTTTATATGATTCTGCATATACCTCAGTGTATGTATGTCCGTTTCTCGTTCTTTAAAAAAAAAAAAAAGTAATTCGTTCTGTTCCTTGAAAAAAAGAATTCTTTCCTTTGTCGTTCCTTTGGAAATTGAACGAGATCCTTTTTTAGTTTTAAATAAAATAAAATAAAATAAATGTAATTATGTTCATCAATGTTATGTTTTTTTTTATGATATACACTTTGGTACTTAACTTTTTAATTATACTTATATATACTTCCAAGTACATTTATAATTTACTATTTAACTTAAGAATACAATACTGAATATATTTTTTTTCTCTTATTCATCTATATTTAATATGTTTTAAACAGTATAATTAATATTATATTATACTATTAACCTCGATACTCGATAGCAATCACTATTTACCAATATAAACACCGAGAAAAACATGTTAATATAAATTGTTTACATGTATTCGAGTGAATTGGAGCTCGAAAAGAACGAACAATTTCGTTTTTTTAAAAATGATTCGTTCATTTTTTCTAAAAAGTAATTCGTTACAGGAATCCGTCCCTTCCAAACACTTATAGATATATATATATATGTATATTTTTTTATTTTTCATATTTTTTTCCGATATTTTTGAATCTTCTATTCATCGTGATTGTAGTGCAGTTATCAAAACCCCGTGGACTGCAGTCGAACTCGTTTTCCGACCCACAGTAGAATGTGCAACGTAGTGGGGTATGCGTTTAGATTTCAAATATCGAAACACAGAAATTCGATACAACGGTCAGTTCGTACGGCACGCGACTCTCGGAGTCGAACAGTTTCGAGAAAAATAATATTATAATGTCGAGTGCTCGGGTTTGAACTAACACTTTAAGATCTAACACTGGCATTTTAAAGCTCGGTTATTAATACAGACGCTCACTCATCCACGGTCCTATAATATTTTAGAAACACGGTGCGCGACGGAGTGGCCAACGGCGAACACCTATAATTGTCGGTTCAAAAAACTCGGAGAAAACAACAAACAAAATATTATTACAATCGAAGTACGATAATTACCGCCACCGCCACCGCCGCCGCCGCCGCCGCCGTCCCACATGCCTTATTATTTTGTTAGACCGACTGACGCCCTTTTGGCACGAGTCGCGTCGTCTTTTTTGGCGGACTTACCGCCGCCGCCGCCGCCGCCGCCGCCGCCGCGGTGCAGCTGAACGCCGTTTATTAATTAATATTTTCGGCGTGTTCGCGCATAGGTACCTCTACGCGAGTAGCGCAATTTAAAAATCATTAATCCTCATTTATCAAGTGGTTACGGCCACCGAGCATAATATATGCCATCGTATACATTTATGTGCACACGTACGATATTATAAACGATGTACAATAAAAAATAAAAATAAAAAAAAATGCTAGGCGCGGAGACGGATTTTTATTGAAACCGTCGCGCCCTTGAGAGGAAGGGGCCATTGCCGTGCTCGCGCGAAAAGGAATTTCGGTTCATTCGTATATATTATATTATATGATGTTTTATTTGATTTAATTGTTGTATAGGTATAGAGGTATACAGACGGTACCGCATACATCTGTTGCGGACGGCGTTTAACTTATATATTTATGCGTTATCTCGCTCGGCGGTTTTCGAGGGACGTTTTTATATTATATAACGCGTCGTCTGAATGTCTAACTGTTTTTTAATCGACAGAATGACCGCGATCAAAAGTCACGATCGTTATTCGCTCACGGCAACGAACAATTATTATTTCCCTCGTCGGTAAAGACGTTCGATCGTCGCGAACATTTATTTTTAATTGCGAGGAAATATTATTATAATTATCATATACGTTAATTACGGGATCGTTTCGGCGATGCCAATAGCGATAAGTGCACTTAACAAAAAAACGTCTTGAGAATTTCAGATGGAAAAGGTCGACAAGACCGACCGGACAACGATGTACAGTAGGATTTCTGGTTTCTAGTTTCTAATGACGTTCGAGGGACCAAGGAAAATAGGTCATGATGACCGAAGGTGAAAACTGCCGATAAAACTCATCTGTGCATTTTTTCGGGTCCTTCACGCACATCATATAACCCGATATGTCGCAACCGGTGTAAACGATTTTATACTGTATAATTTCATCTTACCCCGCGAGGTAATGAAACACATAATACACAACCAGGCGGGAATCCGTCCTTCGAGCGATCTATTTTTTGGGGCATACAAATGTATGGCCCTGCTTAGCCAAAGCCAAATTTATAACGACGTTGATTGTGAGGAAAAAAGAAACGAAGAACACAAGTATACACAATTATTATGACGTATTGATGTCGTCCTATCGGCGTGTGCAGGTCGATCACAATATATTATTATGTTTTATTGTTACATACATTTTTTTTCGGGAAAATCGATTGTTCCGCGCACACGTTATATCATCGGCATTATCACCGCTTACACCTACGATAATGTATTTTGTTTTCCGTGTCAAACTTCTGACACACGTATATTATTGCTCAACAATAAAATATGGTGTAATATATGAAATCACATAATATATTCGTGAACGCCGTTGTAGTTGAATCGAAACAGTTGTTCTGAAAATATCATAATTGTTATTCATTATTGCCGCACTAGCTCTCGAACACGAATGCGTTTTGTGCAGTATGTCCATACGAGCAAAGATCGATTTCATATACAATATTATCATCGGCGGTGTCTGTCAACATATAATTGTTTCGATTATATTCTTATCATTATTATGTAACGCGCGTTGTAGGTATATTACTTATATTATATTGATATAGTATCAATATACGATTTGTTATTTTCGTAGGCCTCAGAACAGGAGGAGTCTTGGAAGGGTTCACCTCTCCCACGCTAAAAAAATATACTCTGGTCGTTCGAGCCTGCCCAAAAAAAATGTTTCTTGTTTTCGCCACTTTACCTAGGTCGTGCTTAAAAAGACAATCGGCACCTGTTGCATCCGTATCGAACGCGAAAAACATGATATGGAATAAAAATTGTTCCCGACTTCGGCACTGTTTTGCCCCGTAAACATTCCATGTATTGAGATATTTCCAGTGCAGTTGATGTGTGTAGCTCCGCTGTAATTAACCAATAAAGACACCAATCATTTTTCTTGCCGGTACCTATGTAAAAAAAAATCTATTTGAATTATCAAATGCAGTATCTTCGATATCGCATCACACATTTTTAGAGTATGATAAAGGATATTTATAAATTATAACATTAATTCAAAAATCCATACCTTTTATGATGATATCACTGTAGACTTGCTTTCTAAAAACGTGCAAGACGTCTTCGTTGACGAGCAAAATATATCGAGTTTGTGAGTTCAGTGTTTACAAAAATATCGAATAATGTTTTGTGTGGTGAGACACATTTGAAGAATAATATTCATCATTCACCCGTCGGGGTCAGCACATTATTATAATATGAACACGACAACACGTATCGGCGTGTAATACACGTATAGAGTATAATAAAAGCACCGGGGGCGAAATTAAGGGACGACGAGGAGGGCAGACAACTTCTTTTTTTTACTACTGATATTATCGTATCAATTATGATCAATATGTGATTACAATAATTCAAACTGTCGTCTATATTAGTAATAAACACAATTTAATATTGACCTGAAGTATTCGTGTAGGTAGTCACCTGACAACGTGACGCGTGAACAACCGCGTTCTCTGAAGATTTGAGGGTGTTTTCGCGGTATATTCCGCAACTACACAAATTTTTGATCGCGACACCGAATGTGTGTGATTTCCGACAATGTCGCCGTTAACACTGTAAACGCCTCGTGTTCAGGCGAGGGGTCGCGTCAAGTCGGTCGGGTTAGGTATTGTGTCGGTCTGTGGATTTTTCGCCGCCGTCCTAGGGTACCTTTTTCGACAAAACGACATATTTTTTTATTTATTTAAATATAATACGGTGCGTCATCGCTGGTCGCAAATGCGCGTTCTGAGCCGTAGCCGCGGCTCGATGATGGACTTTACCGTGCGGTCGGGCGCGGGGTTAGCCGTGGCACAATCATGATAATATTACGACAGTAACGCACACTCTTGTTGTTATTATCATTAAAATAATCGTCTTATACATCTATGAAATACCCCATATAGGTAGGTACTATATACCAACACGTTAAAACATTGTACCCCACAAACCTGCGTACAAATCGCCATAATAATAGTTTCTCGTGCGTAGTTCTCCAACCATAATGTATATACGAATCGTATATATATATATATATACACATAATATGCTGCGATCCTGTCGACTATATGAATAATATCAAATATTAAATAGTAATAATTATTATTCCTACTCCACCGTAGGCCTATAAACCGGTGTGTGTGGCGGGAACACAGATTCTCGGCGACTATATAAAAGGAGCTCGCCCACGATTGTTGTCACTTTACTGTCCGTTTCGTTTCGCAAATGTCAATCGGTACTGACAACGTCTTGTTCTCGACGATGTGACAATATCGTTGCTGCAGTTATAATCGATATTCTACAGGTGATCGCTACCGATATTACGACGACTCGTATCATATTATTCGTTCGCCGACGCTTTCTCTACAAATCTACAAATATACCTGCGGAGTACGACTGCGATTCGCCCCGCAGACTGCGGCAGTTCGATCCGATAATAACTCGCAAAGCCAATCGTATTTTATTGGACAGGTACATTGATTTGTGTGTACGTGGATTTCGTCCTATATTAGTTTTAAAAATGTAAAAGAATTGAAATTATACTTAAAAAATGTTGATCTTTCACGAATAGATTTACGATTAACTATCTATAAATAACATATGATGTAATTATGAAAATTTTGTTTTAGAAATATGTATGTAAATTGTCAATAATTGAACTCAATCAAAACTCCCCGTCACGAGCTATGCTTGTAGGGGAGTTGCAAATCTTTGTAATTTATCTTATATATACCTATACTTTTGCTCACTGTCTTTTTTGATTTGCGTAACATATTATACTATATTATTAATAATAATATCGGCGATGGTATACCGCTACACTAAATGCGAACAGTTTGGAAACCGCCGTTATTTTATACATCGCCCTCGACTTTGTATTATTGCAACGTGTCGGTTTTCAAACCATTCCGACGCCCCGTGCACACTCGCCAACGGGGTGCGAAAATTTGAGGTAGCGCGTGTATAATAACTGCACCGATCAAAAATATAATTTTTGCGTACTTATAATCTGCTTCAGGTGCGATGAACTCAACTGTGGTATTGGTGATAGTCATGTTGCTGGCCAGCCACGTTAGCAGCTCACCGGTCATAAACTTTTCGTGGGACACGCCGAGGCATTTTTGTGGATCGCAACTCGCCAACGTGTTGGCGTTGATCTGCAGCAACGGATACAACTTCCACCCGGCAAGTGATGGTAAGCCCGAGTCCGCTGCGACCTGCACATAATATCATGATACATGTCGGCCGCAATAATGTTCTGCAGCTGCTGCGCAACAATTAAAAAAAATTATTATTTATATTATTATCTATATTATCGTCTATAACCGGATCCGCAGAGATCGAACTTACGCGCAAGCAGCTGTATTTCCAACTTTTTCTTTTCAAATCTTTTATAATATTACCAAGGGTTTACATGCACGCGTCGGCACGGTTTTTTCAGTGTCTTGTAAAAAAATGTTACAACATATAGGAATTGCCTCATATGTCGATACACCTACTCAACAACGGTCTATTTTTTATTTACCATATTTTAATTGTTTAACTATTAACACACAAAACGCATGCCACGTTATAATATTGCGCAGATAATTTCAATTCCACAAAACCGCAGTAACTTTGTCTTTGACGCAGACCAAATTTTTTCTTTTTCAATCAGAAAAATTATATCATTTATGATATCATATCATCTGGCAGTTTATTTAGGGGAAAACTGAAGCGAAACCGTTCGATCGGCCCTAGAGTGTCCTTGCCACATTTATTAGACAATGGCATATTTCATTCACTTTTTATTGAAAATTTTGCGTTCCGAGAAATTTATAACAGAAAATTGTAACGTAGTCGTTAGTGATAAACTCTAATACCGAACACGGCGTACACATTTGGCGCGCCACTCAGTCACTAACACATTTTTACGAGAATTTTTTTCTATTAGATATACACGACTAAAAATTATTACGATTCGGCAATAGTATTTAAATACCGTTAACCGCTATCGCTTCGATTCATTAACGCCAATTATTATCATATTTTACAGTCGCAAATATTATACTCGCACTCTACTCTGTAATATACGACCTACCGCAATCATTTTTTATCCGGAATTGAACTGTTTCAAACATATAGAATAGAATATTACTACACCTGCTAAGTACGTGCATTCCGGCGTTTTCCACGAAACGTATACTAAAACGATTTTAAACATAATAAAACCATATACTGTATATGCAGAGCCGCAGAGATAATGCCCAAACAATTTTAATTTATCGGTTATTATGTATTATAATATTTATACATTATCTAAAATATATAATCGTAAATCGATGATGATATTGCACCACAGCGAGTGATTTTTTCCGTGGTAAACCGTGAAATCCTTTGCAGTGATAGAAGTTGTCGTCTGTCGACGGTGGATATTATTTCACTATAGAGTATAGGTACTTACCTGCTTTTATTGGTTTACAATATTATTTTCATTCCTCATAAACTTATTTTCAGCGCATTAACGCTTCTCCTCCTCTGAAGAAAAATATGGTATTTTAAATTATAACCATATTACATTACACTAGAATCGAGATTTACCTAGTAAACGAAAACATATGTTTTAAATCAACGTCGTTTTAATATTCATTTGACCAATCTTCCGTGTGACTATATATAATAGACCTCATGCTTATTCAATATGCATCGATAAGGGTGTTTTAAGGACTGCACATCAATATGCGGGCTATACGTGCCGAATGCTCTCAAGCACATTTTACTCCTACTCGAAAAGATATGAAAAAAAAAAAATGAATTATTTTGATTTTACGATTCGGCCGTAGTAGTCTCATTAACACCGTCGGGGATCGGTGCGAATTCAAAGGAAATCGTCGTCGTGGCTGAATAAGATTAGGGCCCGTATTGTTTTGTTAATATATTATAACTATCTATCCCAATTAACCTATAATAATAACAATCGGACTCATCGGATGATGAAATTAGACTGTTATTATGCGATTTGCATAATCTTCGGTCTTTAATTTGTTTGCGGGCGCACGCATTAGGTATACGCCGTCCGATTAAAACAACGGCGAGCACCGTTAATTGTTATGTTTGTAAATTAATTATTGTCGTTCGCCGCGTTGTATTTAAATTATTGTGATATCATGTTATATAACATAACCTTTGTGCTGCAGCGTCGTGACGTGTACGTTTTTTTTTTTTTGTTTCGTTTCAGACGTCACCGTTCCAAGCCGTCGTCGAAAAAGAGTAATAGTCGAAGAGTGCTGCGAGAACACTTGCACGCCACATCACCTGAAAGCTTACTGCTGGGAAAATCGAAGGTACATTTTACACACAAGTCTCGACTTGTCCATATATATACTTAACGCAGCATTTTGTTCACCACCCCGAAATACGAATCAAAAAAATCGATATTATCTTATACACACGGCCCGTTGTCCGCGACGATATTCTCATCAAATATCACGCTTGCAGTCGACTGTATTTTTCCGTGTCTCGTTTCCACTCGCGTGCGGATGGATCGCTATATTATTATAATATTGTATACCATAATATGTGTATTTTATCTAAACTCATCATTTTATCATCACGAATCATAACAATAATAATCGATTATAGTGGCAACTAACGTCGAACCATGGCTATATAACATAATAATATTAACGCTTATACCTGACAATACATGACGTGTACATATTATGAAGGGTAAGTATAATTGAAGTCTGCTTGTTCGCCGCTGTAAGTGTGCGTCGGCCGTCGGTCGTTCCGATATCAATATTATCTACACGTTCATCATCCACCGGTGAAATTTACCATCGATGTTGAAATCAGTGGCGTAGCGATGATTTTGTCTGAACGTCGAGAGCATTTTTGAAATGCACGCCACTGATTGCAATATCTATTATACCATCACTCTGTCGTCTTGTCACACCGAGCAATAATCAAAATTATGGAATCGTAAGGGGTGATGTCTTCGTGTTTAAATTGGTGGAATAAATATATTAGGTACTCGACACTTATATACGTAACATTGTATTATACTGTGCTATAATTATTTATTTTGCGGAACAAATCAAATATTTAATACAATATTGATAAAAGACCGAAACCCTTACGTTGCCCAATTTTTTTTCTTGTTGATAACAAAATAATAATAAAATATTATGTGCCTGGACATCCGGGAACTTAAAAAATATCAAAATATCAAAATATGAATTAATGAATATCACCTACGCTCATTGTTTACTAACTGCTTACAAATAAATATTTTATAAATACAAAGTATGCATAGCTTACAACAAAACAAAAAAAAAAAATGATTGTGTAAGCATATTATATACATAACGAAATGAAAAACAAAAGGAAGTGTTTGGAAGGGAAAAATCCTCTGATCGCCGTGTAGTGCTGCTATCGGACAGCGCCGAATGATGCAATAAATTATAAACCAACCAGTCAGGAGCAGATCCAGGGGGGGGGGGTTAGGGGCCGCTACCCCCTCCCAAGCCCGTATTTCTAAAAGTTGTATACTGTTAACAACCAAATTAAAAAAAAAAAAAAAAAAACATATTATAATGATAATATTATACTTATAGTTGGGTACCCACATCTGTATTTAGCACCTTCTACACACATTTTCATCTCTAGTGACGCCGGCGGACGCGCTGGTACTATTATACAAAAACCCTAGCGAAAAAATTAGACTCTAGCCGAGTGTACCCGTTTCTCAAAAGTCAGTCGAAAACATTCGTTAGAAATGAGCCCGTCTTAATATTATTATCCGCCGCTTCGAGACAGTTTTTGCAACTCTGCTGTGCGCATAATAATATTGTAATGTTATTATACGCTTCCTAGTTACAATAAATTAATAGAAATCAACACCCATCGCTGTCGCAATATTTAGATCTTATTACAAATCGTATAGGTATTATAATATTATCTTTTCATTCGATTTCCTGGATTGTATTATTACAGTAAAAATTATATTATTGTTGCGCTGCGTCGATACAAATATTAGAACATCAGCCATCAGAGCTTGTAATGTAATATTATAATATAATCGTCGCTGCGACAGTGCACCGATTGTGCACATAATTACAGTTTTTATGCACATTATTAGGTATAAAACAATAAAACGTTCGGAATGAAATCGGATACCTGCAACTGCGGCAGTCGAGAATTACAATTTTTTTCGTTCTTCTTAATAAGCGGTAAAAAAATCGACACTCTCGTAACCGATACATTTAATCGACAGTTTTGATAAAATTAACTATTATTATTATTAATATTATCGTGTGATACCTGAATAATAAACGACTTTGGTCGAACTCGTCGATTAAAATATTACCTACCTACCTACTAATAATAATTATATCGCTAAACACGTCACGCGATGGAAACGCAAACGAAAAATCGTTTGAACAAAAAAATGTGCTGTATTACAACAAGCTTTTTAGTACCGAATAATAAAATAATACTTTTTTTGAGTATATTACACTTATAACAGTAATAGTAATAATATACTACCTACTTACTTGCAGTGCCTTTGTACATGTTAATTCATTTAGAATGTATGGGCTTTAAACCCAATAACAATAATATATTTTGTAAGTATTATCGAATACACGCTATAATCGCTGCAATTATATAATATTAGTTTTTAACCCAATGGCCCATGTTGCCGAGGATTTTTTACCGATAAAAAAAATATATTGCATATAGTAATATGTACCTATATATATATATTATACTAAAATATAACTCATGAGCATCAGACGCCACAGATTCTGATTGGGTGTTAAATATATTATTATTATAACCATATTTTGATCGTCTACACATACATTGTAATAATAATATAATAATATCATAATACAATCATGTTCACTCACACATACATACACACATACATATAAACACCACATTAACTCTCATAATATACTGTTGACCACAGTATCACATAATATTCACAAACCTAATATTACGACAAGTCAAATAGAAGTCGTATGGTTTTTGTCATTTCGGTATTTATTACCTAAGTACATTGTATTATTAATTAGTCTGCTTCGGTTTTCCACTCATTCTCATTTCTATCATCAACAACCACATAATAATTACCATATATTATTATTTGTTCTTATTCTCACGATGGACCTACATGAACATAATATATAATATATTATTATACACTCTCCCTGCGGACGAGTGGAAATATTGACACAAATGTAAAAGAACAATATACTCGTAATTATAAATATGATACACAGTCCGAATGTTTATACGTCTGTAGATTTTAATTTACTTCGTATTTCGTACAACTACATTTAGCGTCATTTCTAAAACACATTTATATCTTATTACAATGATTTACAGGTCTGATACTCGGAGTGTTTTGGAACCGTCCGCGTCTGTAGAGAAACCCTCGGTAGACAAAAACGTGAAACCCCAGAAAGACCCCACGAGTAACACACTAGTAGTAGACAACAGTCTGCTGCAGGCTGAGCCCGAAAATGCCAAAACGAAATCCAATAGTATTATACCCAATTCTAAAGAGCTCGGTAGGCCAAACGACATTAAGACCACTAAACCCAACACGGTCCCGTCCGTCCCGAAGAAAGTAAGCCAAACGATCATAATAATAATTACAACTACAACAATAACACAATTCAACCACACTGTAATGTAATATATAATCATACATCGACAATAATAATAATAATAATAATAATAATATGTACATACCTACCCAAAACAAGTACGTTACCAATCAGAATCGCTAAGTGGCGGCGCTCGGTGCTCTAAACATATAACATTGTTATAGGGTACACGTAATGTATATATAACACGAGTAAGATGTATTTTTATTTTATTTTTATTACTAGCATTAAGGCTCCAATAACTACTGAGGTCATTAGCCAGGTACCGTGTGGGCGGGGGGGGGACATGTATGTATGTGTGGCGAAGATTTTGTCGCCAAAAATCCCGGATGGTCGCCCATCCGGGAGCTGTAGTAACGCAGGCCGGTACGCTCAGAGCGTTTCCGCAAACTGAGCTTCGAATACTGCGGCACGAGATGTATTTTTCTGTTTTGCATGTACACACGCAATAATAAAATATATTATATAAGTCATTATACAGACACATAAACAGTGTGGTGTAAACAGGGTGTGCCGGGAAGAATAAAATCGACGATTTTATCGCACGGAAATATTGACGCATTTTCAGGTATAGATAATATGGCGCGCAGGGTCTCCCGCGTAAACAGGGTCGAGTCCACTGTCCGAGCCGTTTCGAGTCCCGCACAATGTCAGGTCGCATTATAGAAATTTGATTTAACGCACCGGCACGGGCAAAACCAAATCAAGCGACCATTGCCATTGGGGGGATCGCTTGGCGCTGACCCGTTAGAAATGTGTCGACAGTGACCGTTTGTGCAATCCTCGCAAAAGCGCATCAGTAGATTTAACCGTCGTCGATCTGCTTCGCAGGTGTATACACTATCCATAGTATATATTATTATTATTATTATTATTTAACCGTCCGACCGACGATATCGCCGCGGTTGTACGTACGACGATCGCATCGCGTGCACATCGACTGCCCCGCGTGAAGGGTGGGGGGGGGGCGACATGGCGGCCGAGGGAGGTGCGTACAGCGGATTTTCTAAATCCTAAATAAAATATATATATATAGGTGTGCGCGGGAAGACTCGACGGCGGGTACGTCGTGTAAAACGTCAAATCCTCAGGACACACCCGGCAGCATATTATGCATATGTCCTGCGCAGACACGTGACTGTTGTCCGCACACCCGGGAACATGTACGACCCCATGGTTATTATATGTGTACGGGAAAAGCACGATCGTATACATTATTATTTGTCCGTCGTAATATATAATAATAGCACATTATACAGTATACCTAAACACTCGTTTTACCGCCATCTTTTCGTTCCGATATTAATGCAATGTTTTTGTTGTTCTTCCAGGCGTTGAACGTCCAGGACCCGGTGCCAGGACGAGTGAAAACTGTAAAACCATACTTTGACAAAATGCCATCGGTCATCGATACTAAAACCACGCAACACTGAAACTCGGGAATAACACCGCGCCTGCACGTCTTCCACTTTGACTTCCATCGTCAAAACTCATCGAAATCTCTAACACTGTTTGGTTCTTTGATCATATATATATATATATATAATTCTTTATGCATATATATATATATTTATATATGCATACTTACATTATACGTACACAATATGCTGTGTACCTATAACGATACAGTTTTATTTTTTTCTTTGTAACCAATGCGCCGCGCAAAACCGAAGAATTAAAAACAAAATATTGACTAAAGTCCTACTGTGTTAATTTTAATTTATTTTTATAAGTATAATAAGTCGTTAGTTCCTGTGTTAAGTTTGCACGATTTTAGTTCACGATAAACGATTGTCGGTGAATATAATATAAATAACGATTTTTAAAAAATTATTATAAAAACGAGTCTGTGATTTTACGGAAATTTATATAATAGCTCCATTATATGGAACATGAAATATAATATATTTTTAAAAAAAAATACAAATAATTATTTGTGTATTTTTTTTTTTATATATATAACGTACTGACTACTGATAATAATTATTAACCATAATTTAATAAAGCAAGGTGTGTTAAAATGTTATTAATCATATTGTTTATTTCTTCTCGCATATACGGTTTAAATCTCCGACTGAACACGTCTTCTTGACGCAGCACTCTCTGAACACCTGCATCACTCCCCGTTTTCTAATGGCGGCCTTTCCGGTGTCACCACCTAAAAATAAAAATATTTTGCACAACATTAATTAATTTACAATTAACATCCGAGTGGCGTGACCATACGCATTTTCACGTGTCTCGATCTGTCGTCTCCGAAACCCGGTAAAATAATTGGACGCAGCCACAGTGGAGTGACGTTTGGTTCTAAGGAAAAATCAGTAAAAAAATAACAATTAATTTACACGTTGTACAAACGATAAATTATACAATATATCCACTGTAGCCTTGACGTTTTTATGAACTACAAAACTTCGATTTTTAAAACATAGTGCCTACAATAATATTGTGTACATTTTTAAAACATCACAGGGCGCACGCACGGTTGACATAATAAATCATTAAATATTAGGGGGATTAGTGGGACGTACGTACCTACACCTATATGCGCGAGATCGTTTTCAACCAAGAACGTTTCCTTTTCGACCAAATTTAAAAAAGTTAGATTCTCTTTCGACCAAAATCGTACGCTTCCTTTTTCGGCCAAGACAAACAGTTTAATACGTTTCAATCGACTTTCCCATAATATTTGAAAAAAATTATCAACACGCGCACTTCACTTGTTTTGGATACCAATTACAAGAGTCACTATATCATTTATTTTCGGAATGAAAACAGATAAAACTCTAATAACCTTAAAATACAGGAAACGCAAAGCTATCGGCGTTTGAACATATTCATGAGAAAACGCGGCATATAGGTATACCATATGGCATATACGGTACCCCCGTGGGTGCTGGTTTGATTATTAATGTTATGTTAAAAAGAGTAATGTGTCGTTTCGACTAAAGCACACAAAGAATTAGGTTTTTTTGAAAAATATGGAAGCAATATTTACGTACCTTCCTATTTTATTTTTTTATTTACTATAGATAAGGTCTTAGAAACCTTTTAGGTACGAGAGTACCCTATCTAACCTATCGAGAGAGTGAGAACTCTCTCGATATCCAACAAAGTCTCCACTATTGGCATAGATACATAGTATAAATATGTTTGGAAGATTAGATGAATTTAAGAAAATATATTATGTGATGTACCCAATCGTCTACCAAATAATGATAAACCTATTGGAAATGAATAATCATTGTAGTTCGATGGCGTTGAAAATATTTTAAATGCAAAACGCTTAGTTTAGGTATAGCTTAATAGGTGTCGAGTGGCTCTCCGTAATTGATGTGTTAAATTTGCTATAAAATCATTATAGACAATAAAATAATAATTATGAGCGAATACGGCTTGTATTACCAAGTTTATTTTATGATATTATTGATATTGCCTATTAAAGTAATTGAATTAAATGTTACCGAAAACATTGCATTTGAAAATGTTATTGCGTGTATAAAATATAACTATATAATTATATACGTCCTTTAAAAGTTTCGAGTACTCATGAATAATATTTTTAAATTACAATAAAATAATTAAAAATTGCTACTCTCTGACTAAATATCTAATTTCGTTCAAATTTAAACTGAAAATATCTATAAAGGATAAAACTATGTACCTATGTACAGATATTTTTCAGATTTTTAGGTTACAGAACAAACAACTAATGAGATACCTCGTTTTACAATGTCAATCTTTGCTATAAAAGTTAAAAATTAAACAATAAATTTATAATTACAAAATGATTATCAAATTGTCGGTTATTTTGTCGAAATTTGAACTTTAAATATTTTAATAATATATAGCGGTATGTTAAATATTTTTAAAATGCTACAATAACAACTTATGAGAAACCTTATATTTTTACCAAACGAAAAATCTGGTGCCTACCTATCGAAGTTTGAAAAAAAAACTAATTTCAAGCAAATTTCATACCTATTTCAAAAATCTATACATAGCTCAAAAAGAGTCGACATATTTTGAAAATTAAACCACGTACATAAAACGAAAATATAAACATTTGCATGGTGAACGTTTTAAATATACCTATATATTATAATATGGTAATCATTTTTGAATTACAACAAAATAAGACTGTCACACAATTACCGCTTGCAGAATTTTAAAACTCAAAAAAAAAAATTGTTCTACGCTTCTATAAACTCTGAATAAATGAACCTAACACCTAATCAACCTTCCTATTTTGATGAATTTTATTTCTTCTAGGCTCTAGAATTTTGGGCAACTCTATCACGAAACGTGCGAATCATCGAAATCGCTTTATTCGTTTAAGAAATTATCGTTGACGTGGGTTATATCGCTTTACTGATTTGCCGAGAAAATTACTACGAAACGTAGTTAAATAACTATCTGATTACCTACCTAACTATATTTTCAATATGGTATGAAAGATTACTATACCAATCGCACTCGTTTTTACGGTTAGCGGAGCACACCGGGATATATACCTTTTGGTTTTTTCTTATTAGATGTTTTCAGCAGCAAGTCTACTTCTTCGATGCCTTCGACCAAATGTTTGAATTCGCGTTCGACGTCAGTCAACATGCCCTTAAAATTTGGGCTTAACGACGAGCTGGCGCGGCTGTTATCAGGGAATGAACGTTTTATTTCACTCATTCCACAAACTTTCACTATCATTTCCTTGATGAATTCGTCGCTGCATGGTTCTACGGATACCTGCATTACAAACAAGACGGTCACTTGCACTAAGGCCACGATCGTCTAAAATACCACAAATAGAGTTAACACAACAAATAGAAATTATAAGCAACATAGACGTTCCTTCTAAGACTGAGATACTTTAAAATGTTATTAGGTTGGTCAAAAATAAACTTACAAATTTCGTCATATTAGTTCTGTTTCGCTACAAGTGCTCATCGAATCACGAGACATCAATACTAACATTCTGTCTCATAAATGAATCCCTTAAATAGTATTGTGTGTCTATATTATCAGTTTTGTTAAAATTATTCTCTTATTGTTCAGACGTGTTTTAACGACTTAAAAAATGAGATAAAATTATGACGCAAAAATAAAAATAAAATAAATACACAGTTCTCCGCATAGAAGAACGATGACATTGTTATTTTAAAATATTTTATTACAAACAAAGGACGTTTTCTAAATAAATGTCTATTGATAATACGTAATTCAAAACACAGTATAAATATAATATGTATAATAATAAAGATAAACTCTTGAGGTTAATGATTTTCTGTTTGAATCCGCAATGTAGAGCTTAGGCCGCAACTGCTTTGTATGGTCGCTTTTGCATCATGTTGATTTTGTCACCAAGACTGAGTGCCATCCCCTAAAATAAAATGTTATAACATGACACATTGCTATAATTTATTATCATGAATTAAATAAAAATCATTGTTATTAAAAAACAGAAACAGCTCTATCCGGTTGTGCCTAAATTCAAACTTTCACTGTATGAGCAAAAAAAATACTTTTCATATTGTTTTTATGTTTTAATTTTAAGTCATAAGTATATAACTAATTATAGATTTTAAACATTAAACTACTATTGAACAATTGTATGTTTGGTTTTTTTGTTATAATTCAGACTTAAATGCATTTATAATGTTTAAGAATATTCACAATATGCTGGCTTAGTTGTTTATTTTAACAGTCATAAACAGTGCAAAAAATGTAATTATTCTGAATTTGTTTTACATTTTAAAAATATTTTCATGATTCATGGCAGCTATATGTGGGAATGCCAAAATAGCCATTCAATATAAAGTTATTTAATAGTTACTACAATATTAAATTGGGTATAGTGTATGTTTTATTTAGTCTTACATTCAACTGTAGGCCATTGTAATTTTATCAGTAATCTCAGTATAATATTTACAGTTTCTATGTTCATTGTTTATTGTCATGGAATTCTATTATTAAAGGATCATATCCCAAACTATTTTACATGCATTTTTCAGAGATATTTTTAAGTATTCTCTGTTAAAAAAATGTCTACTAATATCACATATTTTACATGAAATTCATTAAGACTCCATTACTCCATCATTATTTCTGGTTTGTTGCAAAAAATGGATATTAAATTTAAAGTTTAAAATTAAAATCATGCATTCTCATTTAGATAGATCAAACATGTTTCTAAGACTCTTAGAATCCTAATCAACAATAATATGTTTTCAATTTTTTCCAGCTAAAATTACTTGAACTTAATTATATATTTACATAAATGTGAGAGTTGAATAACTTGACACGATAAAACCACATGTCATAAAAATATTTAAAAATATATATTACGCAGTACAAAATTTGAATTTTACACCCTTGATGTTCTAATGTCTGACCTGTCAATCTTAACACCGGATCATGTAAAAATGTAAAATAATGAGTTAAGAAAAAAATGTTTATGATGAATAGAATTATATTTTTCTCTATAGTTCAAATATTTTTAAAGCCTAATGACTCAGTTCTACCCTAATAGAATATTGTTTAGGTACTTAAACAATATTATATTTTGGCAGTATTCTATGTGTAACAAAATATGTGATTTAAATAATCCATTCACTATCAGTTCATAATAATATGACATCATTATTAAGTTTACATATTATATGAATTTACATGTACAGTATAAAAATATAATAATTAGATATTTTTACAAAAATTAAAAACTATAAAATGTGTTACTTTATATTAAATTTAAACTGTTAAGTATGAACAATTGTGAAATATAAATAACATTTTGTAATTACCTGACTTTTAGCACGAATTCTAATATGACCAATGACTTGTGGCTTATCCAATCCCTTTTCAATACTTAAATTTGCCAGAGCATCTTCGCCAAATATCGATCTCGCATATAAATTTGCTGCCATAAATCCACACTGTCCAGACAATGCTTTTTCTGGAGTTAAACATTTCATGTTAGTGCTCTTCAATAAATGTGCCAAATATTCATTAAGATCTGTCAAACTGGTAGAAACAGAAACCTAAAACAATAATCTGTTAATACCTAAATACTGTAACACAAACACAAAAAGGACTATACTTTGTTCTCCCACTCAAATTCAGTCCACATTTGACGGAACTCAGAGTCGTTACATACAGCAGGCATTATGTAGTCCATTATGTCTATACGAATGTCATCTAATACAACCACATTTCGATCACCAATTGCACCGCCAATATCATACACTAGTTCAAATAAATAAATAATAATTAACATAAGTTATAAAAGAAAAAACTCATTTAATTTACCAATGTTTCCAAAGATTATTCCATTTTCTGTAGACGCAACTTTCACACTAGCTTTGATATTACAGAAATCGTGAGGAGCCAAAACAACAGGTTGTGGTTTTTCAACCAACTTCAAATCTCCCATTGTGGCCAACTCGAGAGTACAATTTTGTAATGTATCACCTTATATATTAATAGTTATTGTAATTATAAATTTATAAATAACTCATGTAGTCATGTCTAACTCAAAATTAATTTTTTACCTGTTTGATTAACAATCAATACATCCAAAACGATATCATACTGATTGACATGAACATAAGCCTCAGCATACACTGGATCAGAAAATCCAGTCAATTGTGTAACTTTATTAAGTTTACTATTGGTAGAAAGTCCCGATGCACCATCACCACTATTCTGGTGAATAGAACCACCACCAGCAACGGCTTGGTTTAAGCTGAGTTCAAAAACATTTTCTGTACCTTCCGTGCCGTTACTACTGGTACGTAAGAATACAATGGCATCATCAACATTAACTTTATGTCCCGGCTTTTCTTTAGCCTAAACAATTTTTAAACTATTAATAACATTTTAAAAATAAACATATATAATGTGGATTTTATTTTTTTCATTAGCTTACTTTCTTGTTGCTGCTTTCTTCATCTTCTTTAGCAGCCAACATTTCATTTAATGATTTGCTGCACTCTTTGGTATAAATTTCTTCAATCTCACTATCTCTATCATTCAATATTTTAATACTTTCCATAATCTTGTCTCCATCATCAATGCCAATTGGTTTAGAACAAATTCCTAAAAAAAAAATATGCAAATATATAAAACACATAAATCAACATTACAATTTACTATTATTGGCATTGATTTAGTTGATAACCAGGTGGAAGTTTCACCTGCCACGCAATTCTTTCATATTTTTTAAGGTCCTTATCATTGATTTAAAAATGTATACTGTGTATAGAGATAAAACAGGTAGGTACAAAATAGTTTAACCTGGTTTGTATTTTATAAAAATGACATACTCACTCATTGGATATTTTAAGAATAATTATAGGTAAACTCAGTGACAGCTCGTGGATTTTTAGGAAATAGGGCACATCCAAAAAAATATAACCAATATAATATACATTTGTATATTATAGATTATATTAAATGACTTTTTACAAACATTATTAGCTGATAATCGGCATATAATAAACGAGCGAGTAAAAATAAATTGTAATGCCAAAGCCCGATGGCAACAATAATTCGCTGAAAACAATTTAATTCATTATGTGCACATCAATTCCATTATAAAGCGGGTTGCGTGTTTTGACTTGTTTTCATTTTTACACTGTACAAATATACACGGGGATTATGTGAAAAAAGTGGCATGGTACTACACATATCTGAGTGGCAAGGGAAATAACTTCTAGGCGGGCATCAACTAAACTAGTGACTATTTTTTTTAAACTACAATCAATACAATTTAAATTCTAATTACCTGATTTTCCAAGCTTCAAAATATAAGTTAAAATTAACATAAGTTTAACACAAAATTGATTAGCCTTTATCGAATCTTGTTCTTCCCAAATTGCAGCATATCTTATGCCCAATTTAGTGAACGTAGTGCCTAATGCAGCACCAACGTAGAAATCTCCATCAATAAGATACTGACGTAATGGTGGTCGTTTTGCCTGACCACTGCGTGGTGTATTTGTAATAAATGCTGATTGAGTAGCATATGTTCCATCAGATGTAACCAACTGTGAACCACTAGACCCAAATTCTTCAACAATTTCTGAGTCTCCTGCTGCTTTCTTCAATTCATCTTCAACTAAGGGCATCTAAAATAAATCAATGTACACATATTAATAACATATTGCAATTACATTATTATTTATTAAACTCGCAAAAGAAATAATTAATATATAATATAATATTTTAATTTGTAGTATATTCATATCATTTAAAGAAATGAAAATTAAAAACTCTAATAAATAACTCATAGATATACGCCACTGTGGTCTGCGATACAGTTTAAAAATGTCTACATTTAAAATATTAAACTGATCTATACGTACAGATCAATTATTAACTGATTAAAAAAAAATTTATTTATTATTTATTTATTGATTTAAGATGTCAAAAATTTTAATTAAATAATTGTTATCATTATTTGAACAAATATGCCAAATTCTAACTCTACTAATAACCTAATACTGAATCGGTATATATTTTCTGTAATAGTTATAACTTATAAGTTAAAACCAATTTTCAAAGTATAAATCAAATCAATAATATACCTCTCCAAGTGATGTTTTTATTTGTTCAATTGTTGCTTCAATATCTTCTTGTGAGTTGGCAAATTCACCGAGTATCCACAATGCAGCTCTGTGTACATTGGCAGACTTAATTGATTGGAAAACTTCTAATAAACGCTGAATTATGAGAGGCCGTAATGATTCAAAGAGGTAAATAGCTTCACGCAAAAATACCATGACATCTGTGGCAGCCAATTCTATACTATCTGATAAGAATTCAATGAGTACAGGGATCACTGTTGCAGCTATATCTGGAAACTATAAAAATTATTTTAGTAAAAATAACCATTCTACAACTAACTTCATAAAACAATAACAAACCTTAATAGAGCACGTATGCAATGTGCGCACCAACAATTGTCTATACTTTCCAGTATCTTCGTGTTCAGCTAAATTATGAGTTTTTTCCACTTCGTTTTTCAGAACAAACACCATTTCTTCAATGTTACGAGATGATACCAAATCCATAGCTATACAAACAGATATCAATGCATTATCACATTTGAACTAGATACTAAGTATTGTGTATAAATAATAGTATGGATGATTACCCAAATTCAATGTTTTCTTTCTAACTTCCAAATCAGTACTCGATAATACTCTTAGTATATCCATGACCAAGTCCTGAAGGACTCTTTCATGTGAAGGGTGTTCCTTAAGAGCAATTAAACGGTCCAAAACAATGAGTTTTACATTGTTATCACTTTCTTTTACAATTAACTCGATATAACAGGAAGCTGCTGCCTAAATCAATTTTTTTTTGTAATATATATGTACATAAATGCAATAACAACATACCTTTACGGCAGTAGGTGCATTCGACAAGGTGACCAATGTTCCAGCGGCTTCATAACGAACAGCTGGGCTACTAGAATTCAATAAATTGTAAATACAACGTATGAAACGGGATCGTTCTGAAGGATTTGCATGACACACCTAATTTTAGTAAAACATAGTTGTAAATAAAAATTATTAAGTTAATTTAGTTTTCTCTTACTTTATATATGAGTTCTACAATAACTAATTGCAAAATGTCACCAAAAGAAGCTACTTGATCCAGACAAGAAGCCAGATATGTAAGAGCTCTATCTTGGTCAGCGTGCAGCAACATCATAAAAGCATTACGTTTGCAAGACATGTCTTGCTCCCCATCAAGAAAATTAGCAATAAGTTCCGGAGCATCAGGTATCAAAAATTCAAAATTCCTATTTTACAAGTTTATATTAACATAATAATAATTTAAAATAAAAATAATTGTTTTAACTGAGTATACAAATTCAAATTACCTATAAATAGTGAATATTGCTAGTACAGCATTACGTCTTACATAGGAATGACGGTGTTCAAGGCATGAACGTATAGTAGGCATCAACGGTTCTAATAACTCTGGTTCTTTCAATTTACACAAGAATCGAAGAGTCGACCCTCTTAAGTATTCGTTTGGGTGTTGTAAATCCTAAGATACAAAAATAAATAAATACAATTTAGACCAATGACTTTGTAATCAAAATTAATAGCATTCGTAATTAAAAATAGTAAAATACATTTAAAATACCGGCTACTATATACATTTAAAAGGAAATTCACATCTTAATTAATTGACTTATCAGTTATCAGTATACCTAGCACATTTTACATTGAACAAGTACTAAAATAAATACCACTTAATTTTGGTTCATGATAAATTTGTTACGGGAAAAACTAAATTATAAAAAAAGGTTCAATTTTTATTTACCTTACGATATGCATCACAGACCAATATCATTTCCTGTAAAAGTTTTCCATCTGCTGTAGTTTTTGGTACTATTTCCCAAAATATTAAAAGTAGTTTTTTAATTGTATGATCTTGTAACGGTAGGACGAAACGAATTATTATCATCAACAGTCCTGGCAAACGTTCTCCATTGGCTATCATATGAATGACTTTTTTCAATGCTTCAATTTTTGTTTTGCTGTCACCTTTTTCTGTACATAATACATCAACACGAAATGTCGTTAATAATAATAATTGAATACACAACCACGACGGATGATTAATACTAACCAAGATCTGACTTGAGTTGCATTTCGTTTGGCATCTCATAATCGCTAGAGATATTGATCAAAGTGTAGCAAGGCTGTTCTATTATAGACGACATCGTGACTGGAAAGTAAAAATATTCACAAATAAAATACAATCCAAACGCTTATTTGAGTGAAAACGTTGACATTCGGAAATAATAAATCTCTACAACTATCCGAAAATCGTTGTATATAAACTTTTAATAAAACCCAATATTGTTTTATTATGATAACACGTCATAATATGATACGATGCATATTGTTATGAGCACTTACCGTGGTCCTGGTACAGAGTACCATGTATGCGTTATGATAGTCTACCGGCCGGCGCGCGGCAGTATTTCATATTTAAAAAAAAATGTTATGAAACAAAATTCGAATAGGTAATGAAATCAATCGTTGTTTACATAGATATGACATTTTAGAGATCTAAATGAATGTTTTCAAGGGGACGCTACAAAGGCGTTTGTTGTCTCTGTCTTACAAAGGTACGACATGACAAATCTTCATTCACTCATGACTTATCACTAATCCTATTATCAAACTTATAGGTAAGAAAATTATCTACGCTTAGGTATCAACGAATTTCGAGATATTTTTATTCTCAAGCAAGATATGGGTTAGTGAAATATCACAAACTAATAATGTTTAGTGATGATCAAAACAAGACCTAGAGTCCTAGACCAAGACTTTTAAAATCTTAGTCTTGGTCTTTTTATTTTCACAAAATGTAAAAAAAAAAATTAAAAAACCTGTTTTAGCTGCGTGTATGTTTTTTGATACGACCATCTACTTAAAAAGAAACTTAAGTCCAATATGTATAGAATATTTATAATTCAAGAGTAAACATAACAAAAGTCAAACAATTTGGTTTTTATTTTACTCGTAAGAACGAAGTGTATTTATTTATTTATTTAAATTTTTAAACCGGCCAAACCCAACTACATACATTTTAATAATTAACAATCGTTCGTTAACAGTTATATACAAAAAGAGAAGAAAAGAAATAAAAAAAAAGGCAATGGTGTACAATATGAAAGATGATATAGTTATATAATACTTATGGCTGTGAATTAACAAGTATGAAATTACAATATATTTTGGATGAGTTGAAGTTTGGTGCTATGAACATATGGATTTTTAATTTATTTATAGTTTTCATTATTCTATGGTGGGGAGTAGGAGTATTGCTTGCATAATTAGTTACTTTTGTGTTAAGATAAATGTGTTTTTAGACCGGGATTTCCTAATTGGGGCGTGGCAGGAGAAACGACTTAGAAACTCAGGACAGTCAATACTTCCTGTGAAAATTTTATACGAAAAGTACAAATCGAAAACGACATTGCTCTGTTTGCGTTGCGACTGATTTGAGGTTAGGAATCGTTAAAAGTGGTGTTTGAGAAGAATGGGGCTCTATGGCTATAGAATTACCAATGTATTACCAATAGACTATACATACTAATACTAAAAGTTTTAAGTTAAAGTTATTTAAGTTTACGACAATGATGACATGCAGACAATTTAGTTTAAGGGGATTCGATACCGTCATTTTCTGTTTTTGTCTAACACACGCGTGACATAGTAATTTAGACGTGTTTTTTGCCAAATATACCAATTGATCTAATGAAGCGATAAGAATTCTAAAAACAGATTTGAATTTGTGGTAAAGTCTACTTGAAATCGACTTTCCTACATTTATGATTTTTTGATTTTAACTTCTCCGAACATTGAAATACAAAAATTTTTAAATGTTTTTTTTTAATATGACATTTTTAGGAATTTGGAGAATAATATCAAAAATGTGGGAAAATCGATTTTAAGAAGACTTAATGACAAATTCAAATCTGTTTTCCGATTTATTATCGCTTCATTAGATCAATTAGTATGTTTGGCAAAAAACACGTCTAAATTGCTATGTCACGCGTGTGTTAGACGAAAACAGAAAATGACGGTATCGAATCCCCTTAAGACGTTTAGGTACTCAATTTCCAATACGGCAATACCTAGTGATAAGTAATTTCCCGATATTTAACCTAAGAGCAAGGAAATATTCCTTGGAAATATTTCCAGAATTTATATTTATTTCCCAAATAATGGAAACTTAACTATAAATTTGTGAAATTCCAGTAGGTAAGTCAAAATTATATTATTGCCAATCCAAACACAATCAAAATATAACTATCGTCTATCCTTATTTTATGATTAGTATTATGATGGTATCTACTTTCCTCAATGAAAATTGAAAAATTATGTCTTTATAATTTATAGTTTGTATCTTGTTTATTACTATATCTTCTACACAAAAGTTACTAGGTATTAAAGAAAATATATCTGGTAAAACACTTAGCTTAGTTTTTTTGAAGATACATAAGAAATACATTTTCAATGTTATATTAGTTTCTTCATATCAGTCATTAATCCAATAAACCTCCCCAACAGTGTAGACCCGTAGAACGAAAAATTTCAATTTAGGGATAGCAAATATGTGAAAATATTTCCGATAAATTCCCAATTAAATATTTATTTATTTTTGTAATGTTCCCAAGGCTCATCATTAGCAATATTACAAAAATTACGGACGAAAATAAAGATGTGCTTACCATTAAAATGATATCTATCGTAGTCCGTAATAATTTCCAGAAATGTTTAACTTTAATCGAATAGTAGTATTTGATCCAAAATAGGGGTGTATTATAGACATAAATTATCCTATTGGCTATTTGCTATTTATACTTATTAGCAAGATGGAAACTTTCGACATTTATTTAATACTTATCGATTTTAAGAAAATAAAATATTAGTATGAAACGGCTATACTATTTTGTAAAAATAATTTCAATTATTTCTAATCTTTTTTACAATAATTCGACATATCCTCGAATACTGATCAAATTTAATAACTATAAAAATCATTTCTTATTATTTTCGTTATAAATATTATTAGTTAATTAAATCTTAGCTACACTAATGTGTTCGGGGGAAAAAAAAACTGCAAGTCTTTCAGTGTTGGTCTTGTTTTGGTCTTGGAAACCTAATCTTGGTCTTCATCTTGCTAATGCCAGTACTATCTTGGCCTTGGTCTTACAGCAAGTCTTGCGAGACCGCAAGACCAAGACCAATTTTGATTATCATTAAATGAATATTCATATCTCGTTTGAAAATTAAAAAGAAAAAAGCTCACTCTCAAGCACGGATAATATTCTCACCTAAAAAAATTGATAATAGGTCAATCCACTCTAATATCAAAGCTGACAGCTTATTATTGAAACTGGTGGCCGAAGATTTGCCACGTCATACGTGTCACGTGTGTAACTCACATCAGAGACGACAAATGCATGAGTAGCGGTGTTGCAGCAGTTTGAAAGATTTACTAAAAATTTAAAATTACACTTTTTTTTAAATACTTACTCTGTTCTTGTATACATACGGCTATAAGTATATGCATATTATAATTTAACAGGTACATTTTTAACAGTTGTAATGTAACAGCCTATGCCATGTACTATGTACATTAAATAAATTCTGGAAGTTCTAATCATGATAAACCTAACCCAAAGTTGTTTTTTCATAACATTTAAATATAAATAAATAAATAATTAGAAACTTCGTAATTTAGATATTTATTATCATAAAATTATATAGGTGCATATAATGCAGACAAATATCTTGAAATTATATCCTATAATCGTGTGATCATAATTTAGTCAATGTTAATTTAATAAATCGTCTGAAGGTCAAACCGTAAATAATCAAATTCTAATCGTATTTGTATGATAGTCGTGTTAAAAGTTAATAAATAATAACCTATCGTAATTGATGATATAAAATAATAGTTATTCTGTGGTAATATTGTTGTTTATCAGAATTTAAAATTAAAATTTAACATGGTCGAAAATAATACATACCAATAATGTTTATGATGGAGATCTATTAAACTTTAAAATATTTTTAAGATATAGTATCTATGGCAAAGATTGATCAAAATACAACATAAAGTTATTTTATGTAACATTTTGTACATAAACTATTCAGTACCTAATTCAAGTAAACCGATACCTACCTACTACATACTCCTTCTATAACCAGTTACGGTATAGTAACCAGTAACCACTGCATATCAAGTTTATATCTAATATTCTAATGGTACTCTTAAGACTTGTGGTAAATATTAAATACTATGCTATATCTTATACTTCATATACCTATATAGGTGAACACTATGGCCGATTGGCATACACCGACACAGGTAGAAAGAGCACTAACGACCATGTGGATGAAACTTGAAAAGTCAAATGTGCCATTAAAGGTATCCTAAACTCATGTCCAAATCGATTATTTTATATTTAAATATATATTGGACGACTTGAGGGTTTGGACGTAGGCAGAACTAGACACCTCTTATTCAGACGGCCCACTTAGGCTCGCAGATAGTTTAAAGAACTTTTTTAAAATTTATTTAAACAATCATACATGGCGGTGGTGTTACAAAAATGTAATGAGTCGTAAAGTTAATAATATTGTCAATAAAATTATACCTAGCGAATCCATTAAAAATTAAAACTTAATAACAAGGAAAGTTAAAATTGATTTTAATAAATTTTAAATTGTCACAAAAAAAAAAATGAAATTCAAAAATAAAGAAACTAGTATTTTTGTTCTGGTAACAACAGTATAAATACATAGATACATCTTGCATGCTAAGGGTTTAATTTTAATACATTATATTTTTTAGATTCTTACAATATTTCTTATAGTGAATCTCCATATTAACTCTTTGATTTTTAAAACACAATCAGCTATATATATTATATATACAATTATATTTTTAATTTATAAGTACCTACCTGATGATTGAATATTAATGATGATATTTTATTAGTCAAATAATTGTCTGAAGCCGATTTATACAATTTTTTTAAATGTTGATGGCTTGATGCATCAATATACAAAATATTTGAACCAATTGTTTTTTTTATTATTATTATTATTATTATTATTTATATAATCATAATAATAGTATTCAAAAGCCCGTCTAATTAAATTTTTCTAGGTGCTTAAATACCCTTGATATTCATAGACTATTTATGCCTGTGATTTAGGACATATCAGAAGGAGATCTAATAAGTTACTTTGGTAACAAGGAGCCAGTCGTGCAAAAACTGCAGTATGAATTGCTTTTTAACTCGAATAAGTCATTCGATCCGAAATCAAAACAAGATAGTTGGAGAAGTAAAGAAGAAATACGCGACAATATTTACAAAGAAGTATATACGAATATATTTATGATCTACAGCTCCTAAATCTCCGTGTACTAGAACAGTAAAAAATTAATTTGAATGTTCGTTATTGTCTTGCTGATTTATCATAGGAAGAGCAACGCACAGTGCCTGTTGTGACGTCCCACCTTTTTGGTCATCGACTCAAAAACCTGGAAGGACGGTCGTTAAACAACTACATGTGTAAGGAAGAAAATAATAAATAAAATACTGAAGAATACCTATATTATTAAAGAACAAATTTTTTTCCCTCATATTTTGATGTCACGAAAACTTTCATGAATTATTTTAGACGGTAAAAAAATTAATTTGTTAGGTGTGCCCCTCTCTTTTTGAACATAACTTTACCGACGGTTTCGTGTAATCTGCAGAATATCCGATCTGGCGTTTTCATTTCGAACGGATAAAACCCTTCATTCATAATACTACCTATATAATATAATGTAAATACTGTAAGTTAATCTTCCAGTTACTGAATAAAACATATTTTATGGTCCTCTGAAGTTTTGTAGAAACAATCTTTTACCTCATTATTTTTTCAACGGTTTATATACAAATATTGATATTAGATATTAAATTACATTTTGAGAGAGACAATTGTACTGATCTCAAAAAAGACGACCAGTAAATATTTTTTTAAATCCTACATGCTATGGTCCTACTGCTGGTTATTATAAGTTAATAGGTAATACATAATACATAAATATATATATATATACAGTTGTTAAGACAACCCAACATTTCTTGGGAATTTTCTACTGAGGATAATACTTTTCGAATTTCTGATAGATGTTCGCAAACCAGCAGTAATTGCAAGAGGAGATACTGTATCGTAATGGATCTTCTTCTTGATCGTCGTATTCTTTCTCATTCTCCGTTAAGTTCGTATCAGCGATTATTTCATCTAAAGTCCGAGTGCTACTGGTTACTGGTTACGGTTAGCTCCCACCTAACAAGCAGCTTTGTTCTATTTCGTGCGTCTATTTTTCAACACACTTCTTAATGCAGAAGGAGGTATCCCCAGCTCATTAGCAATATCCTTGTTTAATTTAAAACAATATCTTCCTTTTTTTTCCTCGATCAATCCTTCGTCGTATTTTTTCAAAATGTTGAGTTTGTCCGAAATCGATAGCGCTTTACGTTTTATACCACTACTCACTGGCCATAACGAAATAACGATTGTACACTTGCGAACGAACTGCACTTACTAAACCTCGTAATACGATAAAAGACAGTACAACATTTATAATAGGTAATGATTGGCGATTGCGATAAAATAAAACGACAAGGACACGTCAACTAGTAAAATTTCTATTTTTAGTATAAAAAACCTACTAAAATTTATTGTAATCTGCTGAACAAAAGAGCGTTTTATCCGACGCAAAAACAAAGCGAGCGTCTTAACTGGTGGTTTTTACATTGACTAGTATAGGAAACGTCTAGGGACCGACGGAAAACAGTGTCTTATTCGGGAAAGCGTCCTAAGCGAGTATATATATTATAGGATAGCGACTCTTTACCGTTTTGTGTCTCAGTAATGCGAGTATATACTATACATTTGGAACAATTTTTTTAAAAGACCTCTGGCAGTGATTATCATACGCGCTAATGCGCTATACATCAATACATGTTTAAAAAACTTATAAGCTAATCGAGTCGTCTCGATATAATTTTACGGTGAAAAGGTCAGTAGTAACCCGCAGCTCCAACGAATGACGAAATAAAGTTTTTAATTGACAATGATAAAAACACAATTAATACACATTTTCCCAAGTAACGCACCCCTTAAATTTTTTTTCTTGTTGAAAATGTTAACAAAAAAATACATTTAATATTTTACTCGCTTCTCGAAAATGTCATGTTTGTGAGCTGCATTAGATAATTGATATCCACATTTTCCGCCGTCAAATATAATGTTCAATTTAAATTTTTTTTTTTTAATAGAACTTATGAACTTTTAGCGTACCTTCGGTCGAGAGTACCGTGACTCGGGAGTCAATGTTATAAATTATAATATAGGCAACCTATATATACCTGGTAATGTTTATTATTCCGTAGGCAACAGAATATTTTTAATATATAAAGGAAACTGTAAAGTATATTATATTTTATATATTTTTAATAAACCTATTTATTTATGTGTATCTTTATCTACCTGCAGGGTACCCGGGTATCTATTCACAACCATAAATTAATTATATATTTGTTTGACAATCAAATATCAATATGATGAAAATGTATTGCCTTAGAAGTTAAGTGCGGAAAGCTGAAATAGTTTTGAAAAAAAAAGAGGTATTCCGTCGTCCCGAGTCCTTTCTTTAATTCAAGCACTGAATTAGAACTATAGCTTTGCAGATATGAAATGACAGAATAAGCTATTGCACGCAAATTGATATTTTTCTTCTACGAAGAAAATCCGAGGGAAAATCTATGAATCATAAATATCAAATATGTTATTGTTAACAAACCATAATGACAATACGAAAACCTCACGAAAAAATCGGTCAGAAACAAAAAACATATTTTTCGAATTTGGTAGGTACCCGTGTATATTCTTACCATAATACTGGTAGACTCAAATGGTAGTTCGATGTAGGTGTACGATATGTACGTACTTAAACACAACAATATTTGTTAATAGTTTGTGTAACAAATAACAATGTGTACGTAATGCAAGAAAACTGATGATTGGACACGTATCTTATTAATTATTATGATCTATAGTTGATTTATACGTTTATGAATATCGATACCTATGTAGGTACACATGATGCCCACAAGAAACAATGTTGATTTAAGATAAAGACAATGTTATAATAATTTATGACCTGGTATTGAAGCAGTCAAATACCTACGTATTTGAGTACTCAAATGACTTGTAATTTGAATATATTTACAAACTACAAGTCACACACGCACAATATAAATATTATATTATATTATACACATAATCAAAAGCACTCATGAAATGTAAGTGTGTTGCGTGAAGTGTGTACCTGACTGTGTAAAAAATTATCTCTCGAAATTAAGATACGTATGTAGGTGGTAACCGACTAGGTATCTAACAATTATTTGGGTGGATCTTGTATTAATATTATATATAATTGGGTCACTTATAGTAAAAATTGTTTAGCTCACATAATATAGAAATAAACCTGCGCCACACGTATACCAGTTACCAGTTATAATGGAAATAGGCTAGTGGTAACCTACTGTAACCATCATATTATATAATAAATTATCAACCGTTCAGTATTTTCTACATAAATAATTATACATAGTATTTTTTTTTTTTTTTAATAAAAACAATGCGGTTTATTAAAATAAAATATGCTTTTGCCTATATTGTGATTTTACTGACGCTAATGACATTTTTAATAAGTTTTAATTTCATTCCAACTGGATTTGAGCATAGGTACGTACATCAGCTATAAGTACTTAATTTCATATTTAAATCATGATAGCATATTATATTGTTGTCCATTAGTCCATATAACAAAACATTAAAACCTCATTTAATTCTTATCATTGATTAAATATTAATTTAAATTAAGTCTGCAGATCTATAGAGTAAATTGCAATCAACGATTGAATGAATATTTTAAAGTTAAGGTACTATGATGTAGCCATACTGTCCATTTAATTATAAACATATAAAAAATAAAACATTATACATAATACGCACAAACCATAACTCGCCATGATCATCATAGACATAATAAAAATGTCATAATATTTATATTAATTTAGTTCATAATTGTATAAATATAGCGTTATTTATCAATTTTGAGAAAAAATGTGACCGTTCAACAAGTAAATAAAAATAATATCTGCAACCTTTCTATTCTTACCTCTTAAGATATAGGTACCTACCCAAATTCACCAATTCAAAATTGTATAAGAACAGATACAATTTCATATTTTTATAATTAAATGTATTTTTTTTTGTTACTAATATTTCTATTTTTATTACATAATATGTTCGATTCTATGACCTATGGGCTAATACTTCAGGTTTTACACTTCAGCACTTGCCAATAACTGTCGCTTTTATTTCAAAATATTAAATAATATAGCTCTCGATTGTCCAATGCTATACAATTATAAAATGAAACACAAAATACAACAAATATACCTAACTATCTAAATTTTATTTTATATTCATTTAAATTGGCTTTTAATAAATCTGGGCATTTTATTAAACTTTGTAATATGCACTAGCATTAAATCGAATTTTTTTAAGTCATTTTTTTCTTGTTTTTTATTATATTTAAATCATCTAAATAATTAAACCTATTAATTGTAACTGAATCTGACTTTTATTTTACCAATCGATTACTATTTCCACATCTAGCCATCGAGTATTTACTTAATATTACCTGATATATTGTACACAAAAAAAAATATAATACTATTGATGGATTAATAGGATGATAAGTATAGGTATAGTTTCGTACGTTCAATGTAACGTTTTAATTCATATAAGTAAATTACTTTTACTTGTTTTTTATTTTACTGCTGCGTGTTAATTTTGTAATATTTACTTGTTTACTTATTAGTTATTTAAAATGGAATCTAAAAGAAAGGGCGGTGCCGGGGAAATCGGAGAGAGAAAATGGAAACTCATCGAAAAATCAAGCTAGATCGGTTTAAATATCGTCAAATATCGACTAATATTTTTCATACATTGTGACTCAGTTATAGAGTAATAGAAAATAAGAAATACATTGTACAATGTACCTACTTAAGATAGTGGACTAGACGTAGACTATATAGTAATTTATGAGTTATATTAGCGTTTTGCGGTTTAAATTTAAATTTTAGGATAATATGGAGTGGAAGGAACGAGGTTATACCTCAAAATTATTTGAGTTATTTCCATAAAATGCAGTTATAAAAAACAAACATTTAAATATAAATTATTATATGGTGACAGGTATTTCAGAAACTTCCCCCGACATAGGCGACATGATATCTTTTAGTCTTAGATGCTGTGGGCTGGAGCCCCGCAAAGTGATTCACTCCGGTGCACATTTACTAATTTTTCATTGCAATTTGTAAATGCTAATTCAATTTTTCTTAATAGTTACTAGTTAGAACTACATATTAAAACATGCGTGTATATAGTGTATATTTAAATGTTATATAAGTCAGCATACGATATGAAACTTTACATTGCTACCTATTACGGTAACTTATTTAACTATTAGTATATTACGATAGCCGATAGGTTGATTTATTTTTTGCCAAAAATATTGTATCCTTTATTGCATTAAATAATTAATATTTAACTATTATAGTACTGTACTTTTTCATTATACTATATTATTGTTATTGTGTTTTGAATTAAATCCGCCTTATAACAGTAGGGCATTTTGAATAGGTTCATATAGGTATGTATAAATTGATGATATAGCTGAAAATTAATTTTAAAATGTCCTCGTTGCATATAGGTAGTAAAATGTAGGTAATAAATGTAAAATATACGTAAAAGTTTCAAGTCACCACGATTAATGTTTTTGAATTACAACAAAAAAAATAACGTCGTTATTCTTCGCTTAAAGATTCGATTTCATCAAATTTTTAACTTAAAATATTACAACATTTAGTACCTAACTTAGTGTCAGTGTTGTTGGCTGTTGCTAAGATTTTCATGAAGGGGGAGGAGGAGTGTTAATTATAAACATATTAAACATCATACATAATACGTACAAACTATAACACACCATAATCATCATAGACATAATACAAATATAATATTTATATTAATTTAGTTTATAATTATATAAATATAGTGTTATTTATCAATTTCGAGGAAAAAATGTGACCGTTCAACAAGTCTTAAATAAACATAATATATAGGTACTACATTTCTTCTTACCTCTTGAGACTTAAGATATACCCAAGTCACTAATTCAAAATTGTATAAGACAAATACAATTTTATTAAAATTGAACTTAAATTCCCTCGAAAAAAAAAACTCTTAAACTGCAAAAACTCCTATGTGACAATATACTAGGTATACTAATACTACCTATCGTAATTGATTTCAATGATTTGTATAGGTACTAAATACCAATTGGTACCCAACCTACCATGAATGTCCATGGTGATCAACAAGTTGGACATACGTTTTTTTGAAGTGTACCTATCTTGCAATGAGTAAATATCCAATCTTTTTGAATAAAATATATAAGATGGGTCATTGGTAGATAACATTCAGTTCTTAAAATATTTACAATAGTTAATTCTATGTCAATATTGTCGATATAAGTGAGATATTTTTTAAGACACAAACATTTTAAGTTACCTATTACCTAAACAATTATCTACCTACCAACATATTCATGCTTTTCTTAGTATAATATATTAATGACTAATGTAATAATATAATACTATCATAGTTTAACCATTTTCTAAAAAACAGTTACTAGCAAAAATATACAATAAATTGGACAATAATAATATGTTATTAAATATTTTTCTAGAATATGCAAATAAAAATATTATTTAAAAACTGTTACAAGTTTTTTCAGGACAATCATTGAATCGCAGTCAACACAACCTGCAATGGTAACAGAGAACAAACGTATATTTTTTATGAAAACACATAAATGTGCTAGCTCTACTGTTCAAAATATACTGATGCGATTTGGTCATATGGAAAACCTTGATTTTTTGTTACCAAATATGAATAATTACATAGGAAATCCTAAACATTTTAACACAAGTATGATAAGTAATAATTATTCCACCGTGGATGGCAAGTTTGACATGTTTGTTCATCACACCAGATATTCCCAAGAAATAAAATCTGTGATGAGATATGGTACAATTTATGTCACTATTCTTCGGGAACCTACGGCATTGTTTCAGTCAATATACTCGTTTTACCATTTTGATAAAAAATATAAATGCAATCTAACTGAGTTTATCACCAATAGGCTTTCGAACAAATCATCTACAAACCAAATAAAACGTTACAGTAACAAATTAGGAATAAATCAAATGAATTGGGATTTGGGAATGGATACAAATGATTTTGAAAACATTGAAATGATAAATAAACACATAAATATGATTGAAAGAGATTTTGACTTTGTTATGATATTTGAATATTTAGATGCATCTCTTGTTTTGTTTGCGCATTTCATGCAATGGCCATTAGAGCAAATGGCTTACTTACCACTTAATACCAGAAATAATACATATAAACAAATATTATCAAATGATGATGTTAATCGATTAATACAAGTCAACATGGCAGATAATATGTTATACACACGATTTGTACAAAAATTTAAAGAAATGATAAACAAATATGGAATAGAAAAGCTAAAAAAAGGAATTAAAAGCTTGATGGCCATAAATCAAGAAATATTAGAAATGTGTGTGCAATCGGTGGCAAATAAAGGTTATGCTAGAACAACATCATACAAATTAAAAGCAAATGCAAAAACGATGTGCAAGTATATTGCAATGAATGAATTGAAATACACATCACACCTAAGGGAAATACAATATGAAAGACAAAAGAAATATAATGCGCTGGATAAATTAATGAATGATAACTAAATATTATAAAATATATTATCATATAAATTAAAAAAACATTGTTGAATTACAAATACATCTTTTTTTTATAAATAAGATAAATACATATTTTAGCTGAGTGATAAAAACTCACAAATTGTTGAATGCATTTTTCCTTACATTAATTTTAATCCATGATCAAATCACTATATGCTAGATCCCAATAATGTTCCACTCCATGTTTTTTCAATTGTTCACGAGCCAATTTTTCAGAAGCACATACTTTAAACTTTATTTCTCCAAAATTACGTTGCTTTGACATACCCTGAAATTAAATCACAAAATACAAAATTAATTAGAGATTATATAATACAATATTTGAAAGTATGAATACACTTCAATTGCAATACAAATTGTGAATAAATGAATATGTTTTCATCAATAAGACAACTATTGATTTACTTTCAGCATAGAACATAGACTTGCTTAATAAAATAAAATTAAAAAAATGTTCATAATATTGTCTAACATAATAAAATATTTAGATGAAAAAATAATTAACATTTAATTTTTTTAAGCTTAATAATTGTTCAATAAAATTGGGTATTTACAACTATAAAAATAATCAAATATAAATTAATTAATATAAACTAAAAGTGATTACATAATAACTAAAATCCATGAACAAAGAAATGTATAAATAAATATATCTGTCCCGCAATATTTGTGGTAACTTAATAATAGTTGTAATTATTATTTTTTTATTACCTCCCATACTAATGAACATTTATTGTTTGATTTTGGTTCTGATTCATCTTTAGTTTTTATAACATCATCCTCCCACTTCATTCTATGTAACATCAATCTAAACATATAAAAATATAATACATAAATATTGTGTGATAATTTGTTTAATAATTTACCATTTTTATAATTCAACAGTTAAACAAATATGATTTAGTTACCTTTTATACTTTTTTTGTTGTTTTGGTCCACCTTCCACAATAACAACATTACAGTCCTTGCACAAAATCACACAACCAGTCATAAATAGTTGTTTGCTATTGGTTTCTATTTTATATTTCTTCGATGGATTACCTAAGTCTTTTATTCTAAAATACATACATACATATTTTAATTTGCTCACTATTATTTCATTAAGTTTAATACTAATATCAATTTTACCTATATATAGCAATGTTAACACCTAATGTAGTATCTTCCTGCAACTTTCTCATTTTTTTATCACGTCTTTGTTCTGGATTTAACCGACGTGATGCATTAGCCTCTTCGTGAGCTTTTTGACGTTTTGCCATTTGTGCCCTTACATGAGATTCCATTTTAGTTGGATCTTGAACTGCTTCTGTACCCAATACTCTCATCAAGTTTGAAATACGAAGCTAATAATTAAAATATTATAAAATAAATTAAACATATTAAAGGAATAATGATAATGCGAATATGCTATATAGTTTATAATTTAAATACCTTAGGTTCAGCTGGAGGTTCTAAACCCAGTCTAATTTTTTCTTGTTCTTCTTTCCATGTTTCACGACGGTTTTGACGCCGTAGTTTCTTTCTTTCTTTTTTTGTTAAGAACACAGGCATAAAAACTGGTTTCAATGGATCAGCTGAAAATGATATATTGTTTATTAATTTATTGAACAATGTTGCAATTGCAGTGACTTAAGTAAAAATACATCAAAAATGTAAAAAATTTTAATCTTGTATTAGTTATTGTATTTGCAGTAAGAGCAGTACTTCAGCTGTTTATTTACATTTTTAAATTATAATAAAGATAATTCTAAATTCTAAATTTTATAAATTAGATTAAGATTTGAAGACGCATATTCATAAATAATAAAAAAGCATTTTATATATATCAAGAAAGTATAACATTGGCAGTTTGAACTTAAAATATTTTTAAACATAGAAAATGACATACACGTGTGAAGTTCTCTCTAATCATTACAAGTATTTTTCGAAATAACATTGACAACACATTGTCCTTGGAAGCTTTTATTTATATGACGTACGGTAAGTAAAATAAAATAATTATTATGATCAATTAATAAATTAACACAAAATATAAAAAAAAGGGGTAAAGAGGGAAAGCAAAAAATTCACTGACTGACAAAAAAAAGGTTAAATAATCTTAAACTCATTTGCATGAAAATTAAATTAAATTAATTTTTATACAAGAATAATCTTTTTTATATTCATCCAAAACAAAAAGGCAAATGCCTTCAAATCTGAATTCTATTTATAAATATTAAATTGAATAAGTCTTAAACTAAAATTTAAATCTTAACGATATATTTTTATTTTATAGTCTTACTTGGTGGTCTCATTTGCAATGGATGTTCCACTAAGTGTGATATACTACTTCTTTTAAATTGAACTTCACCGGCTTCATTTAAGTAACTATAATTTGAAATATTCATGTATAGTTAAATAGTTAAGTAACATTATATTTACTATTACAAACTTACGATGCTCCGTCTAAAATAACACTATCCCACCATTCAAAATCAGGACAATGTTCAGTTAATTGTTCTTCTTTGGGCACTAACAATGCCATTTTAGTTACAGATGAAATACCAGTTTTACGAGCAATTTGTGAAATTTCATTTTGCAATTTTTCTAACTGGGCCTACATTACAACATTTTTTTAAAATACATATTAGAATTAGGTAAAAATATAAAACATAACTAATTGATATGATGAATATTTCAAAATACCTTCATTCGTAGACGATCAGCAATTTGTTGAAATTTTCCTGGTTCATGAAATTTTAAGGATCGTTTTGTACGGATATTAGTTTTTAATGTCAATCGGGGATCAAAAAACTTTAACTCTGAGGAATCTTCATTAGATTTTTCACTGAATGTTTGTTTAAATTCTTCTCGCTTTTTCGCTCTGATATTAGCTTTTAATGTGGGTATAACTTGTGTTAATTGAACTTCTTTACCAGTAATATCAATTGTACGCCCCTCACTATCAAGAATCAGAGGAGTTGGTTTTTCAGCAGATGAACTACTCATAGTTTTGGGAACACTTGGAACTGTCTTTATAATACCGGTAGCTAACTTCTTTTGTATTTGAGCCTTAATATTTCAAAAATGTAACATTAGTAAGTAATACAATTTATAAACAATATAATAATCTACACATATTTGTAAACAAACCTGTAATTGAGCAATTTTTGCTTGTTTCTCAAAATCAGTTGTTATTTGTGGTTTTTTATCTTTGCCATTAGTATTTTTTTGAACACCAGATGATGGTATGGACAGTGCTTTTTTCCGTTCTTCAATCATTTTTTGAGCATTTAACATCATGTCTTTAATCTATTAAAAACAAAAATATTGAAAGACTAAACACAATTTGAATAAAAAAAATAGGTAGATACCTGTCCCATGGAAAGTGCCTCTTCTTTGACCACAGTTGTATCATCTTCTTTTTTACGTTTAATATTATTTTCGTCATACTCAGTTTTAATAGTACGCTTTGTAGTAACAGGCACATTATTGACCTTCATAGTCATTCCTTTAGCCAAGTCAAACGCCTTATCAGTTAAGGACAATGCTTTGCCAGGATCCAACAGTGAAGACCGAAGTTTGTCTAGTAGAATGAAAGGCAAAATTAGGTTTTTGTTTTTAAGAATGGAGTAATAAATTAGCAATTAATTAGTTAGTAGTTAGTGACTAGTGTACATTTGATTTATGGTTGAAGTATTTACCTGCAGTCTTGTACTTATCGTAACCAGACGATAAGCAGTGCATTAACGTGGTCACCAGAGACGGTTCTCTGAATCCAAGAAATTTGGAGACGGTCTTCTCCAAATACGGCTTGATGTCCTCAACTTCTTTTCTACTGATTGATAATGCCATACTTTTTTGTTGAAATGTTATCGTACCTATGGTCTAATAGTAAAATAGACAGAAAATAACCGATTTCCAGGCACCCAGCGAATAATGAATAATAATGAAAACGAAATACTAAATAATAAATAACGTAAATCGTTAGTAAACGTTAGACTTGGCAGTAAGTACTTAAACCTGCGGTTGGATAACAGGATGCATGCCAGTATCACCGTGAAGAGATTAAACAATAACATGGCAAATAACATAATATAATTATTATAGGCCATGAGATTACGGAAAGATGAAAAATTGGATCACTACCTTTTGTTCCACAAAGAAAGATGTCCTAAAGTCAATTTGTTCGAACTGAATTGATAATAATAATAAATAATAATAATATCATGTTAATACCTATAAGTCTATGATTAATATCCAAAATGTACATTATTGTTCCATAATTTATTGTTCGGACACTTATTTATTCCAATAAATATTTGTCCCGGCAACCGATATTATTATATATATTGTTGTTCCAAAATATATTTGTGTCACTAGCCAATACTTCCAATATTTGTTTGCTCTAATGCTCATCGTGCGGTTCCAAACTATATTCCAAATTTGGAATTGCATTTAAACCAATGGGGCAATGGATTTTCATTAAGGTGACTATATATGGACTTTGGCTAGATCGATTTTTCTCCAACCAAATTGGGTAGTTAACAGGAATTAAATATGGGGGGAAGGATTTGCTTACAAATATTGGGCTTGCCCCCCCCCCCACCATTTGAAGATGGATATAACCCTGGAACAGTGAGGTAACAAATTTAAAAAAGTCTATTATAAACCGTTACAAATAAAAAGGAAAATGATAAATTATTTTCCATCTATTTAGTTGATGTGGGGGGGGGGGGTTCGCGTGTAGTTGGCCCCTCATTGAGAAGCCAGTTATAACTTGTGAACGATGAAGTAACAAATTCTCAAAACTTGGTTACAAATAGTTACAAATTAAAAAAATTAAGTTATACAATTAATTTGGTAGTTTTGCGATGAAGTGGGGGTTGGGGGGCTAACCTCACACACGTCATTTTTCTTATCCATAAGTCATAACGATGTACTCTAATTTTTTTTAGTTAGTACATACTTGTGTGCTCCATATGAGTGATTTGATACCCTATGTCCCTAGTCTTCATATCCACTTATTCATGACTGATGCTTTAAATTTTTAAATAGTTCATTTCTTCAACTCGACCACTTCGAGCATTCAATTTTTAAATTCTTTAATTGATTGTATATTCATAAAAATCTTTGGAACTACGTTCCGACGAAATGGTCGGCTGTACCGGTACGACGGATTCAGCTCACAAAAGGCAAAATTTGTTATTTTTTCGAATTTGTTTAATTTTTAATGGATTTTGAATTGTGGATTAGATCACGGTACCATCTTCTCTTTAGATTGTGGGAGGATTGTTGGAATGGTCGAATGGTGTCAGACTTTGGTACCGATATTAGGGGATTTGGGCGGTTGATTAGACGCAGGAAGCGTTTGAATAGCATTTTTGCAGTTTCGTCTACATTATTAATTTTTAAGCCAGTATATTTGATATACAGAATTGGGCATTTGTAATTATGCGGAGAGAATTACGGATTTAATGGTTTGAATTTTATGTATATTTGATTTTTTGGTTGCCCCCATTTAGTTGGATTCTGTATGTCCAGATAAGCATCAAGTAGTTTTACATAGGAATAGCTTAGTTTTTATGTTGAGTTTGGAATGTTTACCGAGTAGGAGAGAGATTTTCGTCGAATGTTTAAGAATAGGTTTTCTTTTTATGTGGTCTGCCTATAGTTTAGACACTAGTCTAGTATTAAGTCTCATAGTAGCGCTAAGTAGCGAGAGCTAATAGATTTTGGGATGTTATGGTTTCCTATAAGGTGATAGGTAGGTGGTTTTTTCTTTTTATTCCTGGTTTTGGGGTAATGGTCAAACGTGCAGATGGTTTCTAGTGGTTCACTTTTATTTTCCATTTCGTGTACCAGGACCACTTGTGATCAAAATGATTTTGTAGGTTATAACAGGTAGTTATTGGATTTAAATATGAGGAATAAATTATTTTGTCATCCACGAAATCCGCTCAACAGACGTGGGTTGGTTTGTCAAGTATAGATTGAACGGAATAGGAGAGGGTATATGGCACCTTATATTTTAATTTAAATATATATTATTTCTATTTCAATTTTCAAGATTTGATAAATCTACATAACAATGTACAAGTTATCTTGATTTTTACAACATTTGTCAAAATTCTTACTTTAATTACTTATAAAAAAATGTGTGACTATATCACGATTAAAGATAGTATATACTATCTTTAACCGTGGACTATATGTCTATATGTATGTTTGATGTATTTTATTAATTATTATATGAACAATATATGAAGAACCTTTTTGCATTACATTTTCGAGAATTTTGACCTTGCATAAGATTTTTTGTCGACATTTATAGAAAAAAAAACTGAAATAATCTAAAATGTTAAATTTTCCTCAAAATTTGTCAAAGTTTTTCGCAAAGTATACCTATCATATTAATAATTATATACAATGTTATACGCAGGCGCCCGATTTCATCTCATCATTTTTTTTTCATTAACTTAGGTAATTCTATAGTTGATTTTAGATTCTGAGTGGAGCGAACGAATGTATATTGATTTTATAATGATGAGTGTTTTTTTTCTGTCTGTCTAAAAATGCTCCGATTCTCGACATATTAATATAATTATGTCACTATGTCAGCATCTTTTTTGATAGATGGTAGGTACTTTTGAGAGGTAAAAATTGAAATTCTAGCAATTTTTGAAAGCATTTTGAAAGACAAAAAAAGAGTATACCCTATGATCTATTCTTTGATTTTACCCGCTACGAATACCAAACTACCATCCAATAAGGTAGACCAACACATCAGCTACCTACAACCACAGAGCAATATTACAACTGTCCCTGTCCCTAAAAATAAAATTGTTCTCTCTTTTCCACGATATTAGAATGCGCGGGATTTTCAAGGCCGTTGGCTTCACAGATCAGAGTTCACATACTTATCAGTGTTCGGTTGTTGTTATCAGCAAGTTCGAGCATGGGTCTCGTTCGTGAATTGCGGGTGACGGCCAATTTAAGGTCGTCGTTGTACTTATAAAAGTTGGTAGGTATTATTGTAAGTGGTCACTATTTTGTTGAGACTCGACGAGTATTCACAATGTCGACGATTTTGCCCTCCGCTAGTAAAACGGTCTTGATCGGCCGTCCCGACTACCAATTGCTCTTGGACGGAGTGAAACTAATTAGTTTGGGATTGTCCAGAAAAGAAGACACGGCGGCGGCCGAGTTAAAAAGTAAAGTTTTAAACCTCTTTAGTACTCATCTTTATACTTATATTGGGTTCAACTATTGATTTTTTGGAAAACTTGAATTTTAGATTTGGAAATTGATAAAAACTATTTGTTGGGCTTGCACTGTACTACGTGTCAAATAGCGTTTGAACTGTCTGAAGAACACAGAGCACACTATAAGTCAGACTGGCATCGGTACAATTTAAAGCAAAAAATACGTAACAGACAAACAATCGACGAGCCAAAGTTTCTTGCTCTAGAAAGTATGCATTAATAATTATCGATTTTATTTCTAATAAGAATATAATCTACCTATGATAGGTATTCATCTTACTTTTTTATTGTCATGTATTCAAATTCAAATCATTGCCGCTGGGTATAAAACTAACAATACTATATTATAATTTCAAGTACTTATATTGTATGTTTATATTAATTTAGATAAAGCTAATGACAGCTCATCCAGTTGTGAAAGTGATGATGAGATCAATGCTTACAATTCACATTTTTCGATTGATTCAAAATTATTTTTTGAGAATAATTCTGGCAATGCTTTTTCTATTTACAGATGTTTATTGACTAATAAAAAAGTAATAATTAATTATTAACATAAAACAAAATTTAAAATAATATATTTTTGGTTTCTGTCTTATAGGATATTCCAAACGAAGAAGTAGTGGTTAATTCATTGAAGTCCATCAGTTCTAAACCTATGTGGTTTATTGTTATGTTAGGCGGTGGTCGTTTTTCAGCAGCTATATTTAAAGGTATACCAGAATATCCTTAGCTTTACACATTGTGAATAATTTATTGTTGTCATATATTTTAGGTGGAGAAGCAATTGCTCATAAAACTTTTCATTCATATACTGTAAGAGCGAAACAAGGTGGTTCTCAAAGTACACAAGATCGATCAAAAGGTGGATGTAAAAGTGCTGGTGCAAGTTTACGTAGATATAATGAAGCATCCCAATTAAAAGTACAGTATTTAAAACTTAATTACTTATAGATAATACATACCTATTATTGTCTAATAATTTTGTATTCAGCATATTCAAGAAATATTATCATCATGGCTGCATCATATAAAATTATGTGACCTTATATTTTATCGGGCAATTGGTCCAAATAATCGAAATATTCTATTTGGCGGTTCAAACCCATTAATTGATAAAAATGACAGTAGACTATGTCAAATACCATTTGGAACCAAAAAGGCTACTTTTGCAGAAGTACAAAAAGTTTATAACCAACTATCAACTGTTTTAGTATATGGTAACCCTCGAGAAAGAATTATGAGCTAATAGTTATGAAGTAATAATTCTGAATGGTTTCTACTTTCTTGCAGATTCACAAGAAATTATTAATAATTCTATTAAAAATTATGTATTAAAGTTATTTAAGAAAAGAAAAAATACCGAATCCAGAACAAAAAAAATCGCGGAGAAACCTATTAAAGACATTCAAAATTCAAATGAAAAAGTTTCAGAAAATAATGTACCATCTTCATCGTCAGGTAATATATGTATATTTTTTTATTTATATGGAATAAAATAAAACTGTATTACATAATACTTATGTTCAAACACACTATGAAAAGTCAAATTTTTTTTTCAAGTTTAACTTTAATCCATATAGATAGCAATGTAACTATAAGACTCAAACTATGTTTCCCAATTATGTAATTCATTCTAGCTTATTTATAATTTAAGTAAAAATAATATAAATTTAAACCGTTATGTGTTTAATCCATTCTGGGCTTATAATTGCATCATATGTATAAAAAAAACCATAATATTATATACATTAAAATACATATTTTGCTTAAATTTAAAAAAAAAGTATTTTTTACCCTGGCATTTTAGATTCCAGTGAAAATGATGAAGAAAATGAAACTGCAGAACCTCCTCAAAGTAAAATATTATGTGAGAACAATAACAGTGTAGTTACAAATGGTTTGAAAAATAAGAAACGCAAGAAGAGAAAGAAGAAACCCAAGGACACAATTATTGTAAAATGTGCTGAAGTTGAAGAAGTAAAAAAACGTTTATTGCAAACAATTGAAGAAAAAAATTCTGAAGCTTTAAGCAAATACCTTTTATTGGAAGATACTCATGATTTTATGACTAAAGAAAATTTAGAAAAAAGTTTAAATGAAACTGTTGATGAATCAAATAACACTTTACTTCATTTAGCCTCTGCTAACTGTCTGCATGATCATATTTAGTAAGAAATTATTTATTATTATTAATTATTTTTCAATATTATTATTTAGTTAAATAGTTCAATGAATATTAGTTGCTTAGTGAGGCACAGTCGTACGCTCAATATGTGTCAACACTCTGAGCATATGTACTGGCCGTCAATGCTAGCACTTGGATGTGTGACCACCCGGTTCTTTCGTAACACATCCTTGCCACACATACAAACGTGTTCCAATCAATGATTCCCCCACTCAGTACCAGGCTAATGAACTTAGTAGTTGAAGCCTTAATCCAAAAAAAAAAAAAAAAATTAACTACATTATCTTATTTTATAGCTTACTTTTACAACATGGATCGAATCCAATTCATAAAAATAAAGACGCCAAGACACCATATGAATTAGCACCAGATAAATCAACTAGAAAAGTGTTTAGGAAATTTATGGCTATTTTCCCTGATAAATATGATTATGATAAAGTAAATTATTTATATTTTTAACATTTACATCGTAATTGAATAAAGTATTTGAGTATGTCTTTTGCAGTCAAGGTTACCAGGACCATTAACAGAAGAGTTACAAGAAGAATTGAAAGAAAGAAAAAAAGCTAAACAAAAAAGAGCCAAAGAAAGAAAGGTGGTTGAAGAATTAAAAAAAGAAGAAGAAATTCAAAAGCAGAAGTTTCTTCAATTATCTGACAGAGAAAAAGTAATGTCTCATCTTAAAAAAATGTATGAGAATAAAATGTACTGTATAGTTTGTTTTTATTTTAGTGTGCGATAGCAGCAGAAAAACGATTTATGGCAGTTCAAGGGACATTTAAATTATTGCGATGCTTCTATTGTGGCAAAAATATAGAAGAAAAGTATCCTTTTGAGTACATGGATTATAAATTTTGCAGTGTGCAATGTGTCAAAAATCATAGACAAAAAAATATTGTATCGTAATAAAAATTTTATTTTAAACAAATAAATGCTTAATTCCATACAACTGATTTATGTTTACTCAGAACCCACAAATGTATTTACTTAAATAATATGTTGCAACCCCAACTAATTGTCCAAAATAAAATCACCGAGGAGTAGTTTTTATATTTCTTGTAAGTTTAAATTATATAGTAGCTATATAATAATAATTATTCTAAGAAATTGAGTGTGTTGTGTAAATGTCATGTTTTTAGAACTTTATTAAATTTATTGTTTATTTTTTGTGCGTCTATCTACTATTGCCTTTTGAGCAGTATAAATTTTAAAGTAGATGTAAATTTTATTTTAAAGGAGGGGAGGGGGTCAAATGTTAAAAAATCAGAGTATTTTTGTAGATTGCTGGAAAAAAATAAAATTCAAATTTGTGAAAAACGGATTTGACAAAATCAATTTTCGTATTTTATTGTAATTCAAAAGCAATTTGTATAATTTTATTACCATACACCGTCCCATCGTACAGACGAAATTAATGATGAGGCCGTCGTCTGAGAATAACTAGAGAGCCTTAATAATAATTATTATTAATTATTAAGGCTCTCTAAGAATAACCATTTGGATTATACATCACGACTAAAAGGGATCAGAGATTAATTATTATGCTATACTATAAGGTCTATGTTATTATGTATTATTATTTGTTTTTGCATATTAAAACATCTTGGAGACTTTAAAACGGAGGCGGCTTCAACAGTCATCGATGGACGATGTACTAAAGCATAAACGTAGTTCCTCCTATACGTCTTTTCTATATGATCTACTCTATGGTCACAATAGTTAAATAGCCTATAAAACCACGGTAGTATGACGTTGTCAATTATTCTTGTTTCTTTTTAATTGATCACCTGAACATTTCTGAACTAATTTGTAGCATAATTTTAGAAATGAAAAATAAAACTAAGAAGAAAGTACAGAAAAAATGCCTGAACGCACTAATGCGTCATTTAGTAACTCCCAAAAGTTCATTAATGGTGTTTAACGAATTGTTTGAACGTGTTCCTATAAGAGTGCAAGAACGCAAATTGAGTGGCATTGGTTTAACCTTTATTGCTACGATTGAGGTAAGACAAATGTTGGGTTATATAATTGAATTATAGAACTTCATGATTTTATTTCTTATGTAATCTATATAAATTAAAATTGAATGCTATTGGAAAATTCGGGAAAAACTGAAAGTGCTTTTTTGAGTTATTGATCAACGTAGCCCCCTAAAATATATGGTTTCTGAACGTGAAATTTTCATGGTGACTACCTTCGTAACACCGCGCACTAAGAAACAAATTTCCAAAAGTCACAAGAGGACTTGGAATAAATCGAAAAAAATGTTTGGCTTATAAATGGTTAGGTGCAGGGCCGTATTTACAATTTTTGCGCCCTGTGTCAACCATAATTTACCCCCCCCCCCTCCAAAAAAAAATAGATCCAGTTTTTTATTTTTCTTAACACATTTTTAGTTATAATTCTTTATGGTTAAGTCGTGGTTGTCTATTAACAACCGTGGTTATGTTAAAATAATATTAATTATATTCTATGCTACTTATACATTATCGGTGCACTGCTAAGTTCATAAGTGTGTACAAATTTTTTCCAAAAAATAAAATATATTTATTTATACGATACTACACCGGGTTACAGCGGTGTCCGGCTACCTCTCTAAATAGATCAATATTTGGCCGCCCGGTGAAAATGTTCCTACTGCAACCCCCTAAATACGGCCCTTAGCCCTTAGGTGCTTACATTTTATGGAACTGATTATAATCGTAATAGTAGAAATTACCAATTAAAGTATTTATTATTCCTTCGTATTTAAATGGCCATTTAATATATTACTTTACCGTCTTTGGTTATTCGAGCAAATGAGGTAAAATGCATGCATCAAATCGTCGCGTTTATGGATTTGAATGAAAAAACTATATTTCAAAGCAAATAAAATGAGACTTGAATGTATGTTTGTAATGTATACATAATCAAAAACTACTTACTTGACTGATTTTGTGAAAATTTCAAATTATTCTTAAATGTATCAGGAAAGTTTAAACCGCATGATCGATGAATGTTGTGTGCTAGGTAGGTCTACTTTATCCAATCCTTCACAGTAGACTTAGTTCAGAGGTCTAAAATAGACCTGTCGCCGATTTACCAAAACTAAGGTACACTTAAATTAAGATACTCCTATATGGTCTGGTTATACAGGCGGCATACAGCTAAAAATGGATGTTGTTTTATCCAAAATCAATAGACTCAAAAACTACTGGACCGTTTTGAATAAATGTTATACCAATATATTTCTTGAGACTTAAGTGGTGTTTATAACTTATCCCCCCCCAACCCCCGTGTAGGCAGCTTAAGGGTAGCTCGTAGCAGTCGTACGTCGTACACGTGAATATTTTCCAGCTCTCAAAAAAATATTATTTGTAATAATGGTCACAAAGAATTATTACTAAAAAAGTGGCATATACATTTTTTTACAAATATATTTATAAAAAAACAAATTTTAGGGTCGGGCAATGCCGGGCGGGACAGCTAGTAATAATAAAATAGTTAATAATGTAAAATTAAAAAAATTGTAGATTGGTGGTCAGATATTTACTGCAAATCATACTTCCAAGGCTCAAGCAAAACAGATGGCGTGTGAAAAATGTTTGCGCACTATGTTGGCAAAAAAAATAAGCGAGCCATTTGGTAAGTTAAAAATATTGAACTAGTTAACTTTTAATGTGGCTGTGAAGTATATACCTACACATAACATATATATAAATAAATATTAAATATACTTGCTGTCATATTATATTTAATTAGAAAAAAAAAAAGAATCACCCATGGAACAAGATATGAAAAATAAAGAAAAGGGTACAGTACCAAAACCTAAAGACTTCCTTCATGACGACTTCCCATGGTCACATTTTGCTTCATTAGGGATGCATAAATTAATAAATCAATGGGAATTACAGTCTGTTTCAAAAGCTATTACTTTACAAGATCAACCAAATTTCATAAAATCACCACCAAAGGTAGAAGTGAATAATCATTTATTTGATACTTATAATTTATTTTACATCATTACAACAACAGAAGTTAATGGTATACAAGGCTATAAATAGATTGATTTTGGTTTTTGCTGGAATAAAAAGGAATACCTATGATAAATGTATATGTTAAAATTAGGACTTTTAATCAGTCAACCTGGTGGAACTTCATTTGATTTTTTAAATTATATTATTATTATTACTTATTAGAATATTTGTTGTCATTGTCCATTGGTTTAATAATGTTGTTGTATACATACTATAGTAATCGGTGTTATTTAAGGTTTTTTCCAGTGTTAAAAAAATACGATTGTTGCCACATCCTAAGTTATCGTCTTTGTTAATTAACTGTAAATTTTAAGGGCATAAATAAAATTTAAAAAACATTATGACATTATAAAGAAGTCAGAATATTATTTTTCATTTAAATTTAACATTACTTAATTAGACAATAATGAACAAATAATTAATTATGCATTTACTAAAACTATAAAGGTTGAAAATCTAACAAAAAATCTACAGTACCTACCTACCTATCTACTGGCTTTAGTCTTATTCCCTTTATTACCCAACGCAATAACAATTTAAACACAAACTCAAGCAGGTTATAGTTATTCATATTTAGTGTTACCTTTGATTTTTTTAGTTGATACATGGCATAAGTACACAACACACTATACCTATGTCTATAGATCATAATTATATAACATAACATTTTTATTTTAGGCCAGTACTGTGAAAAAGTGTCCCAAAGATCCCAAAAATGTCAACCCAGAGAAGTTTAAAGTAGAACATGCAGTGGATGGAATGGAATGTTATAATAGATAAGGTAATATTTTTTTAACACAACTGTTTTACTTTTTAAATTTATTTTTAAAATAAATTTTTAATTGTAAATAGATTTCAAAGTACTATTTACTTATTGTTAGCTCTAATATGATGTGCAATTTTTTTTTATAATCACTTTACTGTACATTAAACAAAAGTAAATAGAATTAACAATAAATTTCTTAGATGCTAATGCTTTCTTAATGAATCAATAAAAACAAATCCAAATACTAGTTTTAATCTTGACAAAATAAAGTTGTATCCATTAAAGCCTCTACAACAGATATTGGTTGGACTAATAAGTATTTTATGAAAAATAATTTCTACAATTAGTACATTTCTATTAATTTTTATTTTACAGGATCGGCAAAAGAAGCAGCTTAAGAAAAGATATATTCACTGAAAATAATAGTTAAATTGGACTAAATTCATTAAAAAAAATTGCAAAATTGTGTTTAATAAATAATAATAAAAGGCAGCGGATGTTATTCATCAAAAATAATAACTACAGACATAAAACAGCCTATAATGTTTTATTAATTGTATTTTTTTTTTAAATTCAATTCTTTATTCAATCATAATATGTTATTTACATTTATCCTATGATTTATTTTTCTGCACTTTAGTTTAATAATTATTATTTTTCATTACAATATTGATTTTATTTTTAAACATATTACTGTTATTTATTCTCAAACTTTAAATAATATACTAACTAATAAAAATCAAAATGTTGTGTTCAATAATGAATTCTTGTTTCATCACTTTTAGTGTAGATACATTTATGTATTTATTTTTCTAGACAAGTTAATTTGTTTAACTGTTTTAATATGTTATCAGACACCAACATTGTCATTTGTCTTGTATATTTAATTACCTATCCCTATGTAATTAGACCAAATATTAAAGTTTTCAATAATCGATTGGCTTTATTAGTTAACATGATATCATGCTATTACACATTTGTACGTGGTATTGGTGTAGTTTGCAGTGCTTTATGTAAAAGTTGTAGAGTAAATTTGTGTTTGTACAGTGAATACTCTTATAAGGAATAAAGGATTAACAAATAAATTGTTTGCTAAGTTTTGATGGTTATCTATGAAAAACTCATTTTCTAGTACAACAAATATGAAGGAACCAAAAACTTTTTTTAATTCATTAATCATTATACTTACTGTAATAATTTTATATTGATAGCTTTAATAATAATTTTAAAAAAAAACTCATTACCTATATTGATTTTACTGATATTTAGACGAACAAATTATTTATTTCTCATTTAGTTAAAATTCAACGAAAAAAAAAAGGTAACAATACTTCATACTTGTGACCAGCTACACTTGTACTTAAAGGTGTTCCTATAAATTTTTATGAGAGTACACTAAATTACTAATTACTAAACCTAAGACCGATCAAGGTAGAACAACTTATGAGGAATCTCGTATTACATTTTTAAACATTGGCTAAAATAATATAAACTATGAATTCCTAATTCAAAATAGTTTGCAAATTTTCATGATTTTGACGAATTTGATCAACATTTGACCATCAGGCTCTCATAAAAAAATTGTTGTAGATTAACGTCCAACATTTTGTATATTTACACTTGTTCTACACTATACTTAAACACTCTTCTATATACTTCTCGTCATCTTTGTATACTCGAAGTAATCTGACACAATGGTGCGGGACATTCGTTATAAGTTATAGCGATACGTAAAGGTAAAGCTGAATACAACAATTGGTTATCACAAGCCATAATGTAATAAACTTGAATAGAATAAGCTCAAGGGCGGTATTTGCCCTATTACCTTATTATAAATTATAAAATACCCGTAAACTTCATTTTGGTATGTAGGTAGGTAGTATACTACATCAACGAAGTAGGAATCGGTGAAAAAAAACCCATAAAAATAAACACACCTAGGAAAAAAATCCGTAGGTAGGAAATATTTTCGGAGGGGTTTTTTGTCTAAATCCTAAATAATATTCCAGTTAATAATATTCTCGAACAAATTCACAAAAAGCTCAAGATTGTTTTATTTAATTTCGGGGGGTGTTTGAACACGCAAAACCCCCCCCTTATCTACGCCCATGATATAAAGGTTAGGTATACATTATATATTATATATTATACATTATGCACTATAACTACAAGTACTGAAATACGTAATTTTGGATTGAAAACATTTATTTTATTTTTTGTTTTTATTTTTAAGTAATAATTTGTGAAAAAATTTAAATATCTATAACAACTGTACAAACTAAATATTTTAACTATAATATATTAGTTCAAAATATGTTTAAGCAACTTAAAACACTTATTTGAAGCATTATTTTACTTACTTTAATCTAGGATTTCTACATAAAGTTTTTCAAGCAGTGGAAATTCAAAAGATAATGAGTGTCACATTGAACTGCAGAATTCTTTAAAAAATAAAAAAAATATATAAAAATATCAGATAGAATTTATATTTAGAAAAAAAAATTTGAAGGGGAGCATGGGTACCCGCGGGCTGTAGAATTTTAAGAATAAAATTAAAAAAATGAATGAAAAAACATACATTAAAACCAAATATTAAAGACTGCATTCTACAAAATCAGTACTCTGAAACATATAGCTTTATTGTCAATAATCAGATAATGAAACAATGAATTTTTATGAGGTACCAACTTGTTATCAAAATTTAAAAAATGGGTTTAAAATTGAACTATAGTTAAATAATTGAAACAAAAAAATTTGAAGGGAGGCATGGGCGCCTGCAGGCAAATGAATTTTAAGAATCAAAATAATAAAAAATACTAAAAAAATATGATAGAATATAAATTTAAAAATAAAAATGGGAAGGGGTGCATGGGCGCCCGCAGGCAAATGATTTTTAAGAATCAAAAAAAAAAAAATTATAAAATAATATGATAGAATAAAAATTTAAAAAAAAGAATGGGAAGGGGTGCATTAGAGCCCGCATGCAAATGAATTTTTAGAATCAAATTTAAAAAATGCATAAAAAATGTACATTAAAAACAAATATTAAAGACTGCATTCTACAGTATCAGTATTCCTAAACTCATAGCTTTATGCTATTTTATGCTTAATTATGAAAAAACTTGAAAAAATATGATCAGAGTTCTATTGACTTTACCTCAGTACAATATAATAATGTGTTTATTGAATGAAAGTGTTTATGGATACAAGAAATTAATGTTTAAGAGTTCTAAGGGCTCATTTACGTTAAAGCTATTTTTTACTTAAATAGTTTAATGTTTGAATTAAAATAATATTGTGTTTCAAACTGTAACTATCATATATTTTGAAAAAGTATACAAAAAATTCAAATATAGGAATATTTGTATTTTTGTTTTGGTCTTAATTAATAAGTTAGAAAAAATAGATTATGTGCAATGTGGAAAGAAGTTAGAAGAAAGCAGTTTGGGAATTCTAAGTCAATATTATTTTAATACACTTAACCTTATATTAAATTAAAACGAATGAATAAATAAATACTGATAACCTCACAATAACTCCTCATACCATCAACTCTCATTATTTCTTAATTAAGATTTTGTTTTATTTTTTGATACATTAGAATTTTTAAATTAGTTTTTATAATTTTTTGTGTTAGACAAATCACTAATTAGTATTGACTGTATTTAAGTTATTATTAATTATAAGTACTGGTACAACGCTAGCCGACTGGCTTTAAAACTGTGGATACAAATTTGAAATGATGATGCTTAATTAAGTTCTAATTTATCTTAGTAATATTTAAATATTTTCTTTTATTGTTATGCTTATACAATATCGAATACCTTGGTAGTTAGTAGGAAAAGATCATTGCAATGCACTCGACCAGGGATGATAGTATACTACCACTAGCCTACTATCATCACCACAGCTTCAACTCTCCATAGCCCTTAGGCGTACTAACCTCCTTTTGACTTATTTTAACCCTCTGTCTTAACAGCATAGTCATGCGAGTTGGACAGTGTGGGGGGTGTGGGTGCTAGTTTAATCACCCCCGTTTGGCACGTGACTAACAGAGGGTTAAGTGGGACCCTTAGAATAAAAAGATCCTTATTTGGTTTTCTATTTTTGTGTCCGCTTATCAAGTTGAACTTTTTTTGTTTAATTATTACAACTTGAAACAACTTGAAGCATACAACATATGCGAAAGGCGATAAAGACTTTTATATGTGCATCAACTTGAAGTCTTGAAAGTATGATTGGATGTACATTTAAGAAGTAACTAGTTAGTATTAATATTTTATAAGCATGTGTTGGCCCCGTGTTACAAGTGCTCATCAATGTGAGCAGATCTCATTTAGCTATGACAGTTTCAATATTAGAGTGATTATTTGGAATTAATTATAATTAATAATTATTATTTGGAATCAACGAAGATGAATGATAACAGCTTAACCAAAATTTGATATGTTTCACACTTATAAGACGCATTTGAACAATTGGAGACTACACATTCTGATGAAGTGTCTTTCTGAAAGTAACATCTTTTTATTAATTTTTTAAGTCATATGTTTTGTAGAAATTCTAGGAAGATGTCTAGATTTGAAGCAACTGAATAACATAATGAAATAATTTTATTTTGAAATTCTTTGAGCATTATCTGGATGATAAACTTTCTCCCCTTCCACTGACAATAACTGGCTAAAATAATCGTAATTTTTAGCGATTCTATAAACCGTGCACTATATGGCTAACAGCATCTTTTATAGGGGTCACGGTTGGATCCGAGTAACACTTGTGTATGTGGAGCTAGGATTCGTCACTAAACACCCAGGTGGTCACCCATCCGGATATTAGCTACGCCGGCCGATGATTGACACCCATTAGGGACTTCATCCAATCGCCGCACCACACCAAGCTCCAACTGCATTCTTCTTATTTTGTACCAAATGTATATTACATATTATTTTGTATGCCAATTTGATTGTAAATAACTATTACACAGGTAAAAGAGTATCCGTACCTACATCTATTATACACCAATTACAGGTTTATATTTTTTTTGTTTTATTAAGATAATAATTGCAATACGTATTTTACTAGAAATATTGCTTTAATATCAGTTCACGTGATAATTTCATATAACTATTAAAAGAAATTTTTTTTTTTTTTTTTTGATTTAAGCTTCGGCAACTGAGGCCATTAACTGTAGGTTGTGTGGTACTGTAGGGTTTGGGACTGTAGGTGGGGAACACGTGTGAGTTTTTGTTCTGGCAGAATTTCTATTGGGCACCCGTAGGTTTCTGCCATGCCCGATTGGGGGATGGCGGCACTTGTTCTCCGGTCACCGCGACTTGTCCGGAGAAAAATGCCGCCCGGTGGCCGAGGATCGAACCACGACAGCGGACGCGTCAGACCACTCGGTCACCTCGTCCCCTACAGAAATTATTGTAATCATTTAATACTATTATTGTCTTTCATTAATTTTGTGTATCAACTTTAGTAGGTTAAAAATCTAAAATACTCCCCATCCAACAACAAAAAGTAAATTTGCCAATACTTGACATACATTTAAATTACTAAGAGTCATACTTTACTAGAAAATTCGTCACCTCCCCACATACTACTTTACTCCAATATTAAAGATTTGAATTAGTTAAATACGTAAATATTACAATTAGTTGCTTCCAATCTTGTAACACCATTTTTATAGGGCCTAACCACAGTTTTTCTCTTATCTCAACAAATTACTAAAGGACTAGTTATTTCATTTCATTTCTTAGAGTAATGTATAAATAGAATGTTATCATTCATCTAAGTTAAACAATGTGCTGTGATTAATTTATTATTTAAGGTATCTAAAATCTTTTAACTTTTATTAAACATGTTACATGTTTATCGAACATATTTTGATATTATTTGTTATATATCATTATTTTTTAGCTTTGATAAACGTCTTTTTAATAAAATATCATTTCAATATACTAATTTTGTCTAATTTCTATTGAAAAGACAAATTTACAAAAATTATTACAAGGATAAAAATTGTCGAATTATTATGAATGAAGTGTAACTAGGGTCATAAAAAAATTGTTGTTAAAGTTATTTTATATGGCGTGATAAATTTAATGTAAGATAATATCATTATTTCATTATTTTTTTTTATATTCTAAAGCAAAATATTTTTTGGAGTACTTATGGAGATTATAGTAATCAAATGTCGGACAAGTAGGCAGGTTTTTTGGCAATAAATTGCGTCAATCGCATCGGCGATAAGACCACTAACACGAAGTTGAAAGAAATAATTAAAAATGATTTCTGTGTCGACAATTGCCTCACTGGGGCATTCATAATTGAATTGCGTGACGAATTAATTTCAATTATGCGAGGTGGGGAATTTGAATTATCAAAATGGACTACGAACCATACAGATTTATCTCCGAATCAAAACAAAAATGAATCGTTAGACCGAACCAATGGATAGAGAGAGCGTGGAAACTCTAGGTTTATACTGGGAACCGAAAAATGATTACTACTCGTACAAGTACAAGTACCTACCGTAAGTAAAAAAGGAAACAACACAAAGACATATTCTTGCTGGCCTAGTAATGTTTGAATTTTTTTTAAAAAATGTTTAAATTTAAAAAAATTATGGTAAATTGAGTATATCTTAAACCTATACAATTGATTAAAAAAAGGGGGGAATCAACATAAACAAATATCCGCCGAAATTGATAGCTGGTGGAATCAATAAATAAAAAAGCTCGGCGGAATCAATAAATAAAAAAGCTTGGCGGAATCGGTAGCCGGCGGAATCAATACAAACAAATATCGGGCGGAATTGATATTAAAACGGTGGAATCGATAAAACCCTGTTATTTGACCCATTCGGCTTAGTAGGTCCGGTAATATTGGTGGGTAAAATATTGTTACAAAGTTTATGGCGTGAGAAAATCGGTTGGAACAGCCCAGTTCCACCACACATACAAGTACAGCGGGAGACATACAATAATCGTCTAAACGAGCTCAATTCATTTAGTATACCTCGTTAGCTGGGCTCCGACAAGAAGAAATTAATAGAGATTACACGGATTTGCTGATGCATCCACGAAAGCACACGGTGCGTGTATATATTATGTTACGGGTAATGTGGAATACCGGGCAATGTAAACCACTAATTTTTTTTTAACCAAAGAATATTATTTTTTATTATTATTATCTATTTATAGTATTGATTTTTTTTTTAAATAAAATATTAATATATTAAAATTAAAAAAAAATTTTTTTTTTTATTTTAAAATCTTTATTAATTGTATTCATTTATCATAATACAATAAACTATTAATTTTTCGAAACATTGTGTATAAACTTATTTTTGTTACTTATGGTTCTGCCTATTTAAAAATCAAGTGTATAGAAAAGCAGACAGACTATGTAATTGTAAGTGCCATGTTTCTAAAACTTGTTCAAATAAATAGGTAAAATTATAAAAATAAAATGATGATACTTGTTATTTTTTTTTTTCTATCAAAACGTTCGTATTATAGTACATGAATAAAATTAATAATGATTGTTTTTAAAAAAAAATTATTCTATAAATAAGTAATGACTAATGATAATAATTTATAATAATAATAAATAATGATATTAGTTGGTTAAAAAAAAATTCGTGGTTTACATTTCCCAGGCAGGACCACATTGACTGGGCAATGTACACATTGTCCGGTAGGTATTCCACATTGCCCGTAACCATAGATATAAAAATATATTATTATGTCTATGCCCGTAATATATGATATAACATATTATGTTATACGCACACTGCACACAACAGATACGGATGGCATCGTTAAATCGCAACTAGTATGTGCTAAGTCTCATATCGCGCCATTAAAGGTTATTTCAATGCGTTACATGTTTCAAAGCACAGCCGAAAAATGTGTCACTTGTAATGGGTAATCTGCCCACGATCCGAGGTAGTTTATATATATATTTTTAATATTAATAGTAACAGCCATACTACATTGTAAGTAAAAATACGTTAACTGGTTCAACTAAAAAAAAATATTTGTTATTAGATGTGTTACTATTTGAGTCTGTTTATAAGAAAATAATAATTGTATATATAATTAAAAATTTTGAATTATATCTGAATATTAATAAGGTAATAGTTAAAAGAGAAAATAGAGCATTTGATGTTAAAATGGAATATCATAAAAAAACGTTTGGTCAAAAATTCATTGATTATCTAGGTCCAAAAAATTATAACTTAATGCCAATAAATATAAAAAAAGACATATTCATTACAGAAGGTAATCGTATTACTACAGGAATGAAAAAAAATTCATATTTGGTTATTTTCAATACTTTAATAACTTATAACGAAATATTTTTACTATATTTTAACTTTGTAATTTAATATTAGTATAAGTATTCTAATTGTATGTATTGATTACTAAATTCTTGTAAGTTTTTTTTTCTACTTATAATTATGTTATATAACTCTCTACCACCATCACAAGCATGTGCTTAAAGGTGGTAGATAATTTTTGTTTTTCTTAAAATAAAAAAAATAAAAAAAATAAAACATTGGGTTGGTTTTGACGCTAGGGTAAAAGAGATCAAAAACCCATGGTTTGACATAGAAATACGTCTTTTCTTATTTTTTTGTTCAACTTGATGACACTTTTGAGAGGATGTCTACGCACTATTTTTGCTCTTTATGTCCCACGCGCAACAAAGCAAATTTATGTTTAGCAGAACCAACCATTATTAAAGTAACAATATATGGTTGGTTCTGATACATTAATTGCTTTGTTGTGCGTGGGATACAGAGAGCAAACAAACAGTGCTCTGACATCCTCTACCGATCTTTTTATTCTATCCCATAAGTCAAGGTTTTCAACCTATCACTAGGTAGTTTTTCAGCTGATTGGTCTAGTGACCTTTGTGATTCAAGAACCTTTCCTACGTATTCGACATTGTTAATCTAACTATTCTACCTCCACACTTCCTATTCTTCCTCCCTACAAGTCTCACTCACTCTCCCCTCCCTCTATCCCCCTTTTCACCCTCAGTCTTTCTGCCTCCCATTTCTCTCTTTCTCTCTCTCTCTATTCCCCCCTTTTTTCCATCTCACTACCCCTCACTCTCTCTCTCACACACACAGTCTCTATAGTTCCTACAGGTCATCGTACCTGATAATCGGTGAAAATATTTAAATATTACAAAAAAAAATTTAAAACAAAAAATAAAATAAATTTTATACCTGACCAATTTCCTAATTTTATTCATAGCCGGAATAGCGTTATACCAGTAGTTGCAGAACAATTAAATTGAAAAGTTGGGGGCAATACAAACTCTGATCATTTGACAATATTAAATAAATCTACTGAAAAATAAAAATGACATACCTACCACATGTTTTCTGATATACAACTAAATCTTTGAAACATTCACGTCAACACATTTCACACGGCATAATATGACATTATGTTCAAAATTAGCAAATTTTCATAGACGAATACCATCTCTGAAAAAAAAGCAGCCTATATAGTAAAATGTTCAACAATTTACGTATGAGCTATTTGTTATTAGAAATTACAGGTATTATATAGCTAAAATAATCTCTTTAAGTTTTAGCTTTTATCTAACCTTTTCTTAGTTATTATGTGTTAATTTGTGTCTTAACTGTTTTATTCAAGAACGTATAAGTTTTATACCTTACGAAAGTCATGTTTCTTCACTAGGCACAGCAAGTTAGTTATCTACTAGAACTCAGCTGCTACTGGTTCATTTTTATTTTAATAATAGTATAATACACAGGGACTATAGTTACCATTACTTATTAGGAAGTGGGTTTATTTTATTTCAATATTTTATAAATATCGTTCAAATCAATTATTTTTATTATTAATTAATTTATAATATATTAATTCCTGAAATATTGTGTTTAAGAAAATAAATAATTATTGCAATAATTCAGAGTTAGATAATATGTTATGTGAGTACCTATATGTAAAAAATAATTTAGTATAATAACAACTGCATGCCTGGGCTAGTTAATGAAAATTTTTAACTGAGTTAAGTTATTATAAAATTACCCTACGATCAGGGAGTAGAAAAACGACGACGACTAGCGGCTTTTGTATATTTTATTTTATTTTATTTTAAAATACGGAACGAACCCTTTAATACACGAATTTAATAGTACAATAATAATAGTTTTAATAGTTTATGGAAACGTGGCTCAATATCAGAGAGAGAATGAAGGGTCAGTGTTGGCAATGCGCATAAGACGGATGATCGGTGAGTTAAGATAGTAGTTTGAGGAAGAGAAAGGTATATGAAATGGAACAGATGATCGTGTACAGCGAGAGGGGACATTTAATGAGACATGGGATAGTAATTCAGGACTATCAATTTTAGATGAAAGAAGATTGGATAGAAATGTCAGGTTAGCTGAATGACGACGATCGGTGAGGCTTTCTAAGAAAAAGAGGCGTTGGATTGGCGTGTAATCGTGAGGTGGACAGACTATCTTTAGTTTGTAAGCAGCTTGACGGAGGAATTTTCTTTGAACCCTTTCTATCATGCTACGTGTGGAAGCGGTGGACGGGTTCCAGAGGACGGAACCATACTCAAGGATGGGACGGACTAGGGAGCAGAAAAGAGTTTTTAGAGGGGAGAGCAAGTGGAAGTCAGAAGAGACACGGTTTATGAAACCAAGCAGTTTAAGAGCCTTACAACATATTATCTGAATATGCATATTAGGGAACAGGTTCCGTGTGAGAGTAAATCCTAAATCCTTTACATAATTATGTTATTACATAATATTATTTGATCTCTCGTATTTTATGCATTTGCTCTCAGAAATAAAATATGTGTGTACATAGGGGTAGCATATTTGTCATGAAATTAAATTTTTATTTAAAAAATAAATTTAAGCACCAAAAAAGTATGAAACAAAAATTAATTACTTTAAACATCGACGCTTTAGGGCTTCGGCAGAATTCCTGATATTGTGTGTGCACTGCGGAATAAATCAGATATACCTACGACTGAACTTAAGTCTGAAAATATTGAGATTTATTATGAAAAAAAAAACCTTACGGATCGCTTCATGTTCCATGTTCATGTCTGCAGCTTTGCTAACTGAAATTTTAGATCGATTGCGTCTTTGCAACTACTTTGACAATCGCCACGGATTGCGTTATAATTTATAATTTATAATTATAAATTATAATTTATACTACGTCAATATGATAAAACCATAGATATATAGTATATTACAAAATTGTAAATCAAGGAGGTCCGTGCTTGAGATTTGATCATTAAGATAATGAAATGAGGTATGACAATAACCAAAATAGTTTATAATTTTAAAATTTAAATTACAACAATATAATATAAAGTACCTATTATTTTAATAATTAATTAAGGTGGTGTTTAAATATTCGAAGCACAAGCATATTTTTTTATGAGTTATTAAATAAAAATCTTATTGTAAATAAATGTGATTACTACTTTTTAGATTTAACATAAAGATATTCAGTGCCCAATGCATCACATTTACCGTACATCGACTATACCAACTATAGTTAGTAAAATTCCAAGTTAAATATTTTCTCTGAATACTGTCGAGCACGAAATTAATAATTAATATTTTTTGTATATTTTGAGTGCATTGGTTAGGTACATTTTAAGCTATTCGAGATTATTTAAAATTTAAAATTTCCCTATTTAATTTCCGATAGATATTCAATAATCAGCAGAGCAACTTTGCCAGCTTTATAAAATAATTTGATGTTTGATGTACGACGGCGTCACTTTAATTCGCGGTTCGACCACAAGCAGACGGCATAGTAATATTCATATATTTCTCAACATTTATATAAACTAAAAATAAAAATTGTTGAATTTTGCGGGACATAAGAACTCCCGTGTACTGTACTACTGTAGTATGACTAGTATGTACAACACAATTTATATCTATTTAATTGTATAAATATGTTATTATTCTGCGACCTGGATATGCCGTCGTCGTTTGTGCTATAAGCGTATTTTTTTTGTGTTGCGCGCTCGGGAACAAAAAATATGCCCCTACTTTACTCGGGTAGCAAATTGTCTGTGTCAATAAATTTTAATTTTGAGACTAAAAAGTAAAATATGTAAGCCCCAAAAGAATAGGTAATCAAACTTACGTAATACTCTTCGTATATCGACTGTTCGGGGAATATATAGCTGCAAGGACATATTATCTGGAGCGCAGGCGCCATATCGAGGAACTTCTTTCTTCATATAAACCCGAACTGAAAAAATCGAGATTTTTTTATAAAAACTACTTGAGTAGAATGAAATATGTGAGCAAATGTTTATTGTTGCCTTACACATTTCTTTTGTTCAATGAAATTATTAGAATTGTGAATCGTCTCCGACGAGTGACGACGATCGGCTTTTGCCATAGATGATAGATATAATATAATATGTTGCTATCGGTTTTCGAGTTTTTGAATTCTTTGGATGACACGATACATTTTTTATTACAGATTCCGAAACATAATATTATTCGGAGTGTTTAAATCTAAACAATTCAGAACACGGAACTCTGCGTATAGGCCATTTAGATACACTACTGTCGCGACTCGCGAGTCCATTTTTTTGTCCGGCATCTCACAATATTGTTTTTAGTCTTCACGGTTAAACTATAACTTAATGTAAAACTCTAGAAGTATCGAGACATGAAAAAATTCAAAATTAGGCTTTGAAATTTACAGAAGTAATAAAAAATGGATACTTTAATCGTGAATTTAATATTCTCTCTGGGCTTTGAATTAATATGTTATCAAACAATGTTATTCTATAATAGGATGCAGTATTTGCTAAAAAATTGTGTGATTATATTATACTACTACACTATAGTGTAATAAATAATGTAATATATATACAGCCGTGTAGGTATTTTAAAATTTTGATTTATCGAGTATTGTAGGTTTAGTGGCAGGGGGGTGTGGGTATCTCTGCCCCCCCCCCACAACTCTGTGATGCATTCACAGATTGAGCACCCTGCGTTTCAGAGGTCTAGTTGCGCCATTGCATATAGATAACTTAGAAAACGATAGTTTCGTTGAAGAACCTATAGGGTCAGATACTGAACAAAATTTAGAAACAGTTGAACAAGAAGTGATTTCACACACAATAGTTACTGAAGATGCAGAAAATGAAAAATCTAGTAATGAACCATTATTTAAAAAACCAAGAACAAACCGAAAAATGTTACCCAGTGAAAGAGTGGTGGAACCGATGTTGGAATTTCTAAAGACAAGAACTCAACCAAAAAAAATTAATGAAGATACACCTGAACTTTCTTTTTTTAAAGTATTATTTAAAGTATTTAAAATTAAATGATAAAAATCAACGTCAATTCAAAAAAATTGTATTAAATACCATTGATAAGCTTATCGACATCCAAGAAACGTCGTATGAAACGCCAAGATACAATAATGCGCCACATTCTAATATTATACCTGAGTACATTGCGAGTTCTCCAGATTTCTCCTCGTCGGATAGTTCAAGTTCTTATATTTTGCATTAATACAGTTGATTTTTCAGTATAATAAATTATCATTTTTATATTGTTAAAAATTAATTATAACCTTATTAAGTGTTAACTTATTTTATTATAATAATATTATAACAATAAAAAGTAATACGTTCAAGAGAATTCGCAAGTCTAAAAGAATTATTTTTATACTATCTGCTATATTTTAAATTCTGAGCGGAGCGAAAAAATGAAAATGTATAAAAAGTTGGCTGAGTGGGTACCGCTCTTCTGTTCAGTAGTTGTCAAGCATGTCGTTGTAATGGATATGTTATAATTTAATTCAATGATAATTCATTGTATAAGATAAACAATTTTTTTTTTTACATCATATTAAAATCAATACATTATTTCGCTATGCTCCGCTCAGAATCTAATATCTAATTATTTAGAATTTGTTATTAACTTACCTCCATGTCACCAATAATTTCTCTTCTGGAGTGATACTTTTTTTGAAATTAGTATCAGTTTTTCGAATTTCATCGTTAAGTATTTCTAGATTATAATCAAACGTATCAGTACTCATTCGTGTAAAATGTCTAAATTTACATTCGTAATTTCAAAGTTCATGAATAAAACATTTAATTGTATTATTTTCAGTTCGTTTCAAGTTCAAAGGATGAACCAAAAGTTTTTTTTTATTTTCTTCCTGTTCAATTTCTCTTAAAAGAAACCATAAAATAGGAATAGCAGCGTCCTCCTCGTCGGGCGATATTTTGACGACTACTTGATATACTTTGATTTGACTATGTTTTATCTAGTGAGCGACAACAATGCTTTATTATGACTAAAGCAAAATGACTAAATATGACTTACATTTCTTCAGTCAATTTTGCTTTACCAGTGTGCGGTCACCCTAAGAATGTAACTAGGCTATTAACTATTCTATGCTATAAGTTATTACTTATTATTATTATCTGTTATCTATATTAAGTACCTTCTATTCAGTATTATTGTATTATGCTTTTTAGAATTTTGTAATCGACGAAATATTTTAAAAATATAAAATAATACAATAAATTGTATGGCGCACGCCTGGACTTTATTTCCACCAACAGCGAAATAGAAATACCTTCTATTTTAAGTTCCAACTTTCCGAGCCGCCATAGCTACAAATTGGAAATATCAAGCATTTTTTACCACTAAATAATTAGCGAATTTTGTCAAAATATGACGAACTCATAGCAGTTCGCTCACAGTTCGCGGTAAAACTACACATACTGCCAACTATTACTGTATAATATATTACACATTCGTCGAACCACAAAAATACAAAATCAGCAAAACATGGGAATAAATTATTATACCTATTGTAGGATAGCCGTATGGGATCGCGATCGCCATGATTCTGTGGCAGTCCTTTGTTTATCAGTAAGTTATCACGGTTTGCAGAAAAGTTGATAATCACGTTGATGGTAATTGGACGCAAACCACGGTAAACAAAAAGCCGGCGTGCGCCAGGTTCAGCTTATCAGGTTTGGTCGCCAGTGTTTTATTTACAATCGCTATCAGTTGGGAAGTTTGGATATTTAAATCAAACATCAATACATCACCGAAGTTTTCGTAGTAATAACCGGCGGGTTCTGAGTGTTAACTTTAGGCCACGAATCGAGATTATTGTTGTTCGTGTTTTAGACTCGATTCTCGAATTTTTAGGCTTTTGGATTTTTAAAATTAATTAACTCCGGCATTTCAAACAATGGCTGGCGAAGTTATCGTCGATGCTCTTCCGTACATTGATCAAGGGTACGACGAGCCGGGCATCCGTGAAGCTGTAAGAAGATTTGTTTCATCTTAATTGTTTTTGTGACTAACACTGGTATTATGCCGTTAAATTTACTTGCAGGCGATCAGTATGGTAGAAGACGAAAAACGTCGTTACAGACCGTCGAAAAACTATCTAGAACATTTGCCACCACTTAATATATCGGCGTTTGAAGTAATTATTTTTTATTTTAAGATCAAATATTCTGTGTTTCCATTACAGTCCGATAATCATAGTTAATAAACTAGTATTCCCCATTGCAGAGTATTCAATGTTGAGGATTTCTTAATTCTGATATACTTTCCTACTAATTGAATTACTCAAAACATCATTTACATACATTTTTTAAAATTATATAAATTTCTAATGATGACGATCAATGTTCAATAGACAGAAATGATGCGAACAGAGTTTGATAGACTTCAGCAGCGTTTACCTATGGAAACAATGAGTATGAAACGCTATGAGCTACCTCCACCACCTGCTGGAAAACTCACGGATATGTCTGCATGGAATGAATGCTTAGAAAACTCAATGGCCCAACTCGAACATCAAGCTACAAGGTACATTATATATATACATATATATACATTACTTTTAAGGTTTCAAACCATTTAGGCCTTTAGCTTATAACACCAATTTCTTCTACTCTTTCCTGTCATACACCTGATTCAGGCCCTGATACCTAGTTCATTGTATCAGATCTATCATGTCTCTCTTAACTACATATTTTTCTATTGATGTTGTACCATGTGCTTTGTATATATACCTACTATTGTTGTTTCTAGATATGAGCATGTGGCCTGTCCGTTCCATTTTTACACCTTTCTTAAATTGAACTATACTTCCTTTTCTATGTGTTTGTTTCTATTCCTCAATTCTCATTCTCTTCCATACCTGGTTCCAAAGTTATAGATTTGTCCTTACATTATTCTTATTTTCACTTCTCTCAAAGATTTAATTTTTTCTCATCTGTTGTTGCCTACGCACAACTGGTCTAACATATGTACCTAGTTTATAATTTTTCTTTGGTTTTTAATTTTGTTTTCAATGATTTTGTTTTATAAAGATGGAATATAGTAAAGTAACATCCATTACCAGCTTACAGATCGATTTTTATTTTGTTATGCATGCAGTTCTTGGGTCAACATAAATACATTTTTATTTTATTTATATTAGCTGATCCCGTGCACTTTATTGCATCTCTATATAAGAGACTTGATGGTGATAATTCGAGTAGTACATTATCAGGTAAGCAATCCACCTGCGGTAGATTGCAGACCCCGCTATGTGCTTACCATATTACTATCTATATGATTATATAAAGGATATGTTTTATTTTGATTGTGGACACTCCGATGAGCGACTATAAGTGCAACTCAGCCTCCTTGGTAGACTATGTGCGAAGATTTGATATGATGCAGGCTTAAACCTGTTCTGCCCAATTAAACATTGGCAACCGAAAAACAAAAAAAATACTAATTTCCACTAAAAAATTAAGAAAATTAGTTATTAATTAAAATAAACGTGTACATTGTCATGTTTTTTATGTCAATTGCATGTATTTTATCGTTTAAAAATTATATTGATACTAACATTCTGTAACTATAGTGTTGTGGTACGCTCAGTGCGTATTACTATTATTATTATTATACAATTTACACGTTTAATATTAAAAAATATTTTGTGTGAGCCACCCTTAACACCTATGGGTAGGAAAAATAGTTCAAATCACTCTCTGGGACCTACTTAATATACACACACAATTTGATAAAAATCGGTGCAGTCGTTCGGAGGATTTTTTTAAGAAACATTTTCCATTGATTTTTATATATTAGGTATGTTGACCCCGAAGTGCTTAAAATGTTCTTGCAGAAAGGATATTCCATACACTTTTAAGCATAGGCCCAATTTTAGTTTTTTTCTTGGGCGGCCTTTCCATAGTTAAATGAAACAGACTTGTGGGGGGGGGGGGGGCTCTGCTGCCATGTTCACATACCTTTAGAACTTAATGCTTTATGTAATTTAATATAACGTGATATATTTAATATATAGGGTGATCCATTTAAGAGGTAAATTAATTATTTCAAAAAGTATTAACATTTTTTGAATTTTTTTTTTTTAAACTTTTAGACTTACCTGTGCTTTTCTCAAACAGTATAATATTTTAATTTTTTTTTCATCCTTATATTTATTGGTGAAACCACTTTTAACTTTTGATTTTCAAATAGGAATATGTAATAAAAAGATCATAAATTGAAAAAACTATTTTTTTTTATGAATTTTTGCTTTAAAATTTTTACTTTTTGTTATTTGGTTTGTGAGATGCAGTTCCTCAAAGTTTGGTGGTTTAAGGAGATGTTATAGTCGGTAGTGCTAAAGCAAATATCCAGTTATCCAAATAACCAGTTTTCTACTAATCATTTGTTATAATTCGGTATGTCTAATTAGTCGATAATTTGGGTTCAAAGTACAATAGTTATCACTTATTAATTGTTATCTTGGGTTGAATGGTATCAAATTTATAACTTTTATCACCTGGCTTTTACAAATTAATCAATAGTAAAATCAACACCTCCTTAAAACACTAAACTTTGAGGAGCTGTATATCGCAAACCAAATTACGAAAAATAATAATGTTATAGCTAATATTCATAAATAAAATGGTTTTATTAATTCATGACCTTTTTATCATATGTACCCATTTGAAAATCAAGAGTTGATAGTCGTTTCATCAATAAATATAAGGGTGATAAAAATTTAAATATTTTACAATTTTAGAAAAGCATAAATCCAAAAGTTAAAAAAAAAAAATCAAATACAGTTAATGCTTTTTGAGATACTTAGTGTACCCTATTAAATGGATCACCTTGTACTCATTATAATACATCTATCAATCTACTTATTACTAAAATGAAAAATATTTTTATTAAAACAAATTACAACATTTAGGTATTTATTTATATACTATAATATTGATAATAATTTGTTATCGTCATTCAAAATTGCAAATTTATAAAACAAAAAACACTATGTTATCGAGTGTCAATTATACTATAAACAAATTTAAATGTTATCACTTATCAATAATATGTATTGTAATTTATTATTATATTTATTTACTAGCCCCTTACTGCAGCATCAGATAGATTATGACATGCAGCCACCAGGTGCTTATTTAAGGCTTCTTTACAGCTCCCAACAGCTTATAACCTAACCTCGAGCACTATAAAATAGTTATCATTGATAATTTTACAGTTTAATAGAACAACTGGTGTTTTAGACTGGATCAGTTACTTACTTCAGCTATTCAAAGTTTGTCTTTAGCTCCCTGGAGATTTCTTGGTGGGCCAGTCCCACCCTGATCATTACCATCCCATTATTCTATGGGCTTTGTATACAATTGGTATTTTCCCGGTTTATTGACATCCTTAATGCTGGCTTTAAAACCTGATATGCTGTTTGCAAATTCTGCTTTTATCGTCAAAGATTATTACATTGCCTGCATTGGCTTGGACTAGGTTATGATTTTGATTTAATTCCATTCTTTGTCATCACGTAATTCTTCCTATCACTATACTTCATAATGTTGAATTAACAATCACAGGTAACAACAAAGCATCATCTAGTCACCTATTCATTCTTACATTATTGTAATTTTCTTGTTAATTATTATTTAATAAAAAACAATGTAATTGGGCTCGTCCCGTATTGAATATAAATAAATAAATAGATGACCATAACTGGTGGAAGAGGAAAAAAGTGTGCAGGACTGGTATATTCTCTTTTGGAACGGAGTATAGTTAATCCCTTACCAACTTCAAAAAAATCTGATAAAACTCCTTGTATCCGGAGCATATATTTTGTGTGAATACTGACTATTGCATAGTTTGTAATCTTAAATTTGTCCGAATTTTAGGCCTTCTTCAAATCTATAAAGGCAATATTTAGATGTTCTTATTATACTAGATGTTAACTTAGACTTTTACTGGAAATATGAGATCTGTCCATGACCTAAAGCTATTTCTTCCTAAAGCCACATTAGAATAGATTATATATTAAAAAATATTTTTGTTTTGCAGGATCACCAACTTAGAGCTTATGATGGATTATGGTACAGAAGCCTGGAAATCTTATTTGGAAGTTCTAGTAAAATGTGTAGCAGCTGCACAGACACAAGTGGCTAAATTGAAGTAAATATACATTTAAAGACTTTAGTTATGTGCTTATTGCCTTATTAATGAGTTAATTATTTTAGAAAACAAATTCAAGAAGTAAATTTCCAGCGAAAAAATGTGCAAATGCAAGTTGGCGAAAAATTACGAGATTTAGAAGCCAATTGGGTAGGATTGGTGAGCAAGAATTATGAGATAGAATTGGCATGCGCTCACTTAGAAAAACAAATAAGAGCATATGAACTGGCCAATCCAGAAAAAATGGAAACTGATTAAAAATGTGATTGTAACTTTTTTCGTAACTATGTATAAAGTATTTAAGAACATTTATGGTATAAGAATAAGTAATAACGACATTCTCATGTATTATTTTTCACAATTTTATATTTTCATGTAAAAAAAAGTATAAAAAGTGTGTATTATAAAATAAAGCATTTTGCCTACATCAAACTTATAAACTATGTTTAAAAACACATAAAAAACTTGAGTATCAAATACATTTGATAGTCTTACTATCATTTTGATAAATTGCACTAGGTATGTATAATTATATAATTTGATTTGTTAATAGTAAGTCGTAAAAAATAAGTACACTAATATTTAGTATTATTATTATGTAGCTTAATAAATGTCTAGGATTATTCACAATATAGTCATACCATTAGATCATAAAATATAGGTATTTTACGGCTTACAGATACTTACTATATTGTACTTAAGTATATATTCAAAGGAACTGAAATAAAGCCTAGCAATGCTCATTAATTTCAAGCTAAGGATATAATAAAAAAAATATCGCACAAAAAATATTAAGATTTATGATTTTTTAAGGTTCATAAAGTAGTTTCGTTTCTCTTACTGATTTCATTACTTAGAATTGTTGATTCCAGGACAGCAATTCTTTCTTTTAAATTGTTCACCTAAACACCAATATAATCGTGTATATTCACAATAGAGTACAAAGATTTTATTAAACTTATCGGTGAACGTTACCTGAAGAGTGTGTGTGCTGACCATAATTTCAATTTCAGACTCCAATTTCTTTAAACGCGATTGAGATTTACGTTTAGCTCTTTCCAAATTACGTTCAAGCATTCTATGGTTAAAAAATAAATATTTTATAACTAAACATAATAACAATTTGTAGAGCTGAAAAATCTTACGTGTTTTCATTGCGGAGTTTTTCAATCAATGTAATATTTTGTTTATGTCTAGTGTCAGAATTTCTTATTGCGAGTTGATATGCTGTTGTAACATCTTTCAACTGTTTCTGTAGCTTCACATTTACACCAGCAGTACTATCAATGTCCTCAGATGACAATTGCCGCTCTAATGCTTGGATTGTATCTAAATCTATTTTAGACCGTTCTTCACACTCTGCTAAACGTTTTTCTATCTCACAATTATGTTTTTGCAATGCTACATAACGTTCTTGAAGTTCACACTTTTCTTCTCGTATTCCCATCAATTCTTGTACAAGAACTGCCATTTCTAAGTCAATGCGAGTTACTTGATTACGACTTCTAGGTTTGATTGTTTCTTCCTCACAATGATATGATTCTAAAGCAACTACTGTTGACCCGATTTTTTTCTTTTCTTCGTCTAAATTATGTAACAACTCTATGATTTCGTCTTTCATCCTATCCAATAAAAATAAATTTATAATGTCAAACAATATTTTTATACACAACATTTAAAATTAAAAAAAAAAAAGTAATTAATCACATTTTCTCGTCTTCGTTTGCTGAACCATCATAGATGGACAATAAAGATGAGTAACAATTCATTATTTCCTCGCCTGTTTCTACCTCCAACTTTAGTGCAATCATGTTTGATTCATATTTTCCCAATATTAAATATAACCTTAAATATACACAACACAAAATTCTATTAAAATACAAGTACCATAAAATATTACAATTTGACGTAAATTATCTTACTTGTCAGTTTGAGCAGCTGATTGTTCAAACATAAGCTCAAGAACTGCCATTTGTGAACGTACATGATCCAAACGTGTTTGCAACTGTTCAACTTGGCACATCAAAACTTCTTTGTCTCCAGATTCTAATAAATCACAATCAGAAATTGCAGCTGATGCAAGACGTTCAGCTATAGCTTTTTGACAAATCTAAAATTTCAAAATTTTTTTGATAAAATAATTAAAATAAATGGACCAAAGACATAATTAATAGTCATACACTAGTGCCTTCAAGGTTGGCTTCTGCACTGTCTTCAATGAGCTTTTGCAGTTTTACTTTTTCGGCTAGTTTAGATGTTTCCATTAACAAACGAGATGGAGACATTGGGCCTGATGAAAAACTGCTTTCTGTATCCTGTAGCTATAATTATAATTAATATTGCTCATAAATTTCAATAGTTAAAATAAAATAAAAATATTTATATTTTATTAAGTAAAATATATGATATATTTACTAAAAAAGAATACCTATTATGCTAAGCCATTGAAATATAATGTTAAAATAATAAAATGTGTTAAGATAATACAAAGGTTCCTAGGAATAAAGATATGAAAAAAATAATGTTTTCACTTTAGTAGAACATCCTTGTTAATGTTATTTTCTGACATTTATACAACTTTTATTTTAAATCCAAGAAAACATTTCTTAGTTAAATACAATTGTGTGATTTTGTTTATATATTCCACACGATTGTGTGTATCAGTATAATGTTATATGGAATTTTGTAGGGAGATATTGTATCATGTTTCATAAATAAATAGAATTTTACCTTTAATACTAATTTTTCCTTTTCATCAGTTACTTCTTTCAAAATTTGTCTGGTTTTCTTCAATTCTTCATCTTTTAAAGCCAATTTAGTATGTACATCAGTATATATTATATTATGATTCTTGGTTTCATGGTCATCAAAACAAGCTGCACTGTCGCCCTAAAAAGAATAATTGTGTATAAAATATAAGCTAGATTTTTAAATAGTAGTATTTTACATATTCATAGTTCTCCTCAAAATTGATATATAACAACAGAAATCTACACGAAACACAGATGTATTTCCTGGTTTGACATAATAGATCAATTTACTCTAATACTAAAGCTAACAACTCAAAATTGATTTTGATGAACATAAAGTTGCTATGTAGTAAAATTGTAATACGAGGAATCACATAATCTGGTTTAAGGGTATAGTGTTCTTATAAGTGCTTGAGATTTATCAATTTTAAAATGTTTATAATGTACAAGGAATAAAACCCATAAAAATACAACTCAAAGCTACCAACATTTTTAGTGAAATATAAAAAATTATATAAATTTTGTACTATAAAATAAAAAATGTTTTCAAAATGTTTATTTTAATTGCACAGTGTCATCTAACATATTGACTATATATTATAAATATTGATGATGTTGTACACAATATTTATTTTATTATGACTTATTCTAAAAATAAAAGAAAGAAATATATTCGCCTTCTAACATTACTAATATTTATAAAAGTAAAATATCTTTTGTACATACTTCTTTAGATAAAACAATGGACTCTTGAATAAATGAAGATGTTTCAATACTTTGTCCATCAATTTCTAAAAAAATTAACATTATTAAAAATAATTCACACGAACCCAAATTTGAAATGCAATATTACCAGATTGGCTTTCTTCTATTTCTTCAGTAATAACTTGGGACCTTTGTACTTGTAACTTACGGGCGAGCTCGGCAATGACTGAATGCAATTCAGTAATTCTTTCTTCATATTTCTGTTTTACATCAATTTCTGTTGAAATCTGCACAGTAATTGAATTATTATTAAATATTATAGTTTTTAATAATAAAATATATCTATAAATAATTATTAAGAGTAAGTTTTACTTTGATTTGATTTATAGATGTTTCGAGAATGTCATTTTTTTCATTGGCCAATTGCAATTGTTTAGTTAAATCTGATATCTCAGTTTTCAATGACTTCAATGCAGCTAAATGTAACTAAAATGTAATATTAGTTTAGAAAATTAGTTTTGATACACCTATAACTGTATAAGGTAAATACAATTTAAAATAGAATATTATTACTTTATTTGCAAGATGCAGTAAATTTCCAGAGTTAGCTGATCCTCCTGTTTGTAGCAGATGTTGCATACGAACAGAATTCGGTTCAGGGCTTAGGTCTCTAGCTCCACTATCAAATTCCCAGCTTTCGTGTTTACCGCCAGATAATGCTCCTAATATAAGTAGTTTGGTTAAAAATAATGTTTACTGAACGAATGTTTATAAATCTTACCCAAACTATTATCACTACTGGTAGGCAAGTATTCAGGCAATGGGTCATAGATGTGAACACGAAGTGCATTGATTTCTGTTCTTAATTCCAAACGACGTCTAACAAACTCATCAAAAGATATACGACCAGATTTATCAGCACCCAATTCTTTCATCAAGTCATCAACACTGTCTTCTAAATTTAGCTGACGACATATAGTCAACAGATCTCGACTAAAAATATAGAAAACAAATCACAATATTTACACAAATTAACTAATAAGTGATATTTTTATGGGAGAAAGGGATTTAAGAAATAAAATCTGTAAAATCAATAAAATACGAAGTCTTGCATGTTCTGCGATTTTTAAAAGGCTATATTATCAGGAGACACCTATCACATAACTGCTCAGGATTTATAAAACTAATACATCAAATCAGAATAACTAATTGGTAGATTGATCACGTTGTGGCATTCATAAATCACATCTATCATCATTTTTCTTATTCCTGTGATCTTCCTTTGGCCAGTAAGATCAACCAAGACATATACAATGAACCACAATCATAATACTAATAGTATTTTTTTTTACCTATCGATGTAACCATCGCCATCGCCATCACAGGCTTGGAATAGTTTCCTCGCCCGTTCTTCTTCGCATATGGAACTCGTCTCCACGCTTTCGGACACTGATTGTTGCTCGTCCATAACAATTCATTTCGTGGTCAACATTTTCAATTTAGACGCCCGCGAGAATCTTCGAATAGGAGCAGTCTATTCGAAAGAACATTTCACTCAGTCCATTTTTCAATTTGCAATACCTAATACTTTGCACCTGGTCCGTAATTATGTGCCGTAGTTATAATTATAAAGTCACTTTCATAACAAGCTCATGACAACAAAATATTATAGTAAAATAGTAAATAATGCGATTATGCAAAAACTTTTTGATAACAGGTGTATATGATAAGAAAGCGTCCGTGTATCTCAGATGACTAATAAATAATAATGCATAGAGTAGACATTGGTATTAGGAGTTACTGTACTAGTCGGGGATGGCTTCATGGGGGGGGGGCTAGGGTCTATGGCCCCTTAACGAGCCTGTATTTCTTAAAATTGTTTACTGTTAAATACAAAATTTAAAAAAAACCTTTTATAGTATCGAACATTTTAACTTAGCAACCATGTCTCTGGAACCGCCCCTGGTACCTACTAGACACGTCATGATCATGAAGAAGACATGTTATATTAAATGCGCGTATTGAACAGCAGCATACTGGAACTAATTATTACTCTACCGGAAAAAATAATGATATCCACATACATTTGTGGTAGAAACTATAAATTCAATGTTCCAAAACCGGTGTAAAATTATACCGGGGTAATGAATATTGTTGCAAACCCCCAGGTGAATTTTTTTTTCACACCGGTTGGGGCGAACGAATTTCTTTATAATTGGATCCCACTTGGTCATGAGTAATCCCTTAGGTATGTATTTTGTTAATTAGGGGTCTTATTTTTGTAGCTGCAGTTTTCTTTCACAACTCATAAAAAATTAGCCACTCTTAATTATCTCGAGTTAAACAAGTTAAGGAGACTTTGTTACATTTAAGCCTTGACGATTGACTAAATCTAAATACTAAATTAAACTCGAGAAGACGGATAAGCAACCTATAAATAACCAGCAATTTTTATTTATAGAACAGCAATACAATTCATTACCGTCGCCAGGATATTTATCGGCTGGGGGTGGGGAGGGAGTTCAATATTTTATGGCTAGGACAAGGGTACTATACCCGGTATAGTAGGTCTGATATTTGGGGGGGTTTAAGCTATGAAGTCCTCCTACTTCTAGCCACGGCACTGATTGAATTGCAATAGTCAACTAACAAAAGTATGATATCTAATTTCATATAGAATTTATATTTTAATATTTTATACTTTAATAGAACTCGATCTACAACAATGCACATTTTATTAAAGTAAAAATTCATCACCTGTGTAACGTCCTCTTATGGGGCAACAACGTATGGCCCATACGGCCATACCTATAGGGTACTTTTTTTCTATATCTAAAATTTAGACTCTAAAATAATAGTGTTGCAATATTATGACAATTTTTAGATGCTGAGTGGAGCTATGATTTTACAACTATGGGTTTATTTCACCGGTATGTCATTATCAGTCATCACCTATTGGGGAAGTAAAAATAATACTTTCATTTTCAACTTTGACTCTTTGAAGGTAGTTTCTGATACCAAATTGGATCTAGTTTAGACAGTTTAGTAGATACTTATGGGAGGTCAAAACTAAAAAATTCCTTGTTCTTTTCAAAATAAAAAAGCGGGCAAGTGGATATCGATGTGCCGTCAATGATGCAAGATCATTGTATAAGTAAGAAAAACAGTTTGTCAGGTCAGAATTTTATTATTTATTACCTACTATGTATAATATTCTATGATATTATTGTTAACTTGTTTATTTTGCAAATAGACATTAATAATACAGTAGGTTTCATTAGTTGGTAATAACTGAAATTGTTATTCTTCTTTATAGTTCTAATTTTGTCTTAATTTGAAATTGAAAATAAACTATAAAAAAAAACTGTGGTTGTATACTTTTAGAATTTTGGGTTACAATATGAACTATTTATGATAGGTTGTATTAAATGTTCAAGCAAAGTTCAAATATTTTTTACAACATAGGTGTAGACGTGTAGTTATTATATTAATAAAATCAACCACTTCCAACAACTGACTACCAACACACTTGATTGGTTGGTATCAAATCTCACTGAGTAGGTACTTACTTCAACTTAGGTATTTAATTTCAAAAAGATACACAATATTTACATGTACCAATCAAAAATAAATTATTATATAGAAGAATGTGTGAGTTTGTTTGAAAAAATTAATTAATTATTGTAATACAAGCCATTTAATACCTACAATTTTATTTATGATTACAATAATTTAAACAACTACACAACAATGAAATAAGTAACTAAATTAATTTAGTTTATTGGAATGATTTTGACTATTTGTAATTTGTATGCTAATATTTAGTAATTATAGCTATTTAAAACAAAAGATGGCACGTAATTAATATCTATTACTTTGACAATCACATTTTGGAATTTAAGAACAATCTAAAGCTTACCAATCACTAATTAAGTACATAAAATAGCACTCAAAATAATGGAAATGTAAGAATATTATATTAATATAATATTAAAGGACCCATAAGATAATCACAGTACACATAGATAAATGCTACATTAAATTATTAACTATGTTAATTAATCACGTTTCTTGCTTTCTGGTTTAGGATATTTGAATATTAATCCTAATTGTATCAAGCACAATATAACAGCAACTATGTTTTGAACCTGAAAAAGAAAGAACTTAAGTATAAATGCATATTGAAAAAAGATTTTTTATTTACCTTAATAAAAATGTTGTCTATTAACAACCCGTAAATTAACCACAAGAATGCAACAAAAGCTCCAGAAGAAATCATTGGAAAAGGTAGCATTGATGCATCTTTATTTTTAATGATATCATTCTGTAAAATAAATGATCACATATAAGTAATAAATTAATAGCCTATATTCAATAGGTATTATTCTCCAGCCTACAAGAGAAGAAATGAAAATGGTTTTATGGATGAGGTACATTATTTTCCCCTTTCTAAGACACACTGGCCACATGTGCAAAAACAAACAATTACCGAGGCACAGGATGCTTATCATGTTGGCTAGAGTATGAAATTTGCTATAAATGCTTATGGTGTAGAATAAATATAAGTTCCAAAAACTATTTACATAATAAAACAATTAAAAATGTTCCTTGTTTAATTTAAATTAATAAATGTTATAATCTAGGGTGCAAAAAAGGTATATGGGAATAAACATGAAAAATGTTATTTAATGTAAATTCATAATAATAACACAATGCACCTGATTTTTAAAAGAAAATCATACTTGTTTTTTTTTTTTAAGAAAATATAAATAACTAATATTAATGTGGTTTTTAAATAAATTTACCAAAGAAAATAAAGGAGATCCAATAAGTGCCAACATTAATACAGTGAGAATAACTCCAAAACGGTATTCAATTAGTTTTTCATCTTCAATTGCTGAGTATCCCCATAACACACCAGTGAATAATGTAGCTTTAGTTAACATTGAAAGTAATGGTTTCTACAAATATAAAGATATTATAATATTTAGACAAACATTAGATATTAATAAATAAGAGTAATTTATTTACCGAATCAGCAGTAAAAAAATAAAAAACTAAAAAATAAATCAAGTTTAAAATAAATCCAAAAATGTTAACTGGTATAATATTAGGATCATTCATAAGTAATCCATTTTTGATCATAAGTATGGACCTAAACATATTAAATTATAGTGATTAGATGAACAAATAAATTAAAACAATTAATATAACACTTACATAGCCATACCTCCAATAAAAGGTGTAGGATCAACATTTTTGGTGCTTTTATTTTTTACTATATCTCGACATATAAGACTGAAACAGTGAAATATAAACTATTGAATGTTTAGAATTTGAACCTAATCACTAAATAATATATTTTTGAAAGTTTTTTTGTCTTGTTTTATTAAGGTTATAATAATATATAATAGGTTAGCTATTGAGAATAAGATAAGTTTAACATTAATAACTGGATAGTAAGGTTTAAGAGAGTATATATATATATTTTTTTTAATAAAATATAATATCAATAATTATGTAACACTATACATAATATATTGATATGCAAAATAAATTAGAAATGCATTCTTGTTTTTAGACTAATAAATTTACTATTAGATGTATCATTTAGCCTATTGATTGAGATTTCTAAATAAAACAATTGTATTGAAATAGAGTTACGGATAGTCAAATTCATCTGGCATAATATAATTATGTTAAGCTCAAGCATTTGTTAATAAGTTATACACATGGACGTGTCTCGGAATTAATTTTGTAAATTAGTTAATACCAAGACAATTACTAAGTACAACTTAATATTATTTAAATTTAATACAAATTCTAAATTAAACAATTGCTTCTTACATAAACTTTAAAAAATATAATTACCAGCATTTAAATCTGAACTAGTAAATCTATAAACTATTTTTTATTTTTACAGTGGATATTAATTAAATATTATTTTAATTTTTTGTTTATATTTAATTTATACGCTGCCACTGAGTAGAATATATTTATATTACTATTGGGCTATTAAATAAACAATATATTATAACTAGGGGATGGATTTACTAGTAATTTGTCATAAGACGCTTAAGCATCAACAGTATAATTTTTAATAGAAGAATTAATTTTTGTTTGCATAGGTATTTTGCTACATTTAAACTTTAGTGTGTATTTTTTAATTTTTTTGGGATGTTTTTACATTTCAACTTATTTTTTAATCAAAATCTGTTATATTTTATGATTAAACAGTTTTATAAGCTAATGAAAACGTTTGTCAATTACATAGAGTTCAAGTTATAATTTTTAATATTCTGCCATTATTATTATCATAGATCTATTAATATTATTAACTTCTAATATTACATATTAATAGGTCTATGATTGTTACATATATCACAATATTTAAGGGAATATTACAAGGCTGCATATTTAAACAATTTGAATGCTATAAAATATGATTCCTGATTATAACTTATACAATTATTATAAATAATAATACTCAACACATTCAACTCTCTGTTACTTCTTTTTAGTTAGCAATAATAAATAATCTTCAAGTACCTACACTTAATTAATTATGATGGACTATTAATAACAATGATGTTTGGTTCTTTCATTAATGTTATTTAATAAACCTATGATTAATAACCCTATTTTATGATGTCACAACATTATCTAAGTTGTAGCATTAAGTATTTTTTGGCACTTCAATTTTAATGCTTAAATTTTTGTTACAATACTTATTTAAAATACTTAGCTAATTGACTATTTAATTATCAACACAGTAAATGTACATCCCAGAAAATGTTAGTCTTACTAATTATTATTGATAAACAGGTTAATGAACTCAATACTTTAAATATCCCAATATTAGTTTTAAAAAAAAATAATCTATATAATAAATTATTATATTAAAGCTAATAACACAAAACTGATTCTGCTGAGTGTAAACTAATCATGTTCAACATTTGTAAACTGAGACAATAGTACAACACAAACTAGCGCAGTCATCTTAAAAAAGAACAAAAAACCTTTGAAACTAGGTATATAAAAATATTTTTAGGTATGTGTATTGATAGGTAGTTACTCAAAATTCTTATAATTTATTCAAGTACCTATGTATTACCAATGATTAAATATATTAAATAAAGCTGTGTTTAGACATCTTTTACTTTTTTCCATTACCATTATTAAAATAACGAATTTAAGTATTACTAACTTATATGTTTGTAGGCAATTAAGTATTTAAGTGTTACTGACTAAAAAAGAAAGCAATTCAAATCTTGCGATGAACAATCAGTGCTCATAACTTTATAAGCTAAAAAATTTATTGTTTTGAATAATTTTTTTGCAAAAAAACCCAGTGACTATAGTTATTTTAAATAAAAAATATAGGTAACTGGACTTTAAAATGAGTTTAGGTCAATTGTGCCAATTTTAGGTATTGCTGAATACTAAGTATTGCTTTGTATTAAATTATGTACTTACACAGGAGCAAAGAATGTTCCAATAGTTGCAATAGCAGCACACTTGCCGATGGTGTCTGTGAGACTCATGTTTTCAATACTAATTATAGGTAGATAGTCTATAAAATATTATGATTTTAGAAATAATTTTTAATAGAGTACCTGAACTAATATAAACAAATTAATAGTGAGCAAACGACCTAACTAATACACTTAATATACTTAAATAAACTCCATAATAGTAGTTTGTATACCTATTAATACAGGAACATCAATTATTGAAGTAGCAATAAGCCGGACCACTTGTGTGGCTGACCTTCGGATGTCGTAATGTTTTTTTTCATACTCTGACAAAAAATTGTTTTGATTGGTACGTGAGGAGGTATAACATGTTGGTTATTGATGGGAGGGATAATAGTGAATAATATTTAAATATAAATGGATAGTGTCATAGTGGGAATAAAAATTAGTGAATGGCGAACGCCAATAATTTTTATGTTACTGGCTACTGGTTCCTGGCAAGACACTAGCGTCTAGCACGGCTGTGGCTGTAGATAGTACTATCTACACTACAAGTAACAAGGTAACAAAACAAAACCACAGAATAATAAAAAAGTATTCTGAGATAAGACTACCTGTCGTTATAATACGTTCACAGATTTCCAATTTAGTAAATATAGTCTACTGAGTGTAACAGAAAGAATAATATGACAAATGAAATAACTTGTGCTCTCAATACGATTTAAGATATACCCTCAGAGTAATACAACTAGACATATCTTAAATCGTGACTCTAAACAATATTTTTTCATATCAATTTTAGAAGAAAAAAGTTTAAATTATACATTTATACGTGTTATACAAGAGACAGCGTCTTTTAATTTATGAAAAAAAAAATAAAAAAATATTGAGTAGAACGCAAGTTATTCCATTTGTTATATCTTTCTGTTACATTCTGTCTGTACTCTGTGTATGTATAATAAAGTTAGTATAGATATCTGTGAGTAGTGAGGACGTCACTACTAAACTATATTATCTATATTATCTGTGAGGTGACCTTAGATCATATACATGATAAGGAGCTGATTGTAGCACAGTTCTGTGATTGTAGTTGCAATAAATTGCGAATTTATTCGGTTTTTCTTCCAATCGAATTGATATCCCATGTTCCATATGACCTTATCGGTGACTACAACTACATAGTACTCACTAAAAATTATAAGACGGACAGTGACTATTAGAGTATTAGAGTAAATATTATTGTTGTTGTGTCGAACAAGAGTTGGGTATTATCGAACACTTTAAGAACAAAGGAAGCGATTGACGTAAGCTTCTTGTGGTTGTGATCGGCGGACAGTAGTCTCCAGACACGGTGGTTGACATCAGTAATTGTTAATAATATATTTTTTTCTAGGGATAAGGGATACAATTATCGCTTATAACTCAAACAACAGCCGTCGTCGAAGATGGGTGCTTTATTTTCATTGTGCACAGTTGGTCAAGTGAGTTTATTATTGAGCATTATTGTGCGCAGTACCTCATCTACCTTTTAATTATAATACATTATTTTTATTACAATTTTAAGCTGGCATGCTGTTGCGGTCAAGCAGCATGCTCTCTCTTTGCATGTTGCCCGTCGTGCGGAAATTCTACGTCGACAAAAGTGATGTATGGACTCATGTTACTCGTAGCTATCGTTATAAGTTGCATCACACTTGCTCCTGGACTGCAATCGTTTTTACAAAAGGTAATTAGATTATTCATATTGAATACTAATACATATACATAGTACATTTTATCACCATTTTATGTTTAGGTACCATTTTGTGAAGGTGATCACAACTCTGGTATAACTAGTAATATTGTCAATAACATATCTGGTGTTTCTATTGATTGTAAAAATGCTGTTGGCTACATGGCGGTTTATAGAATTTGTTTTGCCATGTTCATATTCTTTGCACTCATGTCGTTTATTATGATGGGTGTGAAGAATTCTAGAGATGGACGAGCCCCCATACAAAATGGGTATTATTTTATGAAATTTATTTTCTTTTTCATTTGTAGTCCATGTATAGAAAAATAACATTTTTTTTCGTTTAATTAGATTCTGGGGATTGAAATATCTCATTGTGTTTGCTGGTATTGTTGGTTCATTTTTCATTGCGCCAGGAAGCTTTAGTCACATATGGATGATTTGTGGTATGATTGGAGGTTTTATTTATCTCATTCTCCAGTTTGTACAAGTCTTAGATTCTGCTCATTCATTGGCTGAATCATGGCTGGACAAATGGGAACAAACTGAAGATAAAAGATGGTGAGTTCTACGTCAATATCAAATAATAACTTCTTAAAGCAAATTTTGAATTGGTAATTTTTAGGTATTTTGCATTACTATTTACTACAGTAGTATCATATGGACTAGCAATTACTGGAGTCATTATTATGTATCACAGTTTTACCCAGGTAAAAATAAATAATATTAAAATATCATATCAGTTTGACAGTTTTCAAACTTTTATAGTTAATTACTAATTAGTAGTAGTGACACTAGTTAGTCTACGTTTATAATACAACTAATAATCAAATGTCCATGATAAATATTTGAAAAACGTTTACTTATGAGTCATTTATTTATTTATGTTGTATATCAACGGGTATATACCCTTTTACAAATTATATAAAGGAAACATATCAGATAAAAACTAAAAACTTAATAAGTGTAGTGAAACCTAACAAAAACAGATAAAATAATATAAAATTAACTCTGAATTAAAAGTAATAAAAATATAAAATTATAGTTACATTATAAACATTTTTTTTTCCATATTAATCAATCAATATTTTTTAATAATAACATAGATTTAGATTTAAAACAACTGCGTGAGAGAAAAAAAATATCTAAATGTATACAAATTTTATTAGCTAAAATTAAAGCTCGAGGGAAAAAGAATTGGTACCACTATTCGTTTTATAATGAGGGACTAAAAATAAATCTGAATTACGTGTAATTAGATATGGAATTTGTAAGCTGATTTCAGACAACAATTCGGGACACACAATATTGTAATTAATAAGATCATAGACAAACATAATATCAGTTAATTTCCGTCTAAGTGAAAGAGAAACAAGGCCTATATAATCTTGAGTTAGAGGGAGAGAGTCCCTAGATAATGGAATATTTGACAAGTATGAAATCCTTTTTAAAAATTTATATTGTACATTGTCCAAATCATTTATATATGTCAATTATTTGCATGACCAGATTACGGGGCCAAAATCAAGATTAAATCTAACTAAAGATGTATACAAGGTTTTTAAGCATAACGGATTTTTAAAATCTTTAGTATTTCTATTAATAAAGCCTAACATCTTAAACGATTTATTAATTATCATATTATGGTTAGTTTTAAAAGAAAGATCACTTTCAAAATAAATACAAAGATCTTTGATTACATTTACTCTAATGAGAGAACACATTTCAATATTATAGTTAAAAAAGATAGGATTTTTTTTACGTGTAAATGTTATCGTATGACATTTATCAATATTTAACAGTAATAAATCGGTAGTTATGATTCAGTGTTTTTTTTAAAAAGAATAAGCATGTATTCTAAACTTTTGCTTAGTTGTTTAAAATTATTCAGTTGTATAAGCTATCAAAAAATCAAAAATATTTATAAAAATCAGGTTACCTTTTATTCATAGTTACAATTTGGTTGTTTTATTACACATATAAATATTTATGAATAGCATTTGCAACAGTTTTTAGATATAGTCTTGTATTATTATAATTATTTTGTTGATTTGCCATTAACACGAATGTCAATAATTTCAAATTAGGTTTATAAATTGAAAATACATTGGTATTCCATGAATAACAATTATGATTATGAGGTCCCAAAAAGCAAGCTTGTGATAGGGAATTATGCAATTATTAATAAACTCAACAAACAATATGTCAACTAACATTGTGAAAACTTATAAATGTATTCAAAAATATTTTAATCTGTGTATTTTCATTTCCTGTAATTTATGATATCAAATATTCTTAATATGGTATTACAATTTTTTTTAGGAGAATGGATGTGCTTTGAATAAATTTTTTATCATATTAACAATTGTAATATGCTTAATTATTAGTTCAATTTCAATTACTTCATGTGTACAACGTGTTCATGAAAAATCAGGTTTATTGCAATCGTCTATTGTTAGCTTGTATGTGGTTTATCTTACTTGGTCAGCACTCAATAGTGGTCCAGGTATATCATATATTTAGTTAAAAAAAATCTGAATGTACAATTTTTATTAATTACAATTTTTTTAATTAGAAACTCAATGTAATAAGAGCTTGTCAGAAGTCTTGAGTCTGTCTAGTTCAGACGGTTCTAAAGTTCATTTGGGTTCAGAAAATATAGTCAGCATAGGCATTTTTGTTTTATTTGTACTATACTCTGCTATAAAAACGGGATCTTCCTCAAAGTTCTCCATGAGTAATTCTACGGAAAGAAGTGAGTATTAGTTAGTTTTTAATACTTAAATAAACCGTATATTTTTATTTTAACTATTGTAGTAGGCAATGATAGTGACCTTGAAGGAGGACCCGTGTCGGACAATGATAATAACTCTGGTAAACTGTTTGATGATGAAAAAGAAGGAGTCGCTTACTCATGGTCATTTTATCACTTCACATTTGCTATGGCTACTTTATTCTTGATGATGACCCTTACAAATTGGTATTCGTAAGTATAAACAAAATATTTTTATAGTTGATTTTATAAATGTATCATGTTATTCATGCATTAATATTACCTATTTTTTTTTCAATTAGACCTAACTCCAGCTTAGACAACCTTCATCCAGACTATGCTTCTACATGGATTAAGATATTATCCTGTTGGGTTTGTGCTGGTCTTTATGTTTGGACATTAGTGGCACCAATTTTATTACCAGAACGTGAATTTTAAACTTCATCATTATTAAAAGTATTAAATAAGTTATATTAAGCTCATCTATTAATATTTTTAGTTTTAATTTTATATCTAAATAATATCAAACTATTATTATTTAATTTTTACAATATAATAGCTGAGGAATATGTTAAAACCATGGAAATTTATTCCCAACTACTCTACTGTGATTAAATCAATTACAACTTACAAGTATTCATGATCAACATAAATTATTAAAACCAATTTGGTTATGTAAACATAATTTGTATTTAGTCGCTTATAGTTTGATTATGTGATTGATACAATGAACAGCATTTTATGACCTTAGATTTTAAATATAGTTTATATTTTACAATTTTTTATAGATGACACTTGAACACTTGAACAATTAACAATACATTTAAATTGTTTTACATATTTTATTCCAATTTTTATTTAAAAATATTGAAGTTAATAATATAAAATAAATTAAATTATGTATTTTATGCAATTGCTGACATAAATGTGTGATTTTTATTAATTTGTATTGATTATGTTGTGATATTACTAAAGTTAAATATATGTATACATACTTAATTATCTTATTTCATAGTTATGTAGTCTATTATTGTATTATGATTTGATGCATGGTACTTAAAATTATATAAATTTTAGATCATATTGAGTATGATGTATGCAATATGCTATTAATGTTTATTTAAGATCCATTCTCAATTCCTAGTTGGTGACAATCTACAAAATTCATTGCAATTTATATATCTATTTAATTGTTTAATTTAGAATTATACCTTTATGCAACTAGGTAAATTTAATATAATGCCCAAATTGAGTTTACTAAATTTCAAAAAATAATAAATATAAAACAAAATATATATTATTGAGTTATGGACATATATTTATGAGTACATAAATAATAATAAGTATGTTTTAATATTTTTAGTATTTCAGAATATAATATCCTCTTGTCTCCCACCCCCTCATAGTTTTTGTATGCTTTATGTTATTTTAGATTTTCAGTATAAAATGATAATTAATAAATATTGTAGTATCTGCAGAGTACAACGTATTGTCTTTTATCATCTTGTTTTTTGAAAAAGTTTTCAATAGAATGAGAGTTTTATGTACTCAGCACCTTTATTTTCATAACACATCATATACATTATTTGTTGATTAATTCAGTAATTTCTCAAATCTCAAAACGAAAATTACCAAAAAAACATTTTTGATGATACTTAGGGAGAGGAACTCTTCCCACTTCCTTATATTGTTTTTTTCAAATTCCACAGTCGATCAATTATTTATTTTTTATTTCAAATTTAATGTTCTAAATACGATGTATACAACATCACTAACTATCAAACTTGGAGGTGAATGAAGCAAATCAATTAATACAATGGTATTCATCAAAGCACTGAAGCACCTATTTGGATAATTATTTTATTAACAATTTAATGTTGGAATAACATATTTTATTACTATATTAATAATAATTAACCTCGGCTCTTCTACACACTCAGGGCCCAGCCACCAAGACCAGTTCCACTATGGTGGGGAAGTGCTGAATCGGTGTGTTCTCTAGCTGGACAGGAGAGACCCTGAAGTCAAATACAAATTGGTACCCTACTATTGGCATCTAAAAATTTAAATATTTATAAACTACTCAAAGCCCACTTCCTCCCCTTCCACCAGTCAACCAAAAGTTTGTATGACATATTAGACTGATCATAATATTATAGGTAGGTAGTTACTCACCTAATTTAACTGTAGTTATTCTAGCTGTCTCTTGAGGAGAGACCATGTATGTGTAATGTGTGTCGTGTGCGACTATATTATTATTTGCATACCAAACGATGGTGGCGTTGCAGAAGTACCTAATATAAAAGCTGTTCCCTCGGCATAGTCGGTTCCAAAAAATAAATAAAGTAATACCTACTTAGTACTTGATTGAAAAAAATATCAATCGATACTTTGGCCATTCTATTGTCATTGAATTCAATTATTTTCTAAAATCAATAATAAGTTAATATAAAAAAAATTATTATGAAATTTGAAAGAACATATTACATAGGTATAATAAAATTAAAACGCCTTTTTATTGCTTGTCCATTCGAGAGGTCACTTGCCTTTTTGGCTCCCCAAGTTTCACTTTTGTCAATTTGACTTCAAAATATTACCCGAATAGCGTGTCTGTCGCATAGAAAAGTAAATAAAAAGTTTTTCGTTTGATGTCTGTTTGGATTAGACGACAAATCGTCGAGTCAACAATGTATAAAATACAAATACAGCTGCCCATAAGGGAACTAGGCGGGGCTTTCGGCGCATAGTTGTAAATTATTCAGCCGATTTAGTTCTTATAAATCTAAATACATAAATGAAAACATGGTCTAAGTGTAACCGTGTATGCAGTGGCGGATCTAGGACTTCTTCGTGGTGGATGCAATGTCGATAATAAAGCTCCCTGTGGTTTAATATATATTTTGGTAGTACTTAGTCTGCAGTTTATACGTTTAGTTCTACGTGATTCCTGATACGTGAGTAATTTATATTTTTTTATAAAAAAAAAAGTTCAATATGTACTGCGTGTAAGTACAAAATGTACTTAGAAATTTCAATATTCATATTATGAACAAATAGGTACCCATATTATTAAAGAAAACATGGAGGTGTGTATGCTTGGTTGCTATATTTGAATTATACTGGATATTATATTATGTATAAATATTGATGTAAATTTATATTTATTAAATGCCATTTGCAAATTGCAAATATATAGGTACTAAGTTTGAGGGGATTAGGGGAAATGTTCAAACAGACCGCCACGGGGTTTTTTCAAATTTAATTAAAATCCGTTTTGAGCCTCTATTTGGGGTCTCTAGCTCAACTATATTAGTATATTACTGACAATAGTTATTAAGACTTATTGTGATCCCACAATTCCCACTGAAAAGTGAAAACAATTTCCAACGACATGACAGTCATGTTCTCGTTCTGGGTCTCAATAATCAGTATTTACTATTTACTATTTTCTCGTCGGATTTCAAATGTACAGTGTTGCCACTTTTAGTGGGTGTTACAAGCTTGTAAATATTATTATTAGTTTTTTTCCACAGACCTTATAATGGTGGTTTATGGTCTTTTGTTTTAAACATTTTGTTAAAATTTACCAAACAGTTAACTTTGTAAAAACACCACTAGCAAATATGTCAAATATATAGTTATAGTTGTGACTATGAACTTTATGCAGCTGCCATAATGCCAAAGTAAGTATATTATAATTTATAATATTTATGCTAAGTAAGTATACCTACCTACCTGTACAGTATATATGTTAAAAGTGTAATTTTTGGCTTTGAACAATATCTTAACTGTAAGTAGATACTTACCTAATTTAAAAACTAAATAATGATTATAATATTTATAAAATTAAGTAGTTGAAACTTACAAGTTTAGAACATTAAGTACCTACCATATCAATGGCACATCTAGGAATTTGTTAAGGTACCTATACGTCTTGTTTAGGCACATTACTCCCACAATACTCAATAGGTACCTAATTATTATTTTTCATTTGGTTTCTGCATACAAATCACCATAGTTTATTTCATAAAATCATAACTTTAAGATTAGGTAGGTATACATACTTTTAAAAACATATTTTGTATTGGAAAAATGCAAGCATACCTATGAACTTTTTTTTAGAAATTTACAAAAAATGTACAATTTTAAAATACCCATAACTTGGTTCAAAATGAATGTATCATAACAACTTATGCGAAGCCCTGGATTATATTATTTCCTTTAAATTTAATTTTTGGTCAATTCACTTCTGAACTTAAAATTGTCTATGTAGAAGTATGTAAAGCGGAGACAATACATGCGGGTATAAGTTGGTATAACGTCCTCTGCTCAACTTCCTGGCTATTTGAAATATTTTGAATGCTTAATGGAAGTATGTAATTACATTTTTATATCAACATAAATTATGTCTATGTCTATTGTCTATACACGTTGACCGCCTGGGGTTTTTAAGAAACTACTGCAAAAACAAAAATAAAATAAATTTTTATTTTAAGTCTGGATGAACTAACATAATAATGTTATACTTACACAGTATGAATATTTAATTACAAAACCGAGGCTTCTAAATCATATTAATTTGTAATAAAGTTACGAGCAGGACAAACGATTTAAGATACCCTGTAAAGTGAATACATTATATATTTATATCAATTGCATAATATATTTATACATAGAAATGAAACGTATATACCTACTACAGGATATCGTCCATCTCGCATATTAGAGCACAACATTAAATAGAGAGGAGGAAGGGAAACAAAATGTCGGTGAGCGTGTATATAGCGGGCGAACTACGCGGGCGCTACACGCGGGAAACCCCGTCACCACCGGATACAAAAGTTGTTACCCCTTCGTGTCCCGTTTTTTCCAGCACGTCTTCCCCTCCTGAAGGGGGCAGCCGCAGTTTCCATCCGGACACCGAATCGTGAACGTCACACCGACCCGCCGTACAGCAGCACGACGGGACATGATTCGTAAGACTATAATATCAGGTACTATAGTACTTTGATGTGAGAAGTCATTTTTAAAAAAAAATTTTCTTTCAAATGTTTTGGATTTATCAGTAGGAAATTAGAACTTTTAGAATAGATTTGATTTAACTATTGATGTTTAATTTTTATGCATCAATGACATTTGACTATTTGAATGTTCTAGACTATCTGTATCCGCGGCTTTTGGTACATAAATATATAATATATTATAATATTAAATCTTGTACCTAAATAATAATATTAAATTTAGAACACGGGAAATTAAGGTTAGCGGTTTTTTCTTTTAGAAAAGGTTTTCTTCAGTTTTATAAAATTCAGGATTATTCTTATGATCTAGAGCTTAGAGATGTCATATTTTATTTTATTATTACTTATGTACCTTAATTGCCAAAAATAAAGTATATATTAAAAATATTATTCAACGAGATTCAGAAATTTCTTAACAAATTAAAAAAAAAATACTCAATGCTGTTGCTGCTCTCGTAAACGTTATTGTGGAATTTTATTTAATTAATACGTAATTTAGATAGCTAACAATGTTATTAAGTACTTAATATAAGTAAAGCAGTATAGGTGCCTACTTATTTTAGAGAGTAATAGTGCATTTTTTTTTTTTATTTAGTTAAATGAATATTTTAATGTACAAATGTATGATATTTAAGGAATGTTAGGTATTCATTTTTTTTCTCTTGAACAGAATAGTGAATAACAAACAACAATATTTATTATTTTATAATATATATATTTAGTTTAAACTGTTGTTTTAATATTAAATAACTTATTTTTCCCATTTTCAAATCAAAACATTATGAATATACTATTATATTTAGTACAAATACTAATATTCAAAGTATGTTTCATAACTTGTATAAATTTTAATTTTACTATACTTGAAAAGTCAAAACTGTGTTTTATGATAATTTCATATTATGTTTTCACTCTGTGTTGAAATTAATCGATGTACATAACTTAGAATATTTAATATTTAAATTTAATTTAAAATACGAAAGAGTTTTTAAATATGCCATACATTCTTTAGACTTTAGAGATACTATAATATAGTATAGTACATTATGTATTATACTATAATATAGTATAGTACATTATGTATTGTGTTTCATACAAATTAAAAAACTTATTTAATTTTGTATGAATTAGGTTTAGATAATATTTTTTTTAGTAACTAAATGTTTCATTTTATAATTATTATGAACGATAGTAAATTACATTTATTTTTAAACTATTAAGTATTATATTTAATAATTCCCAAAGCGTTTTCGTTATTTTTCATACTCAAATCTGTTAGTATAATAAGTACTTAAAATATGTTAATTTTTAAATTTATTTCTAAGACGTAGACGTCGAAAATATTTTAAATATTTTTCTACAAAGTGTGTACAGTGAAATAGATCAAATTCCTGAATGTTTATACATTTTGTATTTAAATAAAAATGAATAAAATTTATGAAAAAACTTTTTTTTTTCTAGATATTCATTGATCATTATTTCTTTTGCTTTTAATTTTGATGACATCTTTTTAATATAATGTCTAATTTTGATAGTATGTCATATATTTCCTAATAAGGTATTTTATAATTGTTTTTAATTTATAGATAATATCGTTAATTAGAATATTGATCACATACCAAAATAGAATATCGCCAATTTGATCTAATTGCATTATATATATGAATGTATTAGGAGCTACCTATTTAAATTTAGTTACATAAGAAAAAATGACCAATAACATAATTAATATAAACTCAGGGAAACCAACCAAAAACCAACTGAAGTTTAATTTAGATGTACTATTCAGGACTGAGAAAATAAAAATTGTTCAATAAATGATAACTTAACTATTAAAATTTGTACTGACAAAGACAAACTCATCACGTTTTGGAAGAAGTTGTAATTGAAAATAATTTTTTAGAATTGGAGGAAACTATTTAGTGTTTTTCATATTTTACGAAACACAATCTTTCCAGGGATATTTTAAAAAGATTAGGATAACTATTACCTTGATAGTATCAACATGTATAATATTATACCATAAAATATCAATATAAAATAGTTAAATATATATAAATATATCACCCACGACCCTGTCACCTATAAGGCCATAACTATATAGGTACTATACTAGTTGTTAATATTTAAATCACAGGAACTCGCTTTGCTATGCACTGTATAGTGGGCTTCGAGTTGGTCTCGTCATTAAGTATAGGTAGTTTACCGTAATAGATTTGTTAAATTTGAATTCGACATTTTTTTATTCATTAAGTTGAACTAATTTTTCAGAAATTTACCATATTATATAAGTGCGTCACTAAATATAATGTCAAAATCGACGTAAGTACCTTATAGAATGGTGTGAACAGAACTATGGTTTAATGATTGTAAATTATAGCTTAAAAATTAACTAAACGTTTTGAACTTAAATAATTTTCATAATAATAAAAAGTGTCAAGTCCCTACAGTTATTTTAACAATGGCTTAAATTAATCTAAATATTTTGAACATTTCATTGAGATTAAAAAATTATAATGTAAGGAGGATAAGGGGAATGTTTCAAGTTTCTATGATTAATATTTTTTAAAAACAATAAGATATTAAAAATTGTTTGTGGAGAAAAAGTGTTGAAATGGTTAATAACTAATGAGGTAACAATTGTATTAAGTATAATTATTTTAGAAATGTCATGTTATTTAAATGTAAAAACTTTAATATTTACAAATGTTAAGTCTCTTAAAATCTTGCCTGATACTGAGATTATTGACTTTACGATTACTGTCTGCTACAATAGACTATTAAACAGAAAACGTTCAACCCGAACAGGCTCATTTAAATATTAATTAAAAAAGCAGAAACGACTTGCCAAAAAGTTTTTTGTACTAGAAGATAATTAACCAACAAAAACGAGCCCGGTAGGTATTGTAGGTATTAGTAGTGGTGATGGTGTCAGGCGTTTTATCTGTTTCCGTCCATACCTCTAGACTAAAGAATATCCTTCCCTGTTTACATTGCACACGTTGAAAACTAAGAATATTTTTCATTAAATTAAATTAAAAATAAATTATAATTATTTATTTATTTAAATTAAAACTTTTAATCTTGATACTAATTTTTAATTAAAATCATTTTCATAAAGAACAATGCAAATCTGTTCTTCTTATTATAGTTAATAATATATATATACATATATTTATGAATGTAATAATTAAACAATTGGGTGTACCCAGTTTTAAAATAGGTATAATACTGCACAGTTTATCCATTTAATATTAACTAGTAACAATTTCTGAAATTATTGTAAACATATAATGTTTTAAAACTATAGAGCACCTAATAGTACACCAATAAACACTATATTATTAACTAGGTTAAACAAATATTTTTAATAACTTCTCTAATAAATTCAAATAATATTTACTTTTGATTTTTAAATGACTTTATAAATAATAATGATACTAACGTGCAGATGTTCTGGTTAGGGTTAGGTTTGGGTGGTTTGGAGTAATAGGAATATAATCCTATTAGATATCTATTATATCTATGCTCATTGCAGTTCACGTAAGGAAGAGTCTTTTTAAAGTGTTTACGTGAGATTATTAGAAGAAAAACGTGTTTATGTATGCCAAATGTGTGTGATAGTTCATAATTTTAAATCATCTGCTAACTAAAATACATCATTGTTTAAAAAAAACATCGTTTTCGTCACTGCCAGTAGGTGCTCTATATTAGTAGTATTTTAGTGGGTATGTTTGGAAGAATTTTCCTGTAGAATAGTAATTTAGAGGATTTTATTCTGCTGTTTCCTCCGGCACACCACGTAGAGCCGTGGAGATTTCTTCCATTGACCCGAAATTCAGTAAATTTTCAATCGCCTGCAATGACAAGGACCTCACAGAAGCAAACTAATTATAGCAACCTAGCGTGTAGGGCCGCTATAATTATGGCCCAGTAGGTACTCGTCAAACGACTTATGACAATTTGGATAACAATTAACAAAGATTGAAACTACCAAATCAATGAAGAGTAACCAATTTATATTTAATTTGCAGTTAATTTAATTTAATTTTTATCTATATTTTAAGTTATTCAAATTTGGCTTTAATTTTAATGTTATTCTATTTTAATTAATATTATGCGAACCTTATTGTACTCATATGTATATTATAGTAATTGTGCTATTACCTAACACGAAATAATAATAATAATGAAAAAATGGGGGCTAGCATGTTTAGCGAATCACATTGTATATAGTAAATACTTTTAATGAAACAAGCTTAAGGCTATTCATAATGCATTGATTTGTATATTTTATTTTATTAAACGGTTTGTTTTGATTTCTATCGAGAACTGCTTTCACGAATGCAGTATAACTTTTCAAAGTCCAATGGCAACCTCTTACAGATTATTTTTTTCATAAATTGTGATTTCCAATATTTTTTGAGTTATTTTCTGATCGAGTTAAGCCATAAAATGATCTAAATTTACAAAAAAACACTAAAAATAAGTATATACCTAGTAACATATAGATTCTTAAAACCTTCCTGTACCGATATAATTATAAAATATTGCGATTTGTGACTTTGTGAAACTATAATGGATAAAAATGTATAGATTTAAATTTCGATGCATCATATTTGCATCTATTGTTGAATAAGTATATGTACTTATTTTTTTTATATATAAGTTATTAAGGAGGGTCTTATAGTTAAGCACTGAGATTAAGCTCAACAATTTTTTTCAAGAGACCCTTGATAGCCTTGATAATTATTGTATCAATTGTTTTCAGGTTTTATACAATTTAAGGGATTTATTTTCACTTACAGATTTTTAAGAAAATAATATAGATATGATGAAATTTTTTATTGTTAAACCTATAATTATTTTTGTATTTTTTTCTTAAACATCTTTCACTATTCAAAATACACGAGTGTTTGTTTGTGTAACTGCGTAACTATATTTAAAAGGTTATTATGATATTCATTAGATTAGAACAAAAATTTACCTATTTTAATATAAGAATGGTACGATTGTACGAAGTAGGTATTTTAAATGATTGCCAATTTATGTAACTTTAATTATTTTATGTACCTAAGCGTGGATTCAAATATAAGGATTAACCGAGGATTTGAATAAATTTAAACATTGTTAGTGAATATAAGTTCTGGGACATTATTTTGTCTTCAGAAATACCTTTACCATTCTCCATACTATGCGCTCTTATCTGTCGGAAAACATATTACGTCCACTATTTGTCAAAGTTTTCTCATTACAAACGACATCTCTCGTGTTGCGTGAAATCCGTCTTCACTCGTAGAGTGTCGGTTTTCGACAGCTCGTAAACAGGCTTAGAAATTGGTAGGTGTAGGGTGGAAGTTGAAATTTGATTGTTGACATATAGCCATTCGACGTAAAAAAAGATGGTGTGTATTATTAGCCACGAGCAACAGCCGACCTTCATAATATTTTTTATTACCTAAAAATATCGATTCTATTCTTTATAATTTATATTTAGATAAGTTTTTTTTTCAATATTTTTCTAAACTATTTTCGTTACAGTAAATATTTAAACAATAATAATATTACATAACAATAAATTGTAATTATATGTGTACTTGATGTGTGTATAAATGTATAATGGAAGGTAAATGAAAAATATTATCTGAATTAGAATTTATTATAAATTAGTATATACTATTATTATACTGTAGTTGATTGTTGCAGTCACAATACAATAAAATGTATAATATTTATAATAAATAAGTATATAAAAATATTTTAAAATATGTTCAACTTTGGATTCATAATTACGATAAAACAATTTCACGAATCTATAGTATTATAGAACATTTTGATGGTTTCTATTTTTCTGAAATCTCTTTCCATTTTTTAAAGCATTGAAATGTTTTCTACATCTGTAATTTAAGTATTTTTCCTTAATGTTTATATCTATATGTATTACAACTTCTTTGAATACAAAGAAAAATGCAAATGATTTAATATTTGTTAATTTTTACATTTATAATATATTTAGTACAAATAATATAGATAAAATATCTTTGCTTAAAGTATCCAAATGTTTAGTGTATTCTGAAAAATAAATTTAATTAGAGAAAAATAATTACTTATTCAATTATTTGTGTTTAATTGTAGTTTAAAGATCAACTTCTACTTCAACTGAAATTGATATTCCGACAATCAAAGAATGGCTACGTTTACAGGTGGTTCAGGACCTTCCAGGCAAAGATCTCTCAAGGATCGACTTCGAGAAGGAATCACAGGCAGCTTTAATTGGCAGTAAGTACAAAAATAAATAGATTACAATTCCATAGCAATTGAACGAACTTCATTTATTCCAGGTAAGTGGTTAAAAATATATTGTCGGTTTTTATAATCTGTTTAAACGAATAGGTTTGGTGTGTTAACCTCCGATTATACATTAAGCTTGCATCGGTATTGTGGTGGTTAGAAAAATACATTATTCTGTAACAGATTGTTTTCTTCTGTAACGGAAAGGAAGTGAAAACTATAAATCATGTAGGGAATATTTGTTTTTATCTGAGCCCTTATAAAGAAAATTGCCGCTAGGAATCGATACTTACACACACACTCAAACAATGACACGTGACTTTTATTTATGACTTTGGGGGTCTGCTTCAAAATATTTTTCTCTCTTCTCCATGTATACCTTTTTCCATTTTAGTTTAATGTTAGGTATGTATTAATACTGTACAGATTATAATATGAGTATAAAAGGGCCATTTTGGATTTAGAGTACCTATTTGTTGCGTTCATTAAATGTATGGGTAGGCACAAATTGATAAAATGACTAAACTATTCAACTGTTTAGTTTACTTTAACTAAGCAATAAAATGCATTGAGAACAATTATTGTAATTTAATGATTTAGGTTTTTTATTTAAGATATTTGTTATATTTAATTAAAAGTTGTAATTAGTTAAATTAATTTAAGCTATATGGTGTAGTATACTATAGTGATTTTCTGATTAAACTTCTTATATTATTAATATTTTTATATTAAATAATAATGTCAAACGTTGGTTAATTAGATCAATTGACAGTTACATTTTCAATGCTATAGTAGGTATTTACCTATTTATAGGTTATAAATGTATCCTTCTAACAAACTGATGTTTAAAATTGATTAATTTTAACTAGGTGTTATATTTTAGTTTTTTTTAATGAAATTTTGTTAGTTATGGTTTTATGGGTCATTTAATAGAAAATAATTTCGAATACTCTTTCAATTCTTAATCCTATACAAGGATTTAATAAGCATATTGCTATAATATTTTACAGTGTTACACTGTACGATTTCAGACATAACAAATTATTTATTGTTTTTCCACAACAAATCCTGTTCAGACAGATATTCGGTGTACGATTTCTGATTTTCTACCCTTTCAAACGACACCGAAAACATTAAAGACTGTAATAAAATTTTATTATCAATTGAAATGTCACTAAAAGGTCAGAAGAAAAGGCTTTCACACCAATGCGTTTAGAGAATGTGCAATTATATATAAATGTATATTTCATGTCGTTTTTCGACAACAATTCATCACAAGAAAAGACTTAATAAACTAAATAAAATATTTATCTTATTAATATTATTAAAAACGTCAATCTCCAACTTGTTATTGTCCATTGTTTTTTAGACATCGTAAGATAAATTATTTGTGAAATCGATCGTGGTTGGAATTCAATAGTTAGATTGTACAAATAGATAGGGCAGTGTCCAGAAACATGTGAATAGAGTACATACCAATTTTCAAACTGTATAATATAATTACATCAGTGTATAGTTGCTTATGATAGGTACGTGATAGTTTGGGACGCTATGTTTTTTGTTAATAGTTTGGTGATAATAAAATTATAACTTACAAAATAACGAAGGTTTTTAATATATATATACTATAATTATTATACTATAGGTAGGTACTTACGTTTTAAATGATTTTATTTACATTTTATATGTAAATCATTTAATATTCTTAATATTCTTAATTCAACTAATAAATAGAACATATACAACAAATAACTAATACGAATACTAAAATAGAAACATTTAAATACTATAATATTGTATAGGTATTATATACTTAAATTAATTTGAGGGAAAACAATACATATTATATAATATAGATCTATATACTGAAAAATCACTAAAATACTATAAAAAATCATTTTATAATTGAGCTAATAAAAAATATGTAGTTGTCACTTGTCTAACAATATGAATTAATAAAAAACGATTTAATCAAATAATCTACTACTTTTTTTTCACAACAATATTGTTTAAATAAATGTAAATAACTTAAGAAAACTATCAAATTGAAAAAGTACTATTTAAATTGATCCACCAGTTCATGTTGTAGTTAAATCAACAACTATTATCATGGATATCACCTATATGACATATTGTAATATGCTATCATAATATGTTATATAAAAATAAAAGTAGTATTTTATGTTTCCCTCCAGTATTAAAAACACCATAAATCATAATATATTAATTGTTAATTATCTTCATTATACTGGTGATCGTGAAGGGGGGGGGGGCTAATCAGAAATGATTGAGCCAAGTGAAAATGCCCTATCTGATCGAGCGTTGTGCAGTTTAAATAATGCTCGTGTAGTGTAACTGAAAAACAATAGTGATACAAAAACAAAACAACCAGTAATGTAGCATTATACTAGTATGCAATAATAATAGCGTTTAAGATTATTGCTTATAGTTTCATTATAACTTGAAAATGTAAAGAAGGAACTTTAGATTTTCAACTTTTTACTTTTTTCTTCTCGTCGACTCAAACTAAAAGCTTTGAAATGTGTTTTTAGTTTTAGTTTTTACTATGCCTTTACACGTTTTGTAACTTACGGCGCTACTATACAGCTTTTAAAATACATCATTATTTGAAAATTGAAACCTATTAACATTCATATTAATTTCTTTGAGATAGTGGCGTTTAAAATATTTATTTTTAAAACTTATGCTATAAAATGGTGACAGAATAAAATAAGCTGTGTTCATATTTAAGACATATACCGGCTATTAAATTTACTTTAACACTATTGATTAGTAAAAGTTTTTGAAGAAAAATTAGAGTATAAGAAGGTATTACTTGAAATCGTGCTAGTTACAAGCAATTGTACATTTGTATCATAAAGTGGCATTTGTTATTAATAAATTATCATATTATACATTACACTTTTAATTGTATATTTGTAATATAAGGATAATCGTAACCATACATGCTGAAACATCAGTTAGGTTAACTTATGATTTACTACGGAAAAATAATTGAACAAGTAATTTATATGTATATTTCGAATGAAATAAAGCATTTCATTGAAAATATAAAATTAGGTCAATCAGGAATACTAAATCAATAGCTAACTATTTTATTTTAAAATAAATTTAAATTATTTAACAAGCATTGAGCATTTAACAGACAAATTAAATCATAAAAACTTATTTTATAACTTTTTAAGTTTCTCTTACTTTACATAAGAACAATAGAATTATAGAATAATAGAAAAAAATGTAATCATATTGTTTCAATAGACAACCTGATTCCCACGGCAACTGTATAGTATTAAATTGAGCAATCAGCCAATATCCCTGCTATAACCTTTTCTGCAATACACTTAATATATTATATACGTATGTACCTAGGTACTATACATATATGAGCCCATTGATTGACGTGAACACTATAGTATTTTCAAATAGGTTGGTATCCACGAAAAATATCCTTGCTATTATTCGAGTAAAACAATAAATTAAACATGTTTAAGTGTTCAAATTCAATTAAGTACAATGCCGGTATCAAAGGTCTTCTAGCTCAATGATAAACAGCCATATTTGTAATGTTGATGTCGGGTTATGTCTGAAGGTTGTTCTATGTTTGTTTTTTGTTGTTTTAAAGTCATATAATATACGTTGATGGATCATAGCAATTAAGGCTGGAATTAGTTGCTTTGCACGCCTATCCGTCTTGACAGAATACGAGTAATTTTTTTCTTATCCAGCTATTTAATTAATATCACCGCGTTGAGCATTCAATAAAATAATAATATTCCTTATACCAAACCACGACACCTGCGTAATGACTTGTACGTAGTATATACATAATAACTAATAATACGTAAAATATTGTTTGAAAAAATGTTATTTGGTGGCCTTTGATCTATAATATATAAACTGCGAGGTCTGAGACATTAAAAAGAAAAAACTAGAATTATGTAATAACATCAACAATTATTGAATTCGTAGGTTGTATGAATTTAAAAATATTATACGACACGTCATAGTCAATTCATATTTTTCTCAGTAAAATACTAAAATAAGGTATTGAAATGTTTGTCACCTAACACGGTAAACTTGGCATAACATGTTTTCTGTATGCAAGTTTACCTTGGTCCCTATATACTGAGGCACCAATTAAAAATAAAATACAGGAATAAAAGAAGTACATTTGTTACTTTTACAGATACTCTTTTTCCGTAAACTATACAATTTTAACCTAGATTTAACCTAAGATAATATATTATATTAGTAAATAGTGGAACTAAAAATAAGTTTGAATATTTTCCAAAAGCGCCGAGAAAAACAAAGACAATTTAAGGACAAATTTTAGATTAATATTAGTTTTTTTAATTTCCACTAACAACTCTTAATTTTGACAAAAGTCTTTAAAATATGAAAATTTGCAAATTATTTTAAGTAGGGATTCAAACAAATTTTTTTTTATTTAAGATTTGAAAATTTAATATAAGATTTCTCATAAGGTTGTCTGCCTATATAAAAAAAAATGTCTACTGAAAAGTTAATTACAATTTTTATGAGCGTTTGAAGTTAAAATCTGTACAACATTGGATACTTACTCGATTTCTGGCGGAGTGATTTTCTTATTTTGTTGCAACTCAAAAATGAGTAACCTTAGATATTGAAAATTTACACCATATGTTTATTTTATCACTTACTATACTTGATAAAATGTTCATAATATTTTGACTAGTTTTAAGCTTTTTAAGAACATTTTCCTTTTTTTTAGTTTTTTTTTCTATAAATGTCAATACAATTTTATTTGTTGGGTCAAAAAGGTCACACACATCGCTACAATATTAGTTAAAAAATATATGGTAAGAGTTTTTTTTATAAGCATTTAAAGTTTAAATTTTAACAAAATTTATCAAATTGAAAATATACAAATTATTTTGTAGTTAAAAATGTATTAAAATATTAAATGTTCAATTTTTATAGCTAAGAATTTAAAATGTAAAATGAGGATCTCCGTAATTTTATAGTAAAAATATATAAACATAGTTATTTTTAATACTTATATTAAGTTTAAATTTAGACGGACTTTCATATTAAAACAAAGAATAACAATTTTAGTTAGTTTGTTGTAATTAAAAAAAAATTTTTGGGTAGGTACTTACTATTACTTATAATAGGTATAATGTTATATTTATACACACAATGATATTTTCAAATGCAATTTTTTCGATAAAAATGTATTTTACCTACTGTAGTACTAATGCCTAATAGTAAAATAAATTACCTTGAGAGGACATCACACCTGCATGTGTTATTATTACTTATTTCCGTCTTACAAATGTTCAACATAGCTAAAACTGTTTTGCTTGAGATAGAACCACTCAAGCTGTAGTTCAACATAGGAACCAAATTTTCACATAATAAAGAGGAGAACATTTACTGTGCAACATCGTTTTTATTTTTTTAGTATCGCAAATACAAAAAAAGTTATTCAAGTTATAATAAGAACTTTTCTTATATTTGTGATATCGAACAAATAAAAACGATGTTGCACAGTAGATGTTCTCTTAAAATGTATTGAAAATTTGGTTGCTTAGCTTGGACTGCAGCCTGAGTGGGTCTGTCTTGCGCAAAACAGTTTTTGCTATATTGTACCTTTGTAAGACGGAGACAACATATTCGGGTGTGGTGTCCCCTTAATCACAATACTATCATAAAATAAAATAATAAAATAAACTTACTTAGTAATAACATAGGATGACAGACCTAACCTTATGTACAGTGGAGCGTTAATCACCCGTTTTTTTAAGTATTTAATTTGTTTCTGTATTATTCAAAATATTTTATTAAATTTGAATTGAAAAAAATAAATGTATAAAAATTAAAAATACTTTCATAAAGTAGGTAATAGTAATAAGTTATTACTAGAAAATTTTGAGAACTTATATCATTTAAAGATAAATGTATTTTGAATTGTTTTTATTATTATTTATTTATAAACACCTGTAAGGTTCAAATACAGTGTAGGTAAATTTACATTAATAGAACTTAACTTCACACACGTGTTCCAAACCCTACAGTTCCAAAAAATCCTACAGTTCCAAACCCTACAGTACCTTCCGGCTAATAACCTTGTAGTTGATGCCATAAACAATCAATTAAAAGAACTTAAATTTATACTATACAAAATGGTATTCATATAACATAATATAATACATAATAAAATTTATAGTAATTTAATAATAATAAATGAGTAAATAACTACCTGTAGGTAGAGTCAAACAGATTTCAATAATATATTAAGGCAGCTTGGCTTATTAAAAGTAATTGACTGATATCCACTGATATTTCGAGGACAAATGCACTAAGCCAACGGACAGCTGTTTTAATTTAGATTCAGTTGTTTTTTGCATTTTTGTTTATTTTTACCATCGAAAAATAGGGTAGTAATAATATACATACCTATTTATGTGGTAACACTGAATACGCCTTTACTAAACTTTACTTTTAGAGTTTCTCGGTGTTATAAATTAATTTAACTTTATATAACTTTTTTTTGTGGTTTGTGGTATAATCATGGAATAATATCCAATAAGTGGTTGAGTTCGGGGCTGCTAGAACCTATAGGTATAGCTCATTTAAATGGGGATGGCCTAAATTAGTAATACATTTATATCGAAATTCATAAAATTAAAACCCAAGATAAAACATCAAATTGAAGATTAATATCTATAATATTACAATTACTAAAACTATTTAATTGATATAGACTCCTCAAATGTTATCACTATTACGTTATATTTTAATAATAATACTCGAATACCACAATATTATAGGTTAGGTTAGGCTAAGAATTTCAAAATAAATACATTTAAATTCTGGTATTCAACCTGATATTTAGCTTTTAAAAGCTTAGATTATACATTTTTGGATAATAGTTTTTTACAAGAAATGTAGTATATAGGTACTGTACTTTCATATTTAAAAATAATTCTATTCCACTTAAGAGGGAGTCCACTGCATGCGTTGTTTTCGTCTTTTAATGCATAGGATACCAAATTTTACGTTTAGAATAATACTACTTTTTATTTTGTTATTTTTAATATTTGAACCTTGAATGAATTAACCCGGATTAGACAATTTAAAGGTAAGAAGGTTTAATATTAAAAATAATGAAGTAAAATGTATTATTTTGAAAGTATGTCTTGCGTTGGGAAGACAAAGATGGAAGACGAAACATGTGGGTATTAGTCCTCTTCATAAAGTTATTAAAAGTTTTTTTGATGATAAAATAAGTAGTTTTTTTCTGATAGTTTAAAAAATTTTATTACATGCTAGGAGTTTTTAAATTTGATACACCTGTATGGCTATATTGTATAATAGTAATTATTATTAATTACAGTGTATCATAAAATTGAATTTATTTATTTAATATAAATTATTAAATTGAACAGTTTTGCAATATCCGATAACTTAGCTCTTTTTTATTCATTTAAAAAGCTAATATTGGAGTTTTCAACTGCCAAGAAAATTACACAAAAATTAATGTCAAAAAACAAATATATCATTAATATATTTAAAATATTTAAGTAAATAATTCCGATCGAAAACGTGTATGATAATTATAACGTATATAATGTCTTGAAGAAAATCTATAATTTAAATGTTTAAGTGCTCTTAAAAAAAAAGTTTCACTAAAAATAAAATGTTTTGTCTATATACTTACTAATAGACAAATAATCAAAAATTGACACGCTTCAAGAAGTCCTTGAAAATATTTACATTGTAAATCACGTATCAAATGTTTATTACTATTTGGAAATCACTTCATGTTTAAATAAATGAAATTAAGAAAAAATAATTAAATTTAAATGTGTTATTTTAAACACGTTAAAATAGTTTAAATGTTAAAAGTTTAAAACACCAAAAATGTTAATAGTAATTTATTATTGTGCATACTTATAAAGCTTCTATAAGGTTACAATAATTATGCAAGGCAACGTTTATACTAAAACACATTAATATTTAAAGCCCCCTCCAGGACCCGATGAGTTGTTCTTATCACCAAAGTCTTGGCTCTCTACTATCCATATTATCTTCAGGAAAATTGATTTTTGTTGGAGGTCTACTTCTTTTGCGATAATTGGCGTTCACGAGAATGGAATTATATAGTTTATTTTGCGGTATTCAAGTAATAAAATTGGCTAGGAAAAAAAAGATTAATTTTTTGTTTAGTTAATGATAGACCTAGGCAAGCATAGCTCTTTAATTTTAGCTATTCATATAATATTACCAAGCATTTTTAATACTTTGGTCAACTAATTTTTATTTTATTTTAGTTTTACTAAAGTATTTAATGTTAACTCATTTATAAAAATAAAAATATGAACTTTGAAATTTTGACATAAGTTTTTTTGGAACGTCGCACGTGGCGTTTCTAAAAGCAATAAGAAATAAATCATTTATTAGTTAGTTGTCTTATTTTTATCATTGTTTTTGCACTTTAGTTGGTCACAGTATAAGTAGTAAACAATCCTATTATTCCAATGCAAACATTAGTGATACAATATAAAAATAACAAGTAATTTTGAACAAACCATTGATTTTAATGAAAACTCTGTTTTATTAATATAAAATTAATTGATATTGATTTTAAAAACAAATTTATAATTAGTGGTTAAAGTTTTAATAAAAAAACATTAAGATATTATAGTACAAATTTTATAAATTAAAAACTAAGTTAAATATAATCATAATAAAGTGTTGTTGGTTAAAAAATAAAAAATTGACTGTAATCCAAAATATATATTGCGGAACTAATACAATACACTTCAGGTGGCTCATTTTTGGTTCCTTATTGTATTCTATGACTTGTTTTATTTTATTCGTAATAGTTTTTTTTCCATAAATGATCTATTATTCAGTTTCGAGTTACCCGGAGCGATGGTTTTGTTTTCAAACGATGCAATCTGGTCTTGATAAATGATTATCTGGAGTGTCCGTGAAACCCGGGAAAGGATATAGACGTTATTCAATGAGGTGGGCGCGTTGAAGCTAATGGCTTGAGCGTTAATAATAACATAAAACACTCACCCTCTCATAACAGAGGATAAAAGTACTAGTAAAAAAATTATATTTCATTGTTATACACATTAATACACGTTCTACACTTCTATACATATACTATTTGAAATGAAGTATTATATTTTTTTCGAAAAATTGATATTCCAATTGTTATCAATTGGTTACATCTTTTAAATTTTATTTAAGTCTTTTTAGCGATTACTGGATCTCATTGAGACAACTCGTGTAGAGGCCCTAAGTTATCTATATCCCGGAGAAATGTATGAGGTATAAATGTTAACAATTTAAATAATGCAATACTTTTCATAGTTAGAGATAAAAATAGGATCCTATATACAATTTCATGATCAATAAAAAAATAAGACAATAGTTATAACTATTAAGATATGATAACTAAATATAATTTTGTCTATGTATTACCAGCATTACATTCACCTATTAGGCAGCGCGAGACATGTTTCTTAAATAACGAAAATAATTGCTTGTTAGCTGAATAATTGAGCGTAAACTTGTAAATCTGAGTCTCAAAAATATCAAAAACCCTTTGACAACCATGTTTTTTTGGTAAAATGTATAAGTATTTGTTAGTTGCATAGGTAACTAGAATTAACACTAGGTGCAAAGGAGACAAGAATCAATTATGTTCTCTTAATACTTCTTTTAAAATATAAGTTTTTCATTTTTGATATTCTAAACATAAAACTCTTTAAACAGTTTTTCAGTTGAATACAAAGGTCTTTTTTAATTGCGACCCTAATAATTGTGTTTAGATAGGTTAGTCGTTAAGTAAGTACATTATCATAGGTCTCACCTGAACCTATTATACCGAATGTATTTTGAGATTCAACAAGACGTGCTAAATAAAATATTCTAATATCTTTAAAAGGTATAATGTCAGGTAGGCAATTTTTTTATTATATAAATTATCTTTTCAGCTTACTGCAGACGGTTGCAAATTGATTTTTCCATTTCATGTCATAACACATTTCTATATGTAGATATTTAAAGCTTTTAACATATTTTAAAGAATGACTGATTTACAGTGACATAAGAGCCTAATCTTGACAGTTATTATCTTGAATTTTAATGTCGTGTATAATAAGTATAGAAATTTTGGACACAGAATGGAGTATATAGCTGATTTTTTAAAGTTTAAAAATAAACTATTAGCAACTCACCAATTATCAATAATTTTTATATAGATCTGTCTCAATATTTTTAAAAACTTGGCTTCAAGTATTAGGTAGGTACTCAATACTCATACAAACCAAAGCAGTGTTATCGGCGTAGCATATTACTTGACTTTTTAAATACGAGTAAAGTGATTTTTTTATAATTTAGTGGAATATTAAATATAGAACGGAGATAACGTTGTACCTTGCGGCACTCCACATTTTATTGTCAGCTCGTGACTAATAGATCAGTTAATTTTTACCATTTGTTCCTATTATTTATGTTAAATTATATGACCACATAATTAACCTACCAAGACAGTGACCTATATAATCTTTCATGGACGTAACTAGGATTTTATTAGGGGGGTATTTTAATTTTATATTTAAATAAAACATATCAGGTGGGGAGCTTTACACACTCTTACACTCTTAAACGTAGTCATCAATCATCATATTAATTATATCAAACTTGAAATAGAATTATAATATGATAACATATTTTGTAGAAATCTGAATCATATGGTGCAAATATTTTTTTGTAGAAATACTGCCAAAGGGGTAGGGGGGGAGGTTGCTTAAACACACAAAACCCTCATTGCTGCCTAGTCAAATTGATCATTGCTGCTATGTATGGTCAGCAATAGTACAATAGAAACACGTATCAAGCTATTTAAAAATTAAAAAAATGTTTTCTCATTAGGTACCTATGTTTTTTATTGTTTGTAAGTATTGACTAATAATGTAACCAATTTATAATATGATATAAATAAATATCATAAAAATTGTTTCCTTAAACTCAAAATACAAACCGTTTATTTCATAGAAATTATAGCTTTGCTTTTTAATATAAATATAGAATACTTAGTATCTATTCTATTCATAATCACCTACCTACCACAGATTATATAATTATCTATTATTTTATATAATCTGTGTTTGTATTAATAATAATAAAGGTTATTGTATATCTAATATGAAATGAAATTCGAGTATTCAAAAAGATTTAATACTATTTTTTAAATTTATTATCTTCATTATTTAAAATTTATCATAATTTCATTGTTTATTTTCATCTCTACATAGTTACATAATTTAATTTTTTCTTTCATTTTGATTTTCAGTGACATTTAATATTTATCTTACATTTTTATTATAAAAATAATAACTGTGTAAATCATTGTACGAATATTAAATTGAATAATATAGTGTTGTTATGTAACAACAAGATTATACCTCATAAACCGAAACTTAATTTTTACTTTAAAAACGGAATAATATTTTTATAGTACCTATACCTATACTTAAATATTTAATTTTGTTTTAAATTTAAATTTAAAATAAAACATATACAATTCGCTCAAAGTTTATGGTAACGAAAATAGTATTAGGTATATGTTTTGTACAGCATATGACCGTCAGATCCTTCTTATTTTCAGTAATATTTTTTGAATTTTAGGTAGTTGAAGTATGTAAGTTACTTTATTTTTTTTTGCACTACAAACTGGGGGACTGTAGACATTTGTTTATAGGAAATATATTGTAATATTTTATATGCCTTTAAATTATAATTTATAACTTATAGCAAATTCTAAAATGATAATATTTAAAATGCTTGAAATATTTTTATTACAACTTGCAACCTATTTATGTTAACAATATGTATTAAATTTAAATATGTAATAACTAATAAGTCTTATCTATCTAACTAGTATCAAGTCAATACCTATATTATTGTCGACGTTAATACGTAGGTTTTGAGATCGATGTATTAAATTAATTAATTCTTTCTTTAATTGTCATCATCAAATAGCTCATAAACGATCTTATTTAGGTACTTGAAATGAACTTATGTTTACAATTAGTAAGTGTAGAGGTATAGGTACTACAATTTATTATTTCCATGTTGTTAAATATCACTAAGTGTCGTACATCGGTGTGGTGAGTAATATTTTACAACCCGAAATCAAAGCAAACAGTTTATTTTAAACTTTTATCATAATATTAATTATTTTTAAGCTGAATATTATACCTACTATGACCATAAGTCAATATCAATTATAATATGTACAATGCTTCAATTAATATAATATCTAAATATTACCAACTATCACTTGTCTATCCTATCTATAATTTAATAGTTTACTAGTCACTACTTTTTCAAGATTTGTTGATTTTGAACCGGACAAAATTTAACACTATACTCGTAGGGTTAGAAATAAATAGCTTTAATTAATTAATAAATTAGTATACTTACTTTATTATACAGTAGGTATGGCCTACATTTTTAGTTGAAGATATATGAGTCGTTTTCCATATTATATAACTAACGTGTACTTTTGCATGTAAATCAGTTGTTTTTAATTACTGTATTGTTTGTATTTTTGTATATTATGTGTATTATCTTACATCAAACATTTCTTTAATAACAGTTATTCATATAAATCATATAATCAATCGACTATCCGTCATATATAATTTTGTGTCGATGATGGTTTACCCATACTTAACATCACTTGTGACGAGAAAGTAGGTTCCTACCTACTTGGTATAATATAGTCCCGTAGGTTATTCTTGAAAACAATAATAATGAAAATGTAGTTGCCGTATATTTACTAGTATTATATGTAGTATAATGTAGGTATTATAGTACCTATCTGCTATCATATAGAACCTTTACATTCGGACCGAGAAAGTATTTTCGATTTTTGTGAACAATTTTTGTTTCTAACTTCGACTTGGTCGTGACATCTAAACGTTACAATAATATTTGCTGCTCTGATAATACATTAGGTACCTACAACCTGCAGTGTCGGTCTGGCCCACCCGGCTAACAGGTGGTTGTTGGGGCCCTTGGATATTTTTGCCCTCATATTATGAGACGTGACTAGGACATTTAAATTTTTTTTGAACCAACGGCCAAGTCTGGATTATTCAACACGCTGTGTATAGTATTCATATACGTTCTTATACTTACCTGCAAGTACAAGTTAAGTCAACGAGTATTTTCAAAAATAAAATAATTATATTTTCAATAAGAAATAACTGGATATTTGGACTTTAACTTGTCTGTTTGTTGAAAATTACATCATTCGATTTATAAACAAATATTAAATTATTGATGTTAGGATCTTCTAGCAGAGAATTTAAAAAAAAAATACCCTTTCAATAATAATTTATAATTTATTTAATGAATGTTATTACTTTATGTGTATTGAATTTATTTTTTGCAATAATAGGTATATTATTTTCTACTTTTCGTGTATAATGCTTGTAAGAAAAAGTGCCTATGTAAAACATTGTTGAATGTTTACGATATAATTATTATTTTTAATAATTAAAATGACAAATAATTTTAAAGCAATAAAATATTATTTTTTAATTGAAAATAAAATAATTTTATTGCAATGTATCTACTAAAAGGCAATTTTTTTCTAAGTTTGTATGGCCCCCATGCATAAGTCAGGTTGACACTACTTACAATACGAAAATACGTCATAGTAACTTTCAATCCGACATAGTGCCCCCTTCGTCCCCGAAGCTTCCCTCTCCCGTGAATGCCTCCATCGCCACCACCACCGCCAATTATTCGTTTTGGAAACGTCGAGCACGTGCTCGTCCTCGCGTATTCCCCTGCGCACCAGCAAATCGTCGTAATATACTAAATATAGTGCATAATTTATACACGCATATATATATTTATGTATAATATGTATACGGCCATCGTACCTACCTATTATTTGTAGGTTTATTATATTTATAGGTACTTACCACTTTTAGCATATATGGTATATGGTGTATGGTATATAGGTATATATTTATTATTGTACCGGCGGGCGGTGGCAGCGATGCAGCGCGCGCTCACCTACATCAGGTTGCACAGGCGAACCGGTTGTCATCCCGAGTTCAGCAGCAGTAGTCGCGTTGCTCTCGGTCCGTTCGCCACGCGCGTTTTTCTGTTTTCGTTTCCGCAGTGAATATATATTTTTTTATACTTCCATACATATCATAATAATATATAGGTATAATAAATATATATGTTTATACGTCGTCATATGCGCCCGTTGTCCGCGATTGTGCGCGAGTGAAAATATTTTATATATGATTATTATACTATCGTAATCGTCACCATCGTCATTATTATAATTATTTTTATTATTGTTGTTATTATTATTAAACAACTACAACAACTATATCAACGTCGTGCGAATGTCATTTTAATATTATAGTCGCGGTGTACACGTCGAGTGAAAAACGACTGTCCACGTTTTAAGTAAGTAATATCAGCAACAATAGCATAAACAGTTTTTTACCCTTTAACCGCAGCTGACGTACCGAATATATTTGTACATGTTTTATTATTTAAGTAAATTTGGTGAAGAAGGTGGTGCGATTACCTACATAGTATTATAGGCATTTAGCGTAGGCAATAATAAAACAATATTTTATGTAGGAAGCCAGGTATTATGGTATAATATGGGTATCATAGTATTTGCCGTTTTAAATCTGCCAGTTGTTCTTTTGTGTAGGGTTTGCAAACAACTTTCTCAAAAAAATTACAAAAAAATAAATAAATATTAAAAAACCACTACTTGTCTACGGTCTGAATAATAGTCGCGCACAGTAAACCATGATGTCGATGAACTCGGTCCGTGGTCGCCGAAACGGCAAGTGTGTACCTATTATGATAAAATAATTGCAGCATAGTGCTGAGGTAGGTATATAGGTAAATTGGTCGAATTTTTGGTCTTCCTGAAATTTTTTTAGATAACGAGTAAAATAATTATACCTATATTCCAAAAATTCGTATACATGGGGAATATAAGCATGAATATGTATGCTTGATGGAAAAAATTTTAAGCGCTCATAAAGTTCAAAATTATCGCTTAAAATCATCTGAATCAATAAAGCACAATAATTATAGCAGTAATAAAAGATAAACATTTATAATTAATTACTTTATTCGTTATAAGTCGAAATTATTATATGACTCATTATCAAAACTAAATAGGTAGTCCATATATATTTTAGTAATTGTAGTAGTAGTTTTTATGTCTCCATAAAGAGTTTAAAATAATATCATACAATAGTTTCAACTCGACATTTATACGTTTTGTACATGTCACTAGGGAAAGTTGCTGATCGTGTCTACGTGACGAGGTGATTTCGAACGCTTCGCCGGATTTCCAAAAAAAATGTAGATAAAATATTGTTTTTTACTTTGAACCAATTACAAAGTTGACTGTTTTATTTAAAACAATTTTCACACTATATATAAATATAGGTGCATAAAATAAATGAGTGGAAAAATATTATGTTTGTGTTAATATACAAATTACAAATACATAATAAATGGTATGTATAGGACATAGGTAATTACAAGTATTCAAATTAGGCAATTTTGCTAAGTGTTATAGTGCTGTAAATTGTTTAGATATTTTAATATTTTATTAAAAGATACTTAAAATATAGATATTTGAGCATTTTTAATTTATTATATATGCTGGGGGGTGAATATATTAACTGTAGTTTTTATTCATATTCTAAGCTATGACAAATGATTTAATTAATTGATGTGGTATTTTTATCTTTTTTAGAAATAATATTATTATGTAAATATTTTATTCTAGTTATTGTGTGCTTAATAGGATATAAGAATCAAAATTCAAGGTTAAACTTTCACTTTTCCAGATCAATTGTAAAAATATAATTTTGACAGAAAAGTAAAAAAAATTGCTATATTCCAATTGGCGATTTTCATGATTGGAAATAAATCACTTTATCTTATAATAAGGCACCAACCTATTTTAGATGAAATATATTTTAGAATAAACAGATTTTTTGTATACGTATATGCCTTATTTAATAATGTGGTTTATTTTTTAATTTTATTCTATAAACTAGGTCAGTGGCGTCATTTCAGTTTTGAATAGAGGGGAAAAAAGTTTTGACCAGCCCAAATGGGTAGCTTGAAAAATCCGTCTCTTTGATCATAAGCAAATATTAATATATGTTATGTTCCTTTTCCTTTATAAAACATACATACATATAAACTTTCATGCATGTCTCCACATATATAAATATATTTCAACTTTTAATTAGTAATTGCCAATTTATCATTGTGTGACAATAATTTCTTAGTACACATTATATTATTTTGAGAAAAAATTTTAAAAATAGGCATATTATTGCACCAGTAATATATAATAATGGTTAAACGAATACAACCAGGAATCGGCCCATCGGGTTGCTTTTAAAATCAGTCACAGGGGCAAATGCCCAACTTGCCTCCCCACAAACTACGGCACTGAACTAGGTAGTAATATTAGTAATATTTTTATTTTTATGTCATGTATGCATAATTTTAGATATTTGTAATAAATTAAGTTAATCATAAATAAAATAACATTAAAGTAACGGAGAAATCCGGATGTATTTAGAGTTCAGATTACATATTTACTTGGTGTTCTAATATAATTGATCGCGTTTATTGCCTGTCAACATTAGTTGACAGTACGGACTCAGTTACAGATATTATAGCATTTAATCATAGTAAATAGGTAAACATAAATTAAATTTAGATCATAGACATCAAATAAAGCAACATTGTGTCTGAAATTGTGTGGTAAACCAGTACCTACCATAATATTTTCATCTTAAAAATCTTCAAAAATTATAATCGATAAATTAAAAAAAGTAACTGTTTAATTATTTGAAATATATTATTCAAACTATGAATACTATTACAATATTTTATTAATTTCCGTTGGGTAAAAATGTTCTATAAAAAATTGTGGTCACGCTGATAAAAAAATTGTATGATAATAGATTATTAAAACTATATTATAAATTATAATTTGCATAGAGTTTTAAAAAAAGCCAGTTCGGTACTCTTTTATGAGCGTTTATTAAGTAAAATTAATATTTAACACATTTCTCAAATTTCTAACTGTATTATTTATTTTATATAGGTTCATACGTATATATTTATCTATTAAATAGTTGAATAGCATCTTAGTCTATGTGGCAAAGCGGAAACAGTTACAGAACCTCCCACTATAAAAGCATACGTTACTATAATAACAAGCCATAATGTTTTGGAATTTATAATTATCATGCCAATGCTTGGAAAACACAATATAGCATTAGTAATTTATATGTGTGTTGTAACAATAATAGTAATAATGATAAAATAAAAAAAATAAACATCATAAGTTAGTTGGTGAATACAAATTATATGTTTTCTTTTATAAAGGAATGTCTACACATCTTTATACGTCTAGGGGTGATATATAGTTATTTACAGTTGTTAAATATAGCTACGTATGGTTAAAGAAGTAATAAAAAAAACTTATATTTTAGAGCAATTTTAATTTTGAGTTTAACATCAGTGAAAAAATAACTAATGGGCCTTTTTCGAATGAAATTTGTCTATTCATGAGTATTATCAGCTATTATAGACTACATAAAATTATTAATTTTTATGTAGTAAATCGTCTAATTTCATATAGTTAGTATGAATAAATTATAATAGTTTTAAATGTAATTGGTGTTAATTTTATGATTGAATTAAAATATATGCAATTTATTTTGCTCAAATTGATGGTTATATCTATGAATGTACGGTTAATCGATATGAAGTTTAAGCACAATGAATTATACTAAAACATAACTATTATGCTACTTAATTATGTAATTGATAGTACACATTTATTAAATGATTTTCTGATGACTGTAAACAAGATTTCAATTCAATCTTTTTATAATATTTTATTAATTTTATGAATTTGTATTTTACTTAAATACAATTTCAGAGTTCATACTTCATATATATATATTTTCAACGGAATAAACGATAAATAAGTTTCATTTCTATTTCTTTTATATGTATTTATTAAATATGAGTGCCCATTTAAAAATATTAACAATTTAACATTTTCTAAGAGTATTAGTTTTAAGTTTTTAGTTTCATTATAGTCCCAATAATAATGTTCAAAAAATTATTTTTAATTATGATATTACATTGTTTATTATTTTTAATTACAAAGAATAAAATATTTCATTTCATTAATGTCGTATTTAATTCACAGATTTATAAGTATTCTTTATGCTTTATAAAATTCAATCATTTTCAATATTGTTACACATTTGTTCGTTGATTAAATTAGTACGTCGAATAGACGAAATGGAATATATTTTGACAAACAATAATTTGTTCATAATAATTTAAGTTAACTATGACTATCAAAGTATGTATTAGGCCCCCTTAAATATTAAATGACAGGTTTAATTAATTATTGTTGGTATATTTTAAACTTACATGTACTACATTTCAATGTTTGTATTCAAATTATTGTTATACCTACTGATTAAAAATTGAAATTGACGTAATCAGTTTCTTATATAGGTACATTAAAAAAATATGATATGACTCTTCTTATAGTCATTGCTTTTAGATTTTATTTGTTACTTGGTTAAAAAAACATTGGGATTCAATCCTCATTCTCTCTCGGGTTTATTAGCGTACATAAATGTTTGTATCTTCTTCTTTAGAATATTAAAAATCCTCGAACGTATTTTCATCTTCAGGCCTTCCTGGTCACATCACGAATCCCAAACACATAATAGTCAAGGTGACGAGTTCTAAAAGCAAAACACACTCATACACATACAAACAAAAATATATTATATATATATATAATAGATATAATATTATATATATATACATTTGGGAAGACCTTAAAAAACAACAAAAATTTAATGGTCAAATCGTGTTTTGTTTTCTCAAAAGACGAAAGATGTCTCCAATAGCTCAAACTCCCAAGATACACACAGTATAGTACAGTTAGAATGTGTGCTAGTGCTAAAGACATGCATAACAATACCATATTCAATAAAAACATGAGTTTGTTGATTATGTTTTAAAAGGAATAATACAACTTGGAAATTAAATAAAAGGAAAATAAAGAAAATAAATGCTCCTTATTGTGTTAATGATAAATGATAATATAATAATATTGATGTTAGGGAAGGTTCATTTTTGTAGAAATATGTATTTTAATTTTTATACTTAGGAAAATGTCTAGCATTTATGAAAATTATAGGTATACTGTTCATACAATTAATAAATAATAACTAGTTACATTGTATATAGAAAATAACCTCATTAATATTGTTTTATATATTCTTTTAATTTTTATACTATAGTTAATTTAGTTAAAGATCGTTATAAGCATATTTTTCATTCAAAAAAATATTCAAGTACCTTCAAATGGGAATGATAGTTTCAAAAGTCCAGGTAATTAGTACAAATAAAATAAAAACATGGCCAAAAAGTATTATTGTAAATAATTTTTTTTTATGTTCGTTTACTTTCATTTTAAAAAGGAATTACATAAATATTATACACGGAAATTCAAATTATATTAATGTATTGACATAATATTCAAAAATATAATTTATATCTGATTTGAAGGATGTAGATGAATTATAGTTATTGACATGAATACATGACACATGAGCATAATATGTCGCCTCGACAGAATTTTAAAGGGAAAAATTATCGAGGAAAAAATAGTAAAGTTATTGCGTGAACGATCTAATTCAGAGACTTTTTATTCCCGTGGGACATTCTAAACTCGGGTCTTCCTGTCAGCATCGATTCATGTCACTTGTTTGGCGGGTCGAGGAAAATATAAATCTGTAGCTCTCTTTTTCGTACAAATAGTTCAATGTACAAAATATTGATCAGTACTTTTGAAGTTGTTTGGAATATAGTTAAATAAGTCTCATGGTAAAGAAGTATTTTAATTCAATATTTGCAATCTTCAATGAAGTATTATTATTAGAATTTTTTTTTGTGTAGAAATGTAAGACTCAGTATTCCCGTTTTAATTATATAATTTATTATATAAATTATAATGTTATTAATTAGTTAAGTTGTAGGTTTCTTCTTTATTTTATTTGAAAGTTGAAACAACAGTTGCGATTTGTGAATAACACTATTGAAACAATTAGGTATATTATAGGTAGGTTATCATTTTAATAATACACTTCCAGCCGTCACAGTAACCCTATTTAATGTAATTTTTTGAAATTAATAAAACAGTTTAATATATACGAATTAATTATGTATGTGACACCAATTAAATGTATGTGTCTATTTAAAATGTTGCGACCGTTAATAGACATGCATATTATACAATTTACAACATAGATTTTATTCTAGTTATATATTACATTTTACTACCAAAGGTTAATATATTAATCGAGATGTTTTTAGAAGAAATTTTGTTTCTTTAAAAACATATGTGATCGCAGTTCTATATTATGTTTTTGATAAAAAATCCGTCATTTAACTATATATTATACTCGTCATCGTATAACTGCAAAACAATACTAAGCGTTTTCTTCGACTGTACACATTCATATCGAAAAGATACACAAACATATACTTACACCTAAGTGATATTATGTTTTTAAAACGCATTTAAGACTGCGTAGATATAAAATATTATTTTGCACACACAGTTCAATTTGCGTAGCGTATAATATAGTGATGGCTTATGCATCCATGTGTTTTAGGTATAGGTAATTTTTAATAAACATAATAATATGTGTATTGAGGTATTGAAAACCTAGCGTTAAAATTAGCGGTATAAGGTTAATTAGTTGTACTTACAGATTAAAATAACCTTCCTTTCCGTGTTCATGTTTAATTTATTCTAAAAATTGTTTTGAAAATCGGTTGTAAGAATACTCGATGTACCTACCTACCGACCGAACCGAACAATATGAATGTGTTTGTTATGTAGTAGGTACATTATTTTATACGAATAACTTATATTTTCTTTTTAAGTATTTTTTTTCCGTGTACTTATATATATATATTTTATCCCAATCTGGACGGCTCTTCGTCCAAGACGTTTCAAAAGTCTGTACTTTTAACCTCACAGGTTCCTCATCCCAAAGTATAAGATCCCTCTACAAATCGAGACACTTACAGTTACTATTATCTTCGAAGCGTATTCCTTTTGAATGCAAACCACTGCAGTAAGTCTTAATTTCTATTCCGCAAACCCCTTCATCCCTCAGTCATATTCGTCGTGTGTTGCCTTTTTGCATGTATATTATTCTCTCTGTTATTTCACAATGCTGACAATTTTTCTATAGTTAAATATTTTATAGCAGGTATACATTTTATCCTATAAATTGAGTTTTTTAATTTCTGATAATATAACGTGTTAACCGAAAGCGACGAAATACCGTTATGATGTAGTTACGATATTGCAGTCCACTGTTCATGCCTACTCAATTATATAATAATAATGCGAATAAATTAATTCTCGAGTCGGTATATTGTATATACGGTGCAACTGCATCTCATGAAAATATGAAATACGTATATTACGTCCTTTTTTTCATTAATTTTATTTTTATTAGCCTGCTACAATCTAAAACACCGCTCCCTCGGGGCAAAACTTTGTGGATAATATTATATTATATGCCTCCGACACGCGCGTGAGTGTATCTTTAATAACATTATTTATTTATTTATTTTATTTATTAATAAGTTTAACGGGACAAGCCCTTATACATAGGATATAATACATAATAATCAGGAACAACCATACAAAAACAAAATAATTAATAATTAATACAGTTTGAAAGGTGAATTATAACAAAAATTTACATAAATAAAATAATTAAAATTAATTAGATAGTAGGTATAAAGCTTTTGTTTTAAAAGATTCACGAGACATAAAAAAGAAATCGACTTCATTACAAATTGAATTACATAACAATAGAGCTCTAGGAAAAAATGAATCTGAACATATTTTTTTTTTATAAAAAGGAACATAAAATAAACAAGAGTTTCTAATCGAATAACTATGAGTACAAAAACTAATTTTACTTAATAAATCAGGACAATCAATATAATTATTAAGAAGATCATAAATAAACATGACGTCAGATAACTTACGCCTGACCCCACAAGGCTGAATATAAATAGAATCAGCTACTAATGAAAATGAATCTCTAGAAATAGGTAAGTTTAAACGAAAAGCTATAGACTTAAGGAATTTATATTGAACATTATCAACCAATTTATCAGTACAATTTTGAGCCCAGATTATTGAACCGAATTCAGTATGTGACCTCACAAGAGAACAATAGAGCATCTTTAATGTAAATACATTTTTAAATTCCTTAGTATTACGTAAAATAAAACCTAGCATTTTAAAACATTTATTTATAACCATATTTGTATTAATAGAGAAAGATAAATTATTATTAAAGAGAACACCCAAATCTTTAACCATTTCAACTCTGTTAATATTAATATTAATATTAATATTATCTCACCGTATACACAAAATGTCGTTGTCGCGTGTATTTCGTATTGATATTTTTATGATTGTTCCCGCCAAATTGACCCCCACTAAACATAATACACGACTATTCCCGGTGTTACGCAATTAAGAGGACATCACGAGCGTTTCCGCGCGCATCCCATATTCCATTATATACACTATGATGTACGTACGACTGACATCAATGGCGATCACGACGGCGACGGCTCTTCCCCCTGCATAGTTTTGTCGTACGTAGGTACCCGGTATATTCGGTATACGAATATGATACAGAGTGATTCACCAAGTATATTCACCCCTTTTTTCTTCGATAATGCTGTTATTCAAAATCTGATTTTCAGAATTATTAATAGAGTACTTATAGACTACATTTTTAAATTCTTACAAATGTTTGAACCCTACTGAAGGAGTGTCTTGTGGAGATACAAATTTCTGTTTCTTAAAGGACAACCTTCATTTTATTCTGTAAATTGTTTAGCGGATAATTTTTCTGAAAATATTGACATATAAATTCAATTTTTAACAGGTGGTTTTGAATTATTTAACTTTGTGTACTAAAGGATTATATAGGACCATGATAATATTATTTGGTTTGGAGATATGGTGATTTGACTATTTCAGTGTTTAATATTAATCTAATAATATTAATAATTTTTAGAAATGCTCCAAGTATAAAAAATACCAGTTTCAATATTACATCTAATTTATAATTTTGTAAAACCATTTTTAAGAATTATTATCTTTAGTAAAACAATTTTTTTTAACTAAGAAACTACTCGTTTAAATTTTGAATTATGCACCTACATCAAAATGTTCGAAAACATATCCACTAAATAAAGTTCAGTAAAAATGGAGGTTATTGTTTGAAAAGCAGTGATTGTATCACTACTGGATACTTCTTCAATACTAAAAAAAAAATTCCAGAATTTAAAAATATGGACTTTGAGTAAAATTCTAAAAATCAGAATTTGAACAAATTCATTATTGAAGGGAAAATGGGGGGGGGGGGGTCACTCATGGTGCATCACTTTGTATGCGCACGTATAGTAAAATTGTAATTACCTATATGACATAAATAATATACATTAAAAAAAAAAAAAAACAGATCCACCGTGTAATGCCGGCTGCGATCCCTTTCTCTTGTCATTCTCATCCTGGCTGCCCGGTGGATGACGGTTCAGTTGTTATATTGGTTTCGCAATACGATCGCTAAAGGCCGCGGGGCTTACGTATATTGCGCAGTGGCGGCGACTTCGACGACTACGTTGTGTCGGTGGCAGTAATGGCACGTGTGGTGGTGGAGGTTGGGGACTAGAGAGGTAGCAGTGGTGGGCCTAATAATAATATAAAAGCGTTCTCCTGGTACTGGCACGCGGGAACAATCCAATTTCGGTTTTGTCGCCAACATACTCTTATATATCGAATTTGAGCCACCGGAAATCTATTGGTCTTGTATATTATATTTCATATGGATGTGATGGTGTGTGTTTTTATAGGTATACATGAAATCATTACAACGGTATCTTTATTAAAATATAACATAGACATACGTACTCTTCGATGTACTAAATAATAATAATAATAATAAAACAATTTCACATGATTGTATTTTTGTGTTTACGCATTATATTTGTGAAGGTGACATTGGTGCTCGCATTAATGTTTCAGCAGCAGCCTTGGATTAACTATTAATATTTAACACGTTTACTTTAATTCACCAATTATTTACTCACGAGAGTTGTGGTTCACATTATAAAACAATAGAATAATAATAATATGTTTAATACATTTTATTCGACTCTTAATGGGACTGGTATATTTATTAGGACCAAACATTGAAATTTATATTCACCCAACTTTGTGTGTAAGATTGCCTCCTTATTCTATATAAATTCTACAAAACTGTTAAGCAAGTATTTTATATTGTTTTTTTCTTTTATGTAATAAATTGTATAACTCTGTTGGTAATTATAATATAACGTAGACGCGTGTATACGAATACCGGCCAGTGGCCAATGATCTCAATAAATTCGAAAAAAAATGAGTTATAAATTTCACATTGTGATGTGCAATCGATGCATCTACATTCAATCATCTATCATATATTGATTTCTATATTTACATAATATTATGTATATTATATACAGAGTGTGTTCCCGCTAAGAGGTACCACTAAATATTTTATCTGTATAACTTTGGATTGAAATAGAGTTTTAAAAACGGAGTACCCAGTTACCAAAATACACATTTTGAGAAAATTTAATTAAGTTACCCTCATGCACAATATAAATTTTTTTTGAATGACACCCCCAATATTTTTTTATTTAGATTCCTATAGAATAATTTCGTATTAAAAGTTTTTTTATTATTACAAAATTGTCAATGTTTGAAAAAGTTAAAATTTAGGAATAATCGAATAGTAATCAGTTTTTGACCCTTTTTGTTTTTGTAATTTCCTTTAATTGCATTTATTCATACTATTGTGAGAATTCGAGATAATATAAACAATAACTTAAAGTGGTGACAAATATTATTAAAATTAACGAATTACAAATTTGTATAATATGTACTTAAATTTTATATTTTTTAATAAGCGTGAGTGTTTACTGTTTATTTACGTATTTTCTGTGTACAAATAGTAATTTAACAATACCGGGGATATCTCAGTAAGAATAAACATGGTTAAAATTTCGTTGAAAAAAGATTAATTGTAAAATTAAATTTACCTACTCTTATCTAACTCTGTGAATTTTAAAATTGGAAAAAACTCTTTATGCAATATCTTTAAAAAAAATAGTCCATCCTTATCAATAGAAAATAACTGACATTACCTACTATTAAAAAAATTCAAAATTTCTCAAAATATGTATTTTGGTACCTATACTTCCTATTAACTCCCAAAAATTCTAATTCAACTCCAAGTCATATCAGTCAAATATTGAACTGTACCTACTACCTATATTACCGTGAAGTTAACACACTTGTATAACGTATAATGTAATTTTCCCACTATTTTAGAAATTCAATTTTGAGTATTATAAAATATTCATGCATCTAGGTAATCTGCAGCTGTTTGGTATGTTTGTAAAATAGTCACATTTTAATTAAAGATAGTAATTGCGTTTAATTAAAAATCAGTCTATAAAAGTTACAATAAATATTATTTGTTTCTCATTAATAAATACAATTTTTTAATCATGTTTATTTCTTATATTTTATAAAATGTGACTCGGTGATTTCAATGTACAATATTTAATTGTCTAGCAAAGAAAATAAACTATAAACAATTTCTTATACTATACATATAGTTAAGAAACTATTTTTGTTTTCATTTTAATGTTTCACTTGAAACTTTTGTGATTTGGGCATACATTCATTCGTTCTCATAAATACTTAAAAAGTTGTCTAATCTTTTTTGTAGTGGCCAGTCAGCCAGTGGGCACATCATGTTCATAAAAACTTTATATTTCTTGAAGTTTATAGATATCCACAAAACTCGTAGTATTATAAGTATTGTAATTTATAGCCTTTAAGCAATACACGTTCATGCAAATGCATAGGTATAATATAATAATATGTAGTTAATAATTATATCTATATGGTATGTTGTAATTTTGGTTGATTGTTATTTAGTTAAAGAAATGCGATTTTATGATTAAATATTTATAGTTTAATGAAAAACAATAATTATTACAATTTGCAATGGGAAATTTTAATTTGGGTACAAGAAAATAGGTTGGGTTTTCAATTATTTTAATTTCTGAGCGAAGCGAGAAAATTATTGGTTTTCCAAGGTTGGAATGTGTGTTTTTTCAGAAAACATTTTTTAGCAGGGATATTAATTGAAGGTCATTTTGATGGTACTAGCTTCTATAAAAAATAATACAGAAATAACAAAGGTGCCGCTGTTGTGTCCCTAGAAATATTCTAATTAAGTTTTTATTAAATTGCTGAATGTAACTAATTTATTATTCAGAGTAATTTTCTTGTAAGGAATTTTTTTCTTTTATTTACTCTGACCCGTTTTACAGAAAATATTTTTGCACAGTATATTTATTATGTTAACTTTCACCAACCTTTAAATTTAACTAAAAAAACTCAAAATATATTAATGCTGTGAAAGTACTTCAAAAGTTTCACATTATATGCACTGAATTGCAAAATATATGTAATTCGGTGTTATAAAAGTCAAGTAGGTAAGACATTTCAAAATGGCTCATCAGCATTAAATATTCTGTTGTTAACCTTCGACCAAACGGTAACGCGGAAGCTGAATAATATCGATTTATTGTTTGTGGGCCGTGTAAGTTTTGGGAGAAAATTGTGCAGTGTTGGTTACTTTGAATAATTGGAATTGGAATTCAACTAGGAGGACGTGTATTTAAACATTTTAAACCGGTTAGATTTTCAAGTTATTTTTAGTGACTCATTTAGATGTGTATAACATACGACATAATAGGTAATATTATATTTGTTTGTCTCCACTCACCAATGGTATTTTGTCACAAAATTTTACGCTACAGTTTACAGAAATATGAATAAATTGTTGATAATTATTTTAATTGCCGTACAATGTATAATGTACATACTATGTCTATTCTATTATATATTATTACCAAAAAATAATATTTTAAGTGTATTAGACTACGTTTTATTTTCTATCCAGTGATGTTCAAACATGAAACTTCATATTACAATATAATGTGTTTTATCGTGCAAACTGCAGATGTAGGTTATGAGAAAATATGACCTCCTGTCCACCCGATTTCTTGTGTATTAGATTTAAAAATATCGTATTAGAGATTACGCATTAAGCTAATTGATCTTCAATAACAAGTGGAATACTTTATTAGTCACTAAAATTAGATCTAGATGTTCGCCGGAGACGTGAGGTGAATCTTATATTTCTTTTACGAACAGCTCGGTAATCTAATCAATGGATTTCCCATCTCTACTTGCTAGTTACTCACTCCTCGTCTCTATAGATCTGAAACTACATTCTCCGCTCCAATACATACAACTCATACATTATTAAGGCCCTTAACCTAGTGTGTGTGTTTTGCTATTGTTTGTTCTTCTATTTCTTTTTAATACACTTCTACTATTCTTAATTATGATCGAGTTATCGTGCGTATGCAGTGCGTGTGTAGTACAAGTATATAAGTTGTAGTTGTTGTAAACACAAATAATATAATATAAAGAGTAAATTAATTAGGCATTGATTTCGACGTGTCAGATTTTCAGAATAATAAACATATTTATGTTAAAATCCATATTTTAAACATTAAGCAAAGATACACAGGCCTTGTGTATTATTAGTAATTGTACTTGGTTTTTGAATCAAGTTCCGTTATAAGTTACAGTTGATTTTTACGTGTACATTTAAAAATTCTAAAACAGAGTGTACTAAATTCTTTAAATCATAGAAAAATATGGACTTATTTGATTACCTTTGAAGTGCTGGTTCATATAATGGTCATCGCGTTTTGTAAATTGCGCTTATAATAGTCGCTACACCTACACTAGAGCTTAAAGTTTGAACTGAATTTTGTTAATGCATAAGGTTGATTCTGTTTATAGACCATACAATTATAACTTGGAAGTATGGGATTATTGTGGACTACACACATATTTTTAACAGGGAGAATACCTATTTACGTTTACCTCTGATAGGATTCTTCAGATTGAAAAAAAATACGATAAAACTATTTCGTTAAAAGGCATAGGGGTGTAGTGTATAAAATATTCATAAGTATATTACAGTAAGTACTTACCTATTTATTTGCAGGGCTCGGCGTGTGTAAAAAATACAACAATAAGTGACTTTTAACATGTTTTCGTTATGACAATGCAGTAGAGTGGAGACGACATAATAATTTACCGTGTAATATTTATTGGGTGCTGGCTGAGTTATATAAATAATTATTAATCTCACTAGCTAGATTATCCGACTCCAGTCGGGTTAAAGTTAATATATTTATCATTTATCCAATCATAATAACTATTTTATCGTCTATTACCAATCCCAATCTTATACATAAACAAAAAAAAATTCAATTTTCGTGAACCGATACAAAATTCAAGTGTAACTTATACCAATATTTGAGAGTTGAATTCCAAGCTGAAAAGTAGCATAATAATTCTGTCAGGGAGACCAAGTAATATGTGCTCAAGATGTGATGCTAATTGGTCAAACATTGTGGATTTGCATTAGGAAAGTCATTTTGGAAAAAAATGAACAAAGATAACACAATAATAATAATATACAAATATAGTTTTTCTCTATTACAACGTATTGCGGATAATATACTTATATTATGCCATATTTCTACTAATAACTAGCCAATGGCAACCATTTATATAAACAAAAATATATTAATTTTTTGTGAGCCTGAAAAAAGGAGCTATAAACACTTTTCGAGTCTCGAGGAATCTATATTGATGAAACTTCTATTAAAATCAAAACATTAGTTTATTCTGAAATCAACCAAAAGATTAATTTACAGCTTAGCATATTAGTTTAGATAGATATATTATATTATAGTATTGACAATCGATTTACGTCCGAATAAGACGATACTTTTCTATGGGTTGTACCTATATATATATATATATATATATATCTATTTGTGTTATTAAAAAAAATCAGATACTCTTTAATAAATTACATACTTTTATACTTACATATAGCAATAACAGATAACACTGCTACACATTTATTATGTAAAATATTTAAATAATTAATCACCTCATTATTTATATAATATCATTATCGTGTCTAATGACCGTTTATAAACTTTTGAAACACTCTGTATATGTGGTATGATGTGATATAATATAGTACTAGCAAAGATACAGTCATGCTTTATTTTAGATTTTGGCTACCTGTCTTATTAATATATTTATATGGAAAAAATGTTCAGAAAAATGATCTGCTAAAATTTAGCAGCTATATAGTTTATAGTAAAATAGAGTTCTCGTTAATGATAAACGTTTGTAATTAAAAAAAAAATTTGAAAATTTGAAAATATATGGTTTAAAAATTCCAAAAATCAGAATTAGTTCATTATTAAGGAAAATAGGGATGAGCATGCTTGGTGAAACGCCCTGTATATTGTAATAATTTTTGTGACTCGCGTACACGTAATTCTAATTTATACATAGACAAAAATAATACATGGTATATTATAGTGCCACGCGATAACAGTGTTGTGATGTTTTGGTATCATTTTCAAACTGCTGCAGCAGTCAACAATTTTAACGGTAGTAGCGCAAGAACTCATTATTGTATTCCCCGTCTAATGTAGGTGAAACTTTAATATTTAAAATGGTTTTCAAACGCATTCGGATATAATGCCGAAATAGCATACAATTGGTGGCGGCAGTATAATGTCTATAATATACTGTAATATACACGTTTAGCTTGGTCTGTTTATCGCGTGTTGTGTGTGTATGATGTGACTTGACGCGAGCTGGATGCGTGTTAGTCGGCCTTTTTTACAAACGCTCGCGCACACAATTATATCCGTAATACCATATAGAACACATGTGTTTGCGAACGCGCTAGTAAACCCGATTTTACTTATACATATTATATAAATACATAATAATATACCAGCTGGTGTTATAACACGATTTCCGCAGGCTTCAAAGAGAAAAACACACATATACTGTAAATAAACACACAGGATGTTTCACCAAGTGTGCTCACCTTCTTTTTCTCCAATAATGCAGTTATTCAAAATTTTCGAATTTTCAATTAAACTTCAAGACCATACTTTCAAATTCTTGAGATATCTTGAACTACTTAGAGAGTGTCCTGTCTGGCTGTGTCCCTTAAGGAGATATAAACATATGTTTTTCAAATAAGACCTTCCCCCCCCTTTTCTATACTGTAAATTGTTTGGCTGATAATTTTTCTGGAAATATCTACGAATGAGAATCATAATTCGAACTAGTAGTTTTTGAGTTATTTACTATATTGTTTGCTAGATTTGTGATAGTGGATTTTGAAAATTTGGGGCTTAAAGGCATTTGAAAATGTTGGTTATTAATATTAATCTATCAGTATATATAATTTATAAAAATAACTACTATACCTATATGATATTACAAATAATTTATATTTTTGTAAAACCATTTGTAATTTCTACCTATTACCTATAGGTATCTATGCTAATAATATAAATATAATAATAACTTAAAAACTGCTGGTTTAAATTTTTGAATTAGGTACATCAACAATCTGAAAAATATTATTCACTAAATGATTTACAGTAAAAATGAGGGGGGGAGGGGGTTCATTTGAAAAACAGAATTTTGTGTTGCCACTTGATACTCCTTAAGTAGCTAATAATTTAAAAGATCTCGACTAATTTAAAAGTGGTGTGTTAGTATACTTAGAAATTTGAATTTGAATAAATGCATTATTAAAGTTAAAAATAGAGGGTAAGCATGCATGGTGAATCACCCTGTATAATATTATAATAGCAATTGTAATGCGTCTGTCGGCGAAGGTATGTGCAACCGGAAATGTTTTGGATTGTAATTTTTTCCCCACGTCTACAAACTTCTGTTTTATTTTTTTTCGTTCGTGTGCATTAGAAATATAACCATGGCGACTCGTGCGGCTATATAATACGCGTCCGTGCATATAGATTGTCGTAACTAATTAATTTGCTATTATTCCATCCTGTGAGCGTAAACAAGCACTTTAAAAACCGTTCACAATGAGCAATATGTGACTTATGTTCAATATAATAATAATCATAATAATAATAATAATAATAATAATAACAATAATATATTATGTTGCCTACAATATGCTCCATGCGCTGGTAATAATATTGCAGTTATTTTGTGACCATCATATAATATCCGAAGGTGTTAATTAATTTTAATTTTGGTGAACCTATAACAGCTAATATACTATATTAATCCAAATGATACTCATCGATGGGCAAAAGTATACGATGATCGGAGAACGATAGTACAGTGAAATGAAATTTATTTTCTATAGGTACAGTTTAGTTAGGTATTTCGGTATTGCGTTATTTGTTAGATATAAGTATCTAGATATAAGTAGATAGACGTAGATATACACTTTACAGTTGGACAGGCTGTACAGGCTAGTTCGACTTGTGTCAACTTCAAAAGTAGGTGGTACACGCTAAAGGTAACGATATTATGATTCGCACTGTTATTATAACTTTACTACGGCGTGGTGTACTGCGTATTATAAATTATTATTATAATATTTAAACACTAGCTGTTGTGAACATTCACGATTTACACTCACGCTCTATACATTTGTGATTATAGTTTAATAATAAGTAATAACGAAACTCGGCATCGTTTGGTCGAGATGCAATAATATTATGTTTCGTTCATTAATGCTTTACCGTTTAGTGTTTACGATGATATTATTATTATAGTCATCATAATATTATTATAATTAATTAGTTACTGTTGTCTCTGCAGTGATAGGATTAAAATATACGAATCGACAATTTGACTTGCACAATGCACAGTCGCGGTACACCGGTGTACATGATAATATAAATTATAATTATGCCATAACATTGTATATACAATTTACATAATATGTAATAGATGGGTCTGCACTTTGACGTAATGCTTGTGAATCCTCTGGGCTCAACCAGTAACCAGTTTTTCTTACTGCTGAATACTCTATTCCTCTAGCGCCGTATTTTATTTTACGCGTGTATTTTCATATTCTGTTCGTAAATTGATAATGGAATGATGTTTCATATTATTACGATATAATATCAGTCATCAGTGAACATAAGATCTTGATCGTATTTTACAAGTATATATATATATTATATGGCAAGCAGATCCATTGGTTAGTTGAGGAAAAGGTCTAAGCCTACAACTTAAATTATCAAAATTCCAGGTAATGACTTTCACGCTTACTAAAAATTATATTAAATTCATTTACACAATTAATAGGTCAGAAATACAATTTTCTAGTGAATCAGTTTGTAATCTTGGTTTAAGGCATATATAATGAACATTTTATCCCCAATTGCACATTCAGGACTCGTATGTTATAAGGCTCTTAACTTCTTTGATTTCTACAGACAATCAAACGTGACTGTAAGTAATCAGCTTTTTTAAAACCATTATATCTCAGCTCTTTAGTGAGGCACATTTTTAAGTATTAGTACATTTTATGAGATCCATAAAAGAAAGAAGAAAGTTCGAAGAAAATTCTTGCATTTTGTTGCTTTTTTCCTAAGTTTAAATTGCCTTCACGTCTATCAGTCAGGTGTTTGGTGTGAGCAGTCGCTTAGACTGCTGGAAAACAACGTCTAATGTATAGGTAATGTTTTTAAACAAACTTACATCTGGTTATGTTCTGCTAGTGGATATCAACTTCAGGGTATTTTTTAGTCAACAGATAAAATCCATTCTCTTTATCATACACCTCTCACTCTCTACCACTACTTAGTTACCTTAATATTTATCCTCTAGGCCTTTCGATACGTTTTGCCCAATGAGAACCGTGGCTTTGATTATATGTAGCATTTTTTAAATTAATATATGAAGTATGAACTTGTTAACAGACTCTTTAAGATATTTTCTAGTGTTTTTTTCATTGTTTTGGGTATTAAAACCCGTTTTCTATTTGTATAAATAAATATATCATAAGCAATTTACCCGTTTCTGTAATTTGCTGATACGCAGCACAGAATAGTTGAGCATTTATTATCAATTTTGGAACGAACGCGGTGACGGTTATTTACCGAGGTCGGGTGTACATAATAATATCATCCTAGTATAATAATACTAAATATTTATTACATTATTCTATTGTGAATACATTTCCCTTTAATCTCTGTATGCACACACGCCGTGGGATTGGCGAAAAGAGCGGGTTGCCGAGAAGGGAGTATTTGTATATTGTACACGCGTAGCGTTGCCTTAAGGATAGTTTCTGCAAGACCTGAACGGACTCTTGGGTATATTATTATACAAGCTTGATGTGATGTTTATAAACATTGACCGCTTTGTAAGTGGCTCTTATCTAGTGTAAGATCATTAAACACGTGGTAATACAGTGGCCTGGTTGAATATTTAATGCTATCGCCACCACCATTGCCTGCAGTTCACCTCCAGGGCTCCACCTATATACGTATATACCATATAATATATGTTAAATTTTCGGTAATGGGTTTACTGTCGACTGCCAGTAGCTACTTATTTGAAGGCATATTATTGTTCTTTGTGTAATATTTTGCATGGTGCATTTTTTTTAACGCTATCGACTGTTTGTCTGTTGTGTGAGCTGTGAAAATGATCGAGACTTTTTTTTCGACCTTGTCAAATGTGTGGATTAATCGGCCATTTCCAATATAACAGCTCGTGTGTCAAGGCTTTTAGTGAACTTTGGTAATTTCTTTTTGTGCCTGTTAATTTAACCCTCCTCAGCGCTCACTCTACTCCAGATCCGTATGTATCGATTTTCATATACACATTCAGCTTTGTGGAAAACTTAGTAGAAAAGCACTAACCCATTAGAGACATTAAAACTTTCACAAAAGGGTTCCACCCCACCCATGGATAAAAGCTACTGCCGTCCCTCCTCGCCTTCCGTATAACCATTGAGTGTGAATTTCATTTCAATGGTTCGTTTAACACACACAATTTCACCTCAGGAGAAACTAAATCCCCAATATCAAAGCGTGACATGTACTGTGCACACTGCACATACATGCCAATATTTACACTGCGCCAATTAATAATCATATTATCATTATTTTTTTAGTTCGTGTTTAACAACAACTTTTACTATACAAGACATGTGTGTATATACTCAAAATTACATTAATTATTTATATATTTTACATACTTTATGTCAAAATCGACACCGCACATGTCTTTAAAATCCGGTGCAAACTCATGTCAAACCACACAAATTCTACTACTATACGGTTCATATTTACATTTGTACTACCTATACGGCTATACTTTGCTTTCAAATTACTATTTGTACCTATATAGCAGGGCGTAGGATATTCTGTGAAACGAATATTTCAAAGACCTCGCCCAACAGTCATGTTTATTGAGTGTAGATCTAAAATATAAAAAAGGGCTCAAAATAAATACGAGCAAACAACAAACGCACTCTTTTAATTAGAAATTATAATCTGATTTTGTTTTCATCTAGTAACGTGAATATTATTAAATTGCATGTATTCACATGCATATATCATTTTGCTATTCAAATTACACTGTCATAATTCTGGTTTGTATTGTTTGTAATAAATCGTTGTAACTTTATTTACTTATAAAACAGCAGAATTCCATTAGAGTTAAGTATTTTCGTTTTTAAGAACATTCAATTTCATATAGAATAATAACTTAACAATTTAATTTGTTTAATGTGGATTGTAAACAAAATGTATTCATACATATTTATAGCCACGTAGGTATATTTTAATAGTGAAGGCAAATGTGTGATATGATACAAAGACAAATCTTGATTTAGGTTTACACATCCATTGTTAATGGAATTATTTTTCTTATATGTCGGAAGTCACTATAAAGAGGTATTTTATTGTTGGATTCATTTTTTATTAATTTATTTATGTCATTCAGCATTGGAGCTCAATATTATTGTTATTGGAATTTTCAAATAATAAATAATTTTTATGTTTATGAGTATTTAGATATTAATTATTTATTAGCAATAGTAAAATTGACTAGTATTAAACTGAATTAGGTTAAAAGAAACTAATATTTAATTGTTGATATAATTGTATTATAATACAATATGTAGAATAATAAATTTATAGAAATTAAAATAAGCCATATAAAATAAATTGTATTCTTATCGTAATAAAACCTTATGATTTTGTTGAAAATTAGGTGTTGTATTGAGCATGTAAAAGTTTTCCTAGTATTTTTGGTGAAAACAATAAATTGGTTAAACGGTTTATTTTTACTGTGAAAAGTTTTACCCATAAATTATAAAAATAATGAATATTAATGTTCAAATGGCCCTGAATTAAATAATTGAAAACGAAGAGCTTTTATAGTTTTTTCCAAATTGTATGATAACTATTTACTTAAAATGTTCTAGATAATGTAAATTACCTTACATTGGTACAATCAGTATTTTATTCCGAGACAAATTATTAAAATAAGTACTAGAAAAACAAGAATTTATGTGTTAGCAAAATATTTGTTATTAGAAATCCCATTTAATATCTCCAAACGTAACGAGTAAAGTAGTATTTACAAAAAAATATTTATTATTATATAAATATTTTTTTAAATAACTTTTATCAATGTTTAAAAAAAAATTGACTATCAGTTAAGAGTGCCAATTGATTATAATTAGAGTGTTGGATTTATTGAATAACATATTTAAGAGCATACGGAAATCATCAAAAACGTAAATACATTTTTAATACCTTAGATTTGTTGACTTCAAGGCCGAAATTTGGTTTTTTTTTGTTATCTTGAAAATAATACAAGTATTAAACAGATGTAGGCACTTCATATTATTTCAACCTTCTAGTACGTGGGTGGACACAGCTACGAATAACCTAAATTCGGAACATCCCGCCTGTAACAAATGTATGAATATTATTAGTTATTACTATACAGTCTACAAGTGTTTACTTAAACATATGTATTTACTGTGAAAATATATGCAAATATTTTGCATTGTCGAGTGAAAACAATTTAAGTACTTCTATACGCATCAGCTTTAAAATTAATAAATAGATTTAACATATTCTTTGACACTTAAATAACTGTTATTAGTTTTCATTAAATTAGTTCAAATAAAAATGAAATAAAATCCTCACTTATAAAATTGAAAAATGTTGTTCAAAGAAAACGTTTCCAAAGGTTTTTGATTTTTTCTTTCGAAATCTAATAATTGTATTTTATGTATACACTATGATAAGCGAAGACTTTTGACTTATAACTTTGTTGCGTTTCTTACAAAGCAGTGATAGTTGAATATAAAAATCATTTTCGAATAAGATTAATAATTGTGTACCTACGCCTAACGTGCTGCCACTGCAATAATGGATTTCGTATTTTTTCTTGACGTTTTTATTGTTTATTCGAATATTAAAATCATCTGTCGGTTGAGGTTTATTTTTTTAAACAAATTTTATCACCGGAGGAAAATATGTTACGGAGGTTGGGCGCCAATAGTGCGCGTGGTTTCCAATTTACAGAGGCCATTCATCAAAAAAAAAGCAGACACGAGCCGCCGGTAAGGCTGCCGCCAAGTAGGCTGCAGGACCTGCAACTTGAAAGCGATCAATCTTGTTGAAGTGAGAAAAGAAAAGTAAATAAAATAAAAACAAAAACAGCACGGACAAAAAGAAGAAAACATTTATCGTCGGAGAGAGGAAAGACTATTTTTCAAGACGCGCGCGGCAGACGATTTGTTGAGATATTCATTATATATTATATATACGAAGAGGGTGAATGGGAGGAATGAAATTATTTGAAACGAGGTAGGAGGGTGGGGGTAGTGGGGTCGCTAAAGGATTTCCTGGACATGGCTATATATATATATATATATATATACGATATTATGTGCGCATGGCGTTTATACCGAAAACCAGCCAATAGAGCTGTACTCAGGATTACTGTCCGCTTCTGAAATCAGAGCTGCTTCGCCGATGTGTTACGAAGTAGTAGTAGTAATAATCGGTTTTAAATTAGAACCGTTAGTAACGCACCAACGATTATGTCATACTGCAACAACAGACAGCGGCCGAAGCGAGTGTATCAGTGAAATAATATAAAAAATATATATCATACGATAACACTAAACATTATAATAATATATCATAATAATAATATTATGTTTATAACAGTATATACCTAGTATGATAAATAATAATATATAATGCTTTACATTATTTTTATCTTATATTATTCAAACATTTAAAACAAGCCGTATGAACGCGTTAAGTAGGTATAACATTATATAATGTTATAATTATGTAATAAATTATGTCGATATACGTTTATTATATTATTGTGGTACTTACAGACTACAGTTTACTGTTTACTTAATAATCGCAAACACCAAATATTCTTTAAAATACACAAAATAGATATTATTAAGGACTTACGGTAAGATAGTTAATAGGTAATTAATAATTATAATACATACTTACCTACCAAACGACACGTTTTAACGAACACGTGAAACAAAATATGTACCTATTACCCATTTAATATGTACCTATTTTTCATATATAATATATATAATTTGTTTTACTTTTTTAAAACGGTTTAAAAAAATGACGAGAGATTATTTTTACTATATAAACACAATTAATTTTGGCTCTCGATGTTTTGGTTCCGACGAGCTCAGGTGTGCTGAAAATGCGATTAAGTTTTAAGTACTTTTAACCAACTCCCACGTGGATATTTGACATGTTAATCCAAATAGTTTGACACGATATTTGCACACGATGACCGTAACCGCACGGGTTGCATAGATAACCTTGGGTGTGGACTTAAACGCTATAGGTATATAATGTATATATATACGTCTTTAAATCTACACAACCGTACTCAACTATTCAAGTGTATACTATCATTCACATGTCGTATTCAAACAACAAAAGTGTGAAATCCATTGATGTAAAAGGTGATTACTTTAAGTGTCTCCTCGTTATTTCTAAAAGTTTTTATTTTTTTGAATGAAAACATAGATACATATTTAATTTTATATTCCAAACACAAGTATTTTTTTGAGTTTTTCGGTACATAAATATCGAATTTCGAACTAATAATTAATTAGAATTTCGGTTAATTTTAAGTTTGGACGGAGTTTGGTGGTCGAAAAACGTTAGTCCATAACTCCGCTCGCCTTAAATACCTTTAAATACTTATAACTAATAAGTTAGGTTATAAGTTACTAACTAATTAGGTACTCGTTCAAAATTCCATTTTTATGTATCTTAAAATATTCTGCTTTTGGAATATTAAATTCAAAATGTAACAACGCAAAATAGTAAAAACTATAGTTTTTTTTTATCAAACCTTGTTTTACAATAACATCAAATTATGTAAAAACAATATTTTCAAAAAAGTTACAACTTATTGATACAGAAACAGATCACCTCGTGCGGAAAAAAATTTCCTTATCATTGAATATCTTAACCTTATCGTATAGTATTGCGTGGTTGGACTTACACACAACACACGTCGAAGTATTATATTATATTATATTATATTATATTCCAGTCACTTATATACAGTCGGTAAAATTGTGAAATGAAGTATATACGTTCAACGTTGAGTATGTTTTAGTGTATACGTATAATATGTAATATGTATATGTGTATTGTATACATATAACATGTATTTATAATTTATAACCTTACTGGTAGACAATTTCAGATTATAAGTTTGATAAAATTAATGTGATTAACAAATGTACTGGTGATTAACCCACAGCAGTATACACGTGCTTACGCGTTGTTACTCAGATGAAAAATCATCAGATTTTGTAAATATACAACACTCATTTAACACCTTATCTTATTCTAAACTAAATAATGTATACTTCAATTTAAATTTAAACCTTTAAAGGCTATCACCCAGAAACGTATTTTAATTTGAATATATATATAGGTATTATGTACCATTATACCTACATAAGTCCTGCGGAGTTTTGTAACGTATAGAAAAATGTTTAATGTAAATTAAATTTATTCCCACTTAGTAGTCAGTGTATAAAAACTCGCAGTGCAAACGTGCAGTATAACATATTATTGTGTAGGTGTATTGAGTGCATTTATTTATTAATAATCAATTTATACGTTTAGGTATAAGTTTTTGACAAGTCAAACTGTCGAACACGTTAATTTTATAAATATTGTAATATATAGATGCGTATGTTATAATATAACGGGAATATACGAGTTTGTAGTTTTATTTATTCATAAAACAAGGGGTAGGCAATTTTAGCCAATCGTAAAAAAGGCAACATGATGCTCAAAAAAGGGACATCCCTTTATAGACGAGCACCATAGACCGTAATACTTTAATAATATATTGTTTTGATTATATGAAGTTTAATTTCATGAAGTCTGTGCATAGACGAGCTTTTAGTGACTGGTTACCTATATACAATATTATTATTTTTTATTGTTTTTGTCTTGTATTCGTTTGTACCAATTATATATATGAAATTCTTGTTTATCGCACCACTTGCAGTCATATACCGTATATATATGGGTATACATAATATATTATATCATTTAAGGTATTCGTACGTCTCTGTGAGGTTGGAAACACATTGTTGTTTCTATTAACGATGATTATAAAATAATATTATATCATCGGTTTTTTGTTTGTAGATTCGAGTGCAGCTTTTTTCGGTAGTCGATACACTACTCTGTAACCCTAGACCGGAAAACTTTATGCACGCGTTGCGCACACACCGTTCGGAGAGCACACCGATTGTCTTGTCACAGTTATGCTATAACGCCGTTCGGACGCGCCTGCGCGCCTTAACCCGTTATACCATTATTATACCATAGTGTACCGCTCGTGCATGTATTATATTACATTATTATTATATAATTTACACCGTCCCTCCGTCCGACCATCCGCTCGTCCGGCCAGCCGGTCTTCGTGCCGTCAAAATCGCCGAGTTAGCCGTTAGTCGCCCGAGCGGGCGCGCCTGCGCGTTCACCACGTCCGCGGTGGGTTCATACAGGAAAATGGAAGACCTTTACATATCTTCGGCTACGGCCGAATCGTGCACTAATAATAACGTCGAGGAGGACTCACCAAAGAAGAATAAATGGAACGGTGGCCTGGCCATCCTGCAGGAGACCACCGAGGACTGCGGAAGAGGCGAAGACAGCGGTGGCGGAGGGGGAGGTAAGCCGCCAATGTCACCGCCCATGTCGCCGCCGGAGCGCAGGAACCGCCGTAAGTCGTGGCAAATGGGGCGACTGGACAAGAAGCGCCGAAAGAGCGTGTCCGTGCTGTCACCCATACCCGACGCCGAACAGCTGGACACCAGCGCTCGCGAGTCGGCTTACTACAAGTCCAAACGACCCAGCTGGTGGAACATCTTCGCGCATGATAATTGGGCCCGGTAAATAATTACTAATTATAAAATAATTATATCAATAAAATAGTTACATGTGAAAGAAAAAAATATGCCTTCGCTGCCTTTTATGACACTCGGCGAGAACCGATTACCCTAAGTCCTAAGATGCTGTTCTGAGGATATGGGGGTACTGCGAGTGTAAACTTTTACTATTATAGTAAAGTCAAATGGTCTCAGTCTAACAAATATAAAGTGTAGGTTAGGTTCTAAATTTGTTTTAAGCAGTTACGATTTTGTATAGTAACCTGCTTTAATAATTGAGTGAATATTGATTTATTAACAACCTTAGAGATATAAGAACATGATGGAGTTTTTACGATTTTTAATTTTTAAGCAATTTTTTTACGAGAATTTATAAATTGAAATACTTTACATACTCATAACTTGCTTAAAAATTAAAGTATAGTAAAAGAAAACCCTCCAAAAAATACAAATAACGTCCTTAGGTACCTTCAAATTTAATCCCAGGTCAGGTAACTCTATATATTATTAAATGTCACTATACAAAATTGAAACTGCTGAACATAATAATTGTGCTATATCGTACGTTTGTAAGACGCTGCAGAAATTGGCAACATAATATGCGGATGCGATGTCCTCTTAAGGCTTAGGTAGTAGATACATATTCCATAAAAAGTATAGTTGCTAGGTACCGCGAGGTATCCCCGCAGGAAACTTTTGGCGAGGGTAAAACGTAAATAATGCAGTACTTTCATGTATGGTTTCCACCCTACTCTTTCTCATGACCTTCACACAAGAGCTCAAAAATAAAATATAGCTTTACATAGCTTTTTTTAGTGTTTTTACACCTCTCTCAGCGTTAACGGCGTTTTGTTTTTGTTCCTACATAGATGCGTATGAATGGTATACATTTATATTATTAAATATAGTATTATACTAAGCTCAATGTCTGTTTCTCGGAGAAAATTACATAGAAAATAGAAATGGGATATAGGACGAACGGCGTTAAAAAAAAATCCCGCTTGTTCTATAATATCGCTGCTGTTGGTCGGCAAGTACGACAACCAAAATGAAAAATTCATTATTATTGTAATACTTGAGTCTGAAATGGTATTAGATAAACCGACGAATATTAGGTGTGGTTAATAAGAGTATTTTTATACTTGGACGAAAAAAATTAATTTATGTAAAATTAATTTTACGGACAATAGTAGTTGTGTTCTGATAATCATGTTATTAAATACTTAAGGTATGCGTAACATGTATTACGCATAATTTATGTAAAATTTTAAATATTTTAAAATAAATGTATTTTTGTTTAAATGGTAGTGCTTTTTTTCGGAATTCACTTAAATTAGTTGTGAACTAAAATTAAATTTTTGTCTTGAATGGGTAGATGTTGATGGTTGCTTGTAGTCATATTAAATGTTGAGATATGACTTCATGGGAGGAAATGTTATTTTATATCAATACATATAGTTACAGCCCTACCGGATATATATATCGATCAATATATTATCAGGTAAACTGTAAACAGTGTAAACATATTATAGTAGTCTTTGCTGAGTTATTTCACGTACATATTATAATAATATTCAAAATAATGTTTTTTTTGTGGAACGTTGGCTGGTATACAACATTTTATTTTAGTGTTCGTTTTTTAGAATATTGAATTTGTATTATTTTTACGAATCACGAAGCTAAACGAGAATTTTTTACCTACATTTCCATATTTTAAACGGTCTATTGGTGAATTTAAACATAATTTTTGGCTAAAAAAAAATAATGGAACTTAGAAAAATGTTATCAAATACACTTCTTCTAGTATAGAATAATTATTATGTTGATAATTTAGAATAAAACAATATAGTGTATGCATTATCTGCGGGCTTATGACATTATAATAGAAATATAGAAAAAAATTCAGAACATTTTGATTTTTGTTCTAATAAATTATTTATAATTATTTGTTATTTCTTATATATAACTTATAATTTTTTGGTTTCTTATTACTTTCTATAGTCATGAAAAGCTTCATTGTTACCCACCTTCAATTGATTTCTAATATGTATGTTTTTATTGGTATAATATAAATTTATATCATTTAAATAATTGCAATTTGTTATCATTCGCCTTTCTCCATATTTTATTATTAAAAATAATATTATCAAACAACAATTCTTGAATGCATGGTTAACATGTACGTACCTACATTGTATGTGACCATTCACAGGTCAGCAGTGAAAAACAATCTTGATAAAATAAATTATGTAGTGTAAGAAATATAATAGAGTGGGTGAAAGTAAATCATTCTATTGTAGTTTACCATACTGCTGAGGATAATTACAATAATATTAATACTGATGTAATTTTCATCAAGAGCACTACTTAAATCATATAGTTGTACAAATGTATACAATCCTAGTATCCTACATTGTATGTTAACCTGTTCCTCGCAAACAGATGTGACAACAAATGATAACCTACACTATGCATTTTATTATGTGTTAGGTTTGTTGATATCAGCATAGATGCTGATCTTGATTCAGTCAGTTTAATTTCTTTATTAATCAAAATATTACGAATAATATTTCAATTAAGCATTTTTTTCTTCAAGAAATATGATTTTTCAAAAATTTTAGTTACACAATTATTTATTTTTTTATCCTTATCCCATACAAACTTAATCTTTTAATTAATAAAAAATTTAATTTAAATATGTTTCTAATAAATAATAATGGTAAAAATATAGTAGGTACCTACTAAAAAAACATGTATTTTACAAACAAAACTTGAATTAGGCATGTCATTTGATTGGTAATTAAAAAATACATTTATAGAATTTATTTTTAAAATAAAAACTGGTTGTTGTAAAGGGGTCATAATATTTCTAATATTATATTATGTTCATGGTTGATTTTTATGTATTTGACAGTGAAACAAGTACAATGTTTTTGCTTTTATTATTTATTCGTTACATCATATAATATATGATTATGTTGTAATTTTAATGGAAATTATTAATAAAATAATTTAGGGTTTATTTTTGCAATAAATATTTTTTTAAGATATTATATGGGTATCGCCCCTTTACTGGACATTGCAGTGGCTTAAATTTTATTGGTTATTATGGCGTTTTGCAATTCTCCTTGTGGCACGAAGTCATGAAAATATTGTTATTGAATAAATTCTCTTTTTGTAGGTAGTTTTAAATTGGTTTAAAATGAAATCAACTTTTATGGTAATCGTCAGTGATTGAAAGTCGAATTCTTCAAAAATTATTGAAATACACAATCTTCTTATCGATTGTTATCGGTCGTGCATCTGACCACAAAAAAATGATTTGGTTGCTATTTATTTTTCTTTGCTGAAACTTTTGTCTTGTCCATTTATTTTGATCGTCCTTAAATCCTTGACCTATATATTTACTCAGCTATTAGGGTAAATTTAGCCTTGGACCTGCAATAGTGTTACGTTTATCTGTGTATATCTAAATGACGATTTAGAACTAACGTATACGATACTTACATTTTTATAGTCGCGCCTTCTTAAGTACACATTCTATTTAAGGTGTTATGAGCCGTAGAAAAATCTGTTCTTTTGATCCCCGTTGAATGGTTCATTATTATTTGATTATTACAGTAACTTTTATTTTATTTTATTCGTTTTTCCGTATGTGATGATGAGAAGCCCAACCCATATTTACGCAATGTGGTTTCGGTATAAAATAAAAACAAACAATAAATATATATAATACTCGAAGAAACGCATTAGGTGGATTAAAACAAAGTTAGTATTCATCTTTTTTGAATAGTATGTTATGCAACAATACATTTTTATTTCTCAGTGTCGTATTATTGTTACTTGTTAGTTTTTTGTTTTTTTACATTTATGAATATGTAATATTTATAATTATAATTATTTTACAACATCTAATGTAAACTGACGTCAATAATCTAAACAATTTACTATTAAATATTTAAATTTCTTTTTAATTTTCATAAATCGGTCATATCTATATAATTTTACAAAAACCTTGAAACTGAATTAATTTTTGTACCGCAAAATAATTTAAATATATAATTAATTTGAGTCATTTGGAGTTCAATTAATTTATAATTATTTTATAATTATCTGTAAAATCATTGTGTTGTCCATTTATAGGTACATAGTACACTTTCATAGTGCCGTGTATTTTATGCAATTGTCGATTGTCAGCTGTAGTTAGTTATGATTTCTTTATATGATAAATTATAAATCTGAGGATAATAAAACTTATACACTAGACTACTAGTGACTACAAACTACAAGCATACTTGAATCAATGTTTTGATTATATCGCGGTAGTTGACGTTCTATACTTCGTACTTGATATATTATGAATATTAGAAAAACGAAATCACGAGCATTCTGTTTGACTACGATTATTCCAAATCATTATTATAGTTGAGAGTAAAGTAATCGTTCTGACTGGTTCTTTCTTGCCAAACGATTTGGTTGTACTCAGTTTTATTCATGAAACATTATGTCAAGTTGTGTATAGGTTTTGTAGACTTTCGTAGTAACATTATTGTTCTGTTCTTTTATTGCGCTAAGAGCTCCGACTTTGAAATACTCTTTACTTGAATATTTCACTGCAGTGACGTTGTAAAAGTTACATTTCTATTTCATAAAAACTTATTCAAAAGACCATTTATTAAATTTCGAATACCATTGTTTGCGTTCATGTGTCTGGAACTTGATATCTTATGTATTTTAAGAAAAAAAACATAACTGTTCATTCTGACAAGAAGAAAATACCCTTATATAAGATATCATATTGTTTTGACTCCCATTGACTATTATCGTAAATATTTTTTATGATAGTACCTTCAGTAATGAAGATTATACCAACTAATATGGGTATAGTATTATAATTTATCAGTTACAACAAAACCAAAAGTACATATTGAATCAAACGTATAGTCTGTGGACAGAATACGGTTTTAACTTTTTAAGTACAAGCAATTACCTACATGCAAATTTACCTCTTTGTACCTATCGACCATTAGTTTAATTTATATGGTTTGTTGTTTAATATAGCGTACCTACTGTAGTTTTAGACAAAGTCAAAAGTTTTATTTTTTAATCAGTTGAGTGATTTATCTAACACCTTTAAGTTCAACAATACATTTCTAAGATATGCTGCTGCCTCGTTTAAAATATAATAAGTAAAATTCAGACTAACATAACATAAGAGTATAAGACATAGGAGCATGAAGTGTAGTATAGATAAAGTCACGATGGATAGATAGAGTTTACGATTATTATTGTTATTTCGGTTTAGTTTATGTGACATATTGGAGGTCACAAGGAATGTAGGTAGACAAATGTATAGACATCCGGAAACATAAAACTTATTTATTATTATAGATGTATTTTAATTTCAAGCTCTTAAAATTAAATTATATTATTTAAAGAACATAACATAGTATACAAACATTATAAACTCTGAATTTTACTCTGCTAACTACATTTGCCTGCAGACGGAAGCTTCGTGTATTTTTCCTTGAAATCTTATCATATTTGTCGTAACAGGAAATAAAATATAATGGGTAGATGCGGCATAATACGTGTATTGATAGTATAGTCATGCGATTGTTAAAGAAGTAATCGTAAAATATAACCCTGGCAGCATATTAGGTATTAAGGTATATATGAATAAGCGATGGTTTCTGAGCCTAATTTTGTTTACATACACTGAGTAAATCACGATGATATTAATAGAATTAATTAACTTAACAAAACAAACAAAATAAAAAGGTGCATGATATTAAATAATAGAAATATTATAATAAGTACCATATTAGTGTAGTGGGTATAAAATATAGGTACTTAAAAGTTGACAAAAATTTGGTACCCGAATATTATTCTCTTGGTCTATTTAATAGTGACTCGGAAGTAATTATTCAAATGTTTTTTTACGATATTTTAATATATAAAACAGTCGAGAAGTTAATAGTTGTAATTTAAACCCTATTATGAAAATAAAATTATTTCCATTGTTTCCATCTAAAAAAAGGATTTTAAATAAAAACTTTACCAACATAACAAATGAGTAAATTAAAACGTAGAAATTCATAATTATATGTACTAGTTTTAATATACTTGGTTTCATAAATTTAAAATTACTTTATACGCTTAAATAATATAAAAGGAGTAATAAGCATTTGTGGGAATTTGGACGCTTGATTAAATGTATTTATTGATTACATGAGTATCTACTTATACTTCACAAAAATTATATCATTTGGTTGTTAAATCATTATTTTGTTCTAAATGTTCATAGGAATATTATGATTTAGTGTAGGTATAAACTGAAATTTATTATCATTAAATGCATAACAAAATATGCGTAGTACAATATGTGAAGGCTGTGTGTTTTTGGGGCGGACGTTAAATGAGACAAATTGTTTTTCTTTTCTAAACCGCGTGGTTAATCTGAACACTGAAAATGTGGATAACTTGGGCGTATATGTTTTGGAACAAATCCAAGACACCGGTCGGCTACTCGTGAATCCCTCGCAGTAATCATGTCCGACAGTATATCCTCCCACCGACTTGATTTTTTGATCCTTTTATACAGTATAGGTACGGTTTTTATGAGGTTTTAAGGCTATTTAAAATTAAGTTAAATTTCTTCTACGCATTAACATTTTTTACACTTTGTTATAGGTAAAATTATAAAATAAAATATTTCGAAAATTATGTCATGCCTAAAAAAATAATAATTTAAGTGTTTAGTACCTAAATACTTCAAGTGTCTACGATCAGTAAAATCGATCGTGTTAAAAACTAATTTCCCTTAAAATGACCAGTTTTTCCTGATAATTTTGAAAAGTACTGAGAATTTTTACTTTTGGCTACAACACTTAAATACTTAAATAATGTTAACTGACCAAACTCTTTTATTTTAACATTATTGAAACTGATGTATTAAGTTGGTATATTTTTTTAAAGTTATTCAAGCAATCTGTTACATAATAATTACACTCATTAATATCCTGAAGAATAAGTACAGTTTAAAAATAATGAGTTACGCAAATAGAGAGAATGAAGAGACATTCCAGTGAAGAGACTTTGTCAGTTTGTCATGAGATAGTTTGTGTATATAAGTACCAAATCATATTATTTTCAACGAGGAGAGTTTATATTTTAGTACCTAGTGCAATTATAATTGTACGTTGAATTGTTATCATATTACATTCTCACTAAATTAAGTAAAAGTATTTTTATTTTTTATACATATTAAGTGTTTACTTCAGTATTTTTGAAGATGGCTCTCAACGTTTTTCATTAATAACACTACTGTAAATGCTTGGTGGTTTAAATTGGCAAGGACGGTGGATTAATGAATGTAGGTATATACATGATTAATAAACCCCACACGTATATAGGGCTTATTTATTATGTTCATCATAATTAATATATTGAAATTAACTATACCAATTTAGTTGAAGAAATAATCATAATACAAAAATACTTCATATAACTTCTATACCAATTTATATAATACGTTTGTATATTAAAATATAGTATGATAGTATGATACAATATTATTTATATGTAAATTAAATTAGCTACTACATTATGTCTATAACATATTACAATATATTATCTACACAACTATTATTATTATTTTATTTTTTAGTTCTTTTTTACAAATAACATAAAAAGTAATTTCAAAAATTAAAAGTGCATTATTTTACTCTGAAATGTTGCCCTAAGTTTTGCTAGTAACTGTATTACAACACTAATATAATCATTAATAACATTCAAGCTAGACAATTTAATAGATACAAAATAATTTAATATAATACATTATTATTTATTAATACTTATTATAGTATTATACAGATCATTGACTTTTGACACCCATATTTACATTCATATTACTAATAAGGAGCGTTTCTAAGGTTATGATTTATAAGTGATTTATTTATCTAAAATGTATACAACATTTTATAAACATTTGATTTTGAGTATACAACTTGAAGTTGTTCAGAATTATAATTCATCTAAAGCTGGTTAAATGAGCTTTGAAATACGTTTGGTTACATTTCTGTGATTATGAGGCAATTATTATAATAATGATATTTAATATTCCTATTGCGTATAAATAATTTGATATTGAAATTAGTTTCTTAAAAAAAAATTTAACACACTCTAGACAATCAGTGAAACCTTTTATTTACAAGACATATTGCTCCTAAGAGTTAGATGATATTATTTGTATAAGTGCATACCTACTTAAAAAGATTATTGCTATTGTTAAATTTAATGCGCAATTTTTAATACCCTTCAATTTTTGTCAACATTTGCATAAAATGTTTGTATAAATTATCCGTTTTAAGCTCAAAAGTAATATAAATTAACGAAATTATTTAGTTAATCAATCATTATATCAGCGTTGTCACGACTTCACGAGTTGGAAGTATATAATACACTTCTATAAGAGACTTATCGTTTTAAAAAATAACAGAGGTTAATTAATTAAAAACTTACCACAAGCTTTACCCCTGTCAATATGTTCAAACAATAAGTTGAAACAGATATTTTATATATTATATCGATTTAAATAATATAAGTTTAAAGTAAATTCATAAAAAGGGTCTTTACTTAATTTTATTCTATTAAAAATATATTAACCCCCGGTAACTTTCGTCCGTTTCTATATTAGTTTAATCTTGCTATCGTTTAATTTATTTAGTCCACCACTTATCGCGGATTAGAATGTTGATATAATTTCTATAGAGCATTCAATATATTGTTGTGCACTTTTAAACTATATATGTTAGTTATGACTTATGTGTTTAGTAATTACTCGATGACTATTAATTCTAAACGCACATTTCGTGTTGTGAAATCGTAGGTATTTAGTACAATATAATATTATAGTACATGTTTTATACTTTTATTAACACAATAAATGGTACAATATGATGGTCGTATACATATGCATGTAATATAACATTTAGGCTCACTCAGGTCATTATGTACCTGGTTACTTCTAAAAGTAACAGACACTAATATGTGTCTAAAAAGGTGAAGACATTTTGAAAAACGTTGAATTACAAATCATTTTTTAATATATTATTATCACTCGGGTTTTAAATATAAAGAAATTACTTTGGTGAATCGTGTACTATACCTGTATATATGTGATATGCGTATAATATAAGTACAGCTATATATATCTATATCTCTATCTAATTCTGATGTTAGCTATTTGTCTTCATGAGGATTTACTCGCATATTTTCTCAATCCATCGGTGGTCTGTGGTAGGTGCATATTTGAGAATAACTTCGATGAATTGAGTGAAGTGATCTCTCCCCCTTGGGAGTTTGTCATCGATGCTTTATTTATTTTTAATTGTATCTATAATAATACGATTTATTATTATCAAATAAGCATTAAATCAATTAAAAAATAAACATCACTATTCACTTTCGAGCTACAATAAAAAAAAATTCAAGAAGTAGATTACATAACCACCTGTTCCTTGGAGGGGGGCACACGTCGAGAGTCGTTTTAAACCTTTTAATCGCTCTCCCCCCTCCCATCGTCCTCCTTCTTCGGTCGAGCTTCGGATGCGCCACTTTGGGTACAAAATTTACATGATTGACATGCGTAACGTTGTAATGTGTCGCGACTTTTATAGCAACGGGACTAATGCGCTCGCGATAAGGAAAATGAGCTGTGGAAAACCGTTCGAATTCAGTTCGGTCGCATACACCGTACCTACTCGTACATGATATCTGCACCGTAAACGCGTGTGTTCGCCCAAGTACTATAGCTGTAAGTCGAGTGTGCCATTAAAAACCAACGGATAAGCAGCCGATCGCCAATCGGTCCCAGTATATCCTAGTGTGACTGACGTGAAGCATGTTCGGCAATTCCGACGAATTTCCTTAGTGTTTCCGAGCTCGCCATTTGGTCAATATGATAAGATTGGACAAGTTGTTGAAAAGGTAAAGTAAATTCGCACGCGAGAAGAGAAAAATATTTAAAAAATCGATCGCCTTATACACTCATAGGTATAATAGGTACACTTTTGTAGTGGGCATAGCTGCAAGTCATACGCGCATACCTAAATCTATATACACGTATAATAATAATAGTATATTATAATATGAGACTATTTCTAACTGCTGCTGCTGCTGCAGGCACAGTCGAGTAATATTTTTCTAGCCGGTTTTAATTCGTCCGCAGCTCCTCCTCGTTGGACTAGTTTTCGCTGTTATTGAATGGGTGGCGGGAGGCGCTCGGGTACGTGGTATATGTTTCGGGGGGAAAAAACATACATAAAAACCGTGAGATGAACACAAAACAAAAAAAAATATTACAACAATGCAATAATAATTGTCATTTGTCAGCTGTGGCGCATGTACGGCTAATTATTAACAGACATGTGTCGTTTCCAATTTCCACGCGCGCACGCACATTACGAGTATTATTATTCATCTCGCCTGCAGTTGTTGCGAGTGTTATTGTGACCTCAAACGGTTCTTTTGAACGTCACGACTTTTGCCGGAAAACCTATTCCTATACATATATTTTAAACGAGCTTAATTTAAATTCATCGCACAAGTTGACGGCGCACAATAATGACCGCCCCGCATTATTATTATAACGGGCGAATCTGTAAATTACTTTTTCCGTCTGGCACTACTCGAGTTTTTCGAAACATTTTCCACCTCCGAGTGGCGAGCGCGTGAGCCGGCCGCGGCGGCGGGTGCTTTTAACGTTATTGTTACTGTAAAGTGTTGCGATGTTTGTCTCGCGTGCAAAACGGTCGCAGACTACAGTCACTCGACGTTACTATTTAGTCGATTATTTGCAGTCGTGATTTTATTCATGCATAATATGTAGGCGAAATATATATTATAATACGCACAACCGACAAGTCAAATTGCGTTCAACGAATGATAATAATTTTATAAAGACTTAGATTAATTATGGAGTTCGTATATCACATAATTCAATTAAAAATAATTATGTGTAAATTGAACTATATAGTCAAACGGCTGTGGACTGTGGAGTACACGACCTAGTAATTATAGAATAGTAATTGCGCGAAGAATTTGAGTTCGTGTTGTGGAATTCATTATAGGCTTAGGCTCATCGTGAATAAGGTTAAATTATTTCTCAAAAATGAATAGTTAATATATTATATGTTTAGTGTTTACCTTTATTCACGATTTTAAGTCTTTGTACTGAATAATAAAGCGCTTTAACATATGCATCGATTTTTATTTTTTACAATATAATTGTCTTTGAACTTATAATTATATGTCATTGCGTTGTCGTATAAATTAAATTGAATTATTAAAAAGATAAATGTAAGGTAATTAATGTGACGGTTTGAAAATGTTTTTACGTATTTAACATTTTTGTTAATGTTTAAACATAGGTAATAATATATTTATCACTCAACCACTACAAATAGATAAAATATTAATTAATATCGTGTTGTTTAAAATTTTTGGATTTAAATTAATTATATTGTTGTGAATTTATACGAAAAAGTTCTCAAAATTGTATTTAGCTTATCTAGTATATTGTATAGAAATTAACAAATTAATGAATATTGTATTGTAATTGGTTTTTAATTTAACATTTATATAGTCAACTAAAAGAAAATTATATTGGTTTTTTACTATTGATATTTAGTTTTAAACATCAACTACAAACACCATTAGTTAACCACACATATTTTTAGAAATATCTAGATTGTAGTTAGACCAATTTTAGTTACTATTTATTAATTATTTATATGTAAAAGATTGTTAAATCGATTAATTTCAGTCCATAACGCACCCTTTCAAAAAATGTTGGTTTATTTATAAATTTTAAGTTATTGCCTACTTCTCTAAAAAAAGAAATATTTGGGTCGTTTATTTTTATTGATAACCACTAAATAAAAAATTAGAATATTGAATAGTACTTAAATAAATTGATATATTTGTTATGTAAAAATGTTCTTGTTTCATTTTTTTGTCGGAAAATTGTAAAAGTGGATGGTAATAACATTTTTAATAACGTAATGATAATCTTTTAAATGTGTACCTAACATCGAATCACACTTCCATTGAAATAGCCTATACTCGAAATTATGATCTCTAATTTCCTTATATTTAAACATATTGTTTTAAATATTAGAAGTTTTTTCTCAATTTAACAATGAGATTTCGATTTAGAACTTTACAATGTAAGCAACACATTTTATGACCAACAATATTGATTAAATAAATGGTTTTGACATTTTTTTTTAACATATACGTTTACTTAAAGCGTCGCATAGTTCTGACGTAATGTATCTCTTTTATGTTTCTGTAGCCCTTATAACATAGTAATGAACTTAAAAACAACTACGGGACAGGACAGGACAGAGTTATACGAATTGCTATGGGAATACATACATAAATATAAATTCATTCGAATTATATTGCGCATTATTTTACAACATAGAATAACACAAAACATTTTGAATTGCCGAGAGGAGAGTTCACAAAGGATACTTCTTAAGAATTTAATTTTCGGAGAACTCTACTTGAGAATTAAAAACCTTTGCAGTTTATGAAAAAAATGCTGTATAATAGGTTAACGTTTTTTTCTTCAATTTTTTGATTAATTTAAAATCTTCAAAATCAGCGTAAATGTATATGATATTTTTACAAACCGCCGACTCGGCTTTTAATAGCAGAAAAATCGATAAAATAATATTATAACAGCGTAGGAACCTCATCAGTATTTTGTTTTTGATATATTGTTTATTATTATTATTATGATTATATGATTGTTATTGTTTCGAGTCGAAAAGAGGCGGGAAAACTTCCGGGGGAAATGTAATATCCGAATGTGTGTGTGCGCTTGTGGATGTATCCTGTGTATAAATAATAGGAAAAAAATGTATTTATGCAAAATCGTGCATATAATGGACATTGTGACATCCGGTTTGAGTTCAAACCCGCGCCCGCTGAGAATACATAACATTAAAGTCGACATTGATCCGAAACCGCAAACTCGGCACCCTGCTGCAGTGGTGTACAAAAACGTACGTCGCATATTATAATGAATGTCCCGTTTATATTATATTATTTCGTACGACTTCATCTTCATCTCGTCACTCGATCTTATTCCGATTATCGTCATGAGTATTAATAATGGCGATTGCGAAAGTGTCGTCCGATTTTGCAATTTGACAGATTGATCGTTGGTCAACAAAGGTATCGGATTTCGATACCTGCGATAGCTGATATATTATAATATAATATAGGCTAGCTTAGGCTACTCGGTGCTCGGAAACAAATTAAATGGGTTGCGCTTCTACAACATATATGATGCAAAATAATATAATAAACGTAATAAATGTGTATATTGCAGACTTTTGCTTGCGTAAATTGTGCAGTGTTCGGTGATAATTAGATCCAATGACATTTTAATTGGCACGCTTTGTAATTTAACTAGAATGAAACTGCGTTTAAGCCGAGATCGATTGGTACGCATAGGACATATAATATGGACAACAGTGAACAGATAATATTATCATATAGGTGGGTACATCGTTTTTTATTAAGTCGGGTGATCATATTATATTATAGTTTATCCTGTCCTCCACACCCCCTCCCAAATTAAAAAATAGACATAAAAAAAATAAATAATAGACAACCCTCGACCGATTATCACGGCCTTTGGATTTTTTATTTTTATTATCACCACCAAAGGCCATGGGCTATGATAGTAATCAGGGACTGAATATAATATAGTTTTCATATTTGTTGTATATTATATAAGATACTTAAAATTTAGCAGAGTAAGCTTAAAATTAGTTTCATGATACATAAAAGTACAGAACATAATTTAAAACTTTATTTTGCATATTTTTGCATATTGTACAGTTTTTTTGGACTTGACTATATGATATAAGTATATTTCCTCATTTTCACTTATTTAAAACTTAACTGATTGGATAATAATTATGCTTTTAAATATTTGTCAACTGCATATTGTTAATAATTTGATTGAATTTTTTAACGAAATCTAAATCATTACACTTCTGTGTTGATAGATTAATTATCAAGTGAATTGTTTTATGGCCTTCGAGACTCAAATAAATGTCCTTAAATCACGCGTAGAAATAATTTAAAATTGGTTGGTATATCAGTTTAATAAATTAACTATTTTTAATACATATATACATATTTAGGGATATTTAAGAGACTATTTATAGCTCATATTTATCCCTAACTGCTAGTAATCATATACCAATAACATGATAGAATTAAATTAATTGCTTATTTCTCATGTAGTCATGTGTATGCATCGCATAATTGTATATTATATTTATATTATGGGTTCTAAACATTGAGATAGATAAACGTTCTTATCTATATCACTTTACTATATAATTATTATAGACGTACCTTGGTCGTCGTTAAAAGCCACTCGACTCTCAATTTCGTATTGCTCAATGTGAGACGCCTATACTTATGCCTTACAACTGTACACGATTTAAGTCCTCTGCAATATAATACAATATCGTGGATACTGTCAAGTGAACAGTTTTTCGAAAACGTCGAGTTTTTTCTAATAATGATATTAATTATTATTCAAATAGCTTTCGGCTTGAATCGCTTTGAAACGCATACCCGACATACATATAGTACGACCGTGTTATTTATTCGAGTCGTATAGGACCCACACGGGCAGGCCTCGACGATTCGACACGGTGTACCCCGCCGCATTATAGCCGATAGCCGGCGAGTCGTATATTATTATATATGGTTTGCTGTAGTTGTCCCCTTGCTAATTTGTGCACTCGTTACGTACAGTTTTATGTCAGAACAATAACACGCTCGTGCAATAAAACATGACATTGTCAAGCAACGAATTACACACGCCGGCTAAATTCTCTTGACAGTCGGCCGCGAACTGTGTGCATCAGCGCATTCGTGTTTCGTTTATTTAACGTTTATTGTTAAGGTATAATACGCGCGTACGTACCTATATAATAGTATAGGTATACCCAGGTATACCCAACCTCGAGTGCGGTAAACACGTGTAAAGTATACCAAACGGTTTTTTTCTTTTATGTTTTTTTGGGATGTGCGAGAGGAAATCAAATTCTAATGGCTCGTATTTTGGACAACGTTTTCTTAACTTTGGGTAAGAATCGAGTTACGAATATACAATAGGAATACCTACCTATAGGTTTTTCTGCGATTGGTCGCATGTTTTCAAAACAGATTTTCAAGTAGCTTTACCACTCGGTGAGGTTCGCATTTTGTAACCTGCGGTCAGTCCAAACTGTTTTTCTAATCATATTATAATACAAGTTTTAAACCAACAAATGGCATAATCTATGCACTCACACTGTCTACAGTTTTGAGTCGTAAAAATATACAATGTTTGTACTTGTTGAACAAGCGTTAGAACTTTGAAGGCTTATCTATTGTGATTGCCCTGAATTGTCATTAGTTGTTTACCAAATATTTGCTAACAAGTTTGAAATTGAAAAAATAATCGTTTTATTGGAAATCTTTTTTTAAGAAAAAAACAAAACCATATTATGTAAGTAATACTTCAAACGGTTATTCAAATCGAGTAGGTACATATGTGTATTAAGTATTTGTTATTACGTACTATCTAATGTTATTTAAGTATGGCAATGTTTATCTATAAGACTTGGCTGTGTTTACGCAAGCCATAGAATGCGTCCTAACTCCTAATGAAACGAAAATATTGGCCTATACAATTTGTTTGTTTATTTGGCGATTGAAATTTTTCTCGTTTTAATTGATAGTAGAATTCAATTTATTGTTCTCGTCTTTAATTCGTTGTAATAATATTTTTTCGAACCATTCATCAAAATATAATATACGTCCGACCCATTGCAGAGAATAATATTGTCTGTCGTGGGCTACAGTGAAAGTACATATTATTATACATCACATAAATGCACGACATTTAGAACGACTGACCACGCCGTGCTGATTCGCACTAAAGTCGCAGTGTTTTATGATCAATTGAAATGACGAAAAAAAACTAAAATCATTTTTGACTCCGTCCAATATAATATATATTAATATAAATATGTGAAAAATACACTGTAATAAATAACTACAATAAGTCGATCGACTGCGCCTTTTTCGACGTGCCACGGACTTCCAATTCGAGCATGTCCGACGACCACGTACATCGGAACGCGGTCAAAATAAAATGGTACTATTTTATTTATCGTCCTCGTCGAATAATATGGTTTAGTATAGTCCGTAGATACCAGCTAACCGCAGTGCCACGAGAACCTCAGGGAAAACCGTTCAAATATGAATTTCATTATATTATTGTTATTATTGTTATCATGGCACAACTCACCTAAAGCGGCGTTATTGTGTTTGATGGGAAAATAATTGTATTTTGAGTTAGACTAAATCAAATGTAAGTGGTTGATGTCCGGGGGAGGGGACGTCCTGGATTCTAAAGAGGGGAGCTCTTTATGCGCGCTGAAAGTTCCCGCCACAATAATTGTTTGAATTATCAATTAACAATATATATTATTATAACTTTATTATTATTAAAAAAAAAAAAAACAATGAAAAGAAAGTTAATATTTTATTTCCCGTTTCAATAATATCATGTAAAACCAAAATGTTTTATATTAGGGCGTATTAATTTCTATGGTTAATAGAGTTACATTGTGATACCTCCGAATTAATAAATGTACTGTTTAATTTTTAAAACACAAAAATTAATCAGCTTCGGAACATTTGAGTAAAATATAACTTTTTATTTGATATTGATTAGATTATTTTGCCTTTCACTGATACAGTTTTCTTCCATCATAAAAATAAGTATGTAATTGCCACTTCTTTATCAATTTGAATCGATACCTATACCTAAAATTTACAAGAATATTGTTCTTTATAATTTTTAAAGGACAGGCAAACATTAAATATGTACCTACTTAATAAATTCAAATTAAAACCATTGTGATAAAATATAATATAGTCAATTATAAGTTTTTTATGATAATTTAGACCTAAAAATAACAAAAAAATGAAATACACTGAAAAAAATGAATATATGATTACAATATTTGGAGGAAGTAATGTACATACGATTCTAGTTCAAAAAAAAACCTGTTTAGGAAATTTAAATAGACCCGAATTGAAAGTTAGGATGCGAAGTACATTTTTTTTCTAGGAAAATTAACGGCGAAAGAAAACTGTAATATCTCATTTTTTCAGAAGGAAAATGGTACCGCCCCGCAGAATACCCGTAGGCAATAATTTATTATATCCGTCAAACTGAGTTGAGAATGGCTGCAGGGGTTGATGTGACAATATGTGTCATAGCAGTCGTCTCGGTGAAATGTGTCGATCATAACAACAGTAATTTAGTTAGTGGACGTTAGTAGTGGAAGGAACTAGTATTAGCCTAGTAAATCGATGGAATGTAATCAATATGAATAATATATTATGAGAAAAAAAAAGACGGTTGTTGAATTTTAATCGAAAAACGGGTCGGAGGTAAAACATAAACAATAATCTCACGCGTGTGTCAGTGCCCGTATCGTGTACCTCCAGCGGTTTATTTTGTGAAATAATAATACAATAATATAAAAAAATTTATGACGTGATATTATATTATTATTATTTATCGCATATGACGACGGGGAATGCCGTTTTCATTGACCAAGAGATCGCCGACGCCTCGCCCAGGCCACACAATGCGCCTAGGCACTATTTTACTTCTCTCCGCTGTTGTCTACGTGATGACCTGCACGACGTCGATTCCGTCCACTCGCACCTACCTAGTAATATTATTATTATTATTGTTAAACATTTTCGTTGCTTTGGATCGCGCCGCTCACTCGTTTATTATTACCGCCGTCATAATCGTCATCACCACCGCGATTATTGTAGACACCGCAGTCCCCCCCCCTCCCGACCACCCCAAAACTGCGGTGAAAACTCGGTCGGTTGTTTTCGAACGGTTCGCCACGACAGTAATAATATACGTCTGAATAGAGATGATGACGCCGACGATCACGATGACGGTGGATGTGGTCGAGTGACGAGAATCGCGATCGCGCGATGACCGACTAATTTGTGATAAACTCTCTCAAAGACTCAAACTAATCATAATAATGAGTCGACTAGAACGGGATAACCAGCCTCGGCGGTCGCTGCCGTATCCTCGTCTCGTCGACTCGTTCCAAATATTGTTTTGACTTCGTTTTGATCCGTGACCGGTGATGGACGAAAATCGGTCCGGAAAAATCAATGTCTCATCGCTATAACAATTACCTATACTTGCGTAGATTGCAATGATGAGAATAAACCAACGGTCGATACCGAAGTCGACCGTTTTGCTCTCAAAATCACCATGTATATAGGTATAATATTATCGTTTGTTTCGTCGCCGACATGTAAAATGATGTTTAGTGAACATTTTTATAATTTAATTTTTTAATTTTAAATGTACCTATACAGGTAACTACATTATCTGTGTTTCATTATATTGGTTGCTTTTTCCATGGCAGCACATAGCGACTCAGTAAACGTCATGCAAAAAGCGACCAAATAAAATGTAACAAATAAAATTATTTTGAGTTTTACAAATTTTAAATCATAAGTATTCTCACTTAATTGCTTTTTGCATGACAGCGACGATTTTTTATATTATATAAGCGCACTCTCTTTACAATTTATTCTTAATAAGTTTCTCGTGCATTCCACCTAATGGCGCATCACTGACAGGCATGTAATATATTTATGTGCATTGTGCATGAAAAATTCGACTATAACCATCAAGTCTGATGGTCAGTACTAGTGTAACATCGGGGTAACTAGGGAGAGGGGGCTAAAAAACCTTAGCCATTGACGTTTCAGCCCACCTATTAGTTTTTACTTCTTAGCCTATTCTGGTTAAAATCCCATATCCTTGCATTAGAAAAACTGTTATGATTTTTTATGTGTTAAATAATCAATAATTTTACAAATGTTTATAACACATTAATATTAACTATGATAACGAGTTTGTTCACGAGGAGAATCAAAACACAAATTATAGACAGCACATCGATGACCCAAAACATATTAAGTGAACTGGCCATAATCAATGATATACAGAAACAGAATTATCTAATACGAATGTATCGATGATGATAATATTTTATAAACACTTGGTCAACAACCATGGTTTATTTTCAACTTTGATTCTGCGGGACTCGCTGTGACTTCTATAATATAATAAACTCTCGTGATGGTGGTGTGGGGCTTTGCCCCTTCCGGCTTCTTTTGAACATGAGTTTTTGAGAACGATAGCCCCCGCAACTATCAATAATCCTATAGTCACAGACATGGCTACAGTGTTTGTCTCATAATAATATATGTGTGTGTTCACCTATAAGTATATAGAGTATGCGGTAATATATTTTAATATAATATTATGATCGACGGTGACTATCCCGAATCCGCGGTGAACGACGTACATAGGGTTTATATGTTATATCGCGTCAAGTGGTTCGCTTTATCGTAATCTAGGTCAAGGACGGTCGCGTCGGCAACGATAGTGTTTTCGATCCCGAGTATCTCTCTCTTTCTCTCTCTCTCTCTCTCTCCCGTCCGTCCGTCCGTCTCGTTCTCTCGTACAAACAATTTTAACAGCGCAAGCGCGCCTCGTCGCGGCGTAACCGTTCGCAGTCAGCTGCGCGGCGGCGGCGGTCAACAGAGATATGATAAATAATGTACATATATATGTATAGGTACCTACTGTGAGACATCATTAACACTACCTGAGATTTTTTCTCTTCCTCCCGTCGTTTTCTGTCGAACTGAACTCATTGAGTCATCATTACGATGCCTAAAATTATAATTAAGGCTGAGAATATTTGTACGGTAGAAGCATTATTTTTAGCTCACTATAAGACGAGCCATAGCTTCCCGTAACACAAAGTTGGAGTTATATATGGCGCCTCTAAATACATTTAATTTTTACACTTTTACTTTGCATTTTTTTCCACTATTACCTATTCCTTTTTTCGATGTTTTTAACCATACTAGTTACTTATTTTGAATTGTTCCATATTATTATTTTACACATCTTGTGTCCACGTCATACTTCATCAATAATATTTTTAATTTAAAGAACATTTGATTGAATTTGATATTTTTTAAATTATGATTTCAGGTGTACCTACGTGTATATTCTTACAGTAGGTAGTAGGTACACTACATTTTTCGAGTTGTAATGTATTTGCTGAGATTTAAAGTGCATTTTTAATGTTTTGAATTCACATCACTAATTATAAAATTTATTTGAGTATACAAAAATATTACCATACCAACAGTGAAAACTTTTGACAGAGTTCGCGGTGAAGGTGCTAACTCACCCTGTACCTATATGCGGACTCTATCATACAAGATCTTAAAATTTTTTGCAGAGAACGGCAAAAAATATTTAGCTTAGACTGTCATTAATAGTTATTCGTAAAACACCCAACGGAACCGAAAAGTATAAAACGTTATTTTACACAATGCTTAGAGTACACAATCTTAACGTTTTTTTTTAAAAATTACGCATAATATATTATACAGTCAATTTTTGAATGCACATTAGTGATATAGGTACTATTTGCACGTATATATTTATATTTTCAATGGAAATAGCGTATTTTTGTGTTTTGTTTTTTTTTTTACCTGTTTGGCCTCGATAAATCGTCTTTTTACGATTTAAAAAATAAAAACGTTACCTTTTAGCAACTGTAGTAGGTGAAGCGTAGGTACCTATTTAAAATACAACGGAATTTTTTTTTTCTTAATGTGTACAGTTTTGAATAATGAATAATAATGCAATTATTATTGAGATAAAATAAAACTTTTTGTCCTTATTTTTATTTCCTAGTGTGTTATATATATATTACATCGTATTAAGGTCATGAATGTTTGGGTCGTTTGGGACACATGTCGGTATAGCTTATGAACTTCCGGGCGGCCCCAAGACTATAAAATAATCGTCTCGTGTTTAAGTCGTCGCCCATAAATCGTATTCTCGCACTCGGTGGCGCGCGTTTTCCAAAATGTTACAAAATGATAATCGTTTGCTGTAATTTCGCTGGAAGATTTTATTTAGTATAGTGCAGCAGGTATACGCGTACTTATGTATACCTATGTACATATATATATATATATATATATATATATATTATATAATATCTTGTCCTCGAGGCTTACATAGTTTGATAGCACTCTCTCGTCGTCGTCATCGTTTAACGGCGGTATTAAGTATTAAACGTTCCTAAGCAATTACTTAAGTTTAAGCTTTTTTATCGGAAACTTATACACGTTTTATAATATTATACGTTTACATATCACGCGAATTAATCACAATTTACGTACAGTCGTTTGTTATTTGATAATCTTTTTATCTCGAGTAACTCGTGTGTGCGTTTTGCCGATCGTGAATTAATAATAATACAATGTGAATCGATTACACGTCGATTCAATAACGCGTCCGATTTGAACGGTTTTTATTATTAATTAATATATATTTTATGCGCATACAATACACATCGTAAATCACGCTACCCGATGTAATAATAATGGTAACGTTTGTTATTATTGTAACCAACACACATCGTTAAATATTTACTTTGGAAATATTCGAACAATGACGATATATTTTTAACACGGATAGGTTTTGTCCAATTATTTCCGAATAATCAAATTTTATCGAATTACGTGTTTCGGTTAACCGAAAGTATTTCGTATAGTGTAAATGAATCAGTTCGAAAAACTTTGATAACCATAACACGCATAGCGAAATCGGTGGTGGTATCTACCTATATAGTGTATACAATATGCATAATATAACGCGGACACCGTTTTCGATTCGTTTTGGCATACTCCAGTCATTCATAATATATTTTGCTATATCTTATACGGGGTGATTTTCCGAGCAGCCTCACCTCTGAGTTCTAGTAATCCATGGAACTCATTGTGATCGGAAAGTTTTTACAAAACACAAAATGTCGACAGATTAATATTAATTAGTAATTACTATACATTTTAAATCATCATAGCCCTCACTATATCTTCCAAAGATTCAAACCTATTGTAATGGGTACTATAATATTGAAATCCTTATTGCACAAAGTCAAAGAACTCAAAAACTGCTTGTATGAACTTATTTGAGTACATATCGACATTTTTAGGAAAACCATCTTTGCTCCACAATGAAATGCAGTAAAATAAAACGCGTTTGAAAAAAAAAATAGTCGGTATCGCCACAGGACACTCCTCTCTTAAATACGTGTGTTGAGGACCAGAGTGTTCTCGAGTATGTACCTACCTACTTAGAAATTCCAAAAACCAGAACTTTATGTAACTCGTTATTAAAAGAATGAGAGTGAGCAAGCTTGATGGATACACCCTGTGGCCTGTGTATAGTTTATAAAATATAAATACACATTACACATAATAATATTGTACAGTCTGCGGGCAAAGTTTTAAATATTATCATTCACGTGGATAGCTATGAAAAGCATGTTTTTATCTCGGTGTTCGGTCGCGTAGGCTCGTAACGTGAATATGTAAATTACATTGTCACACTGAGTTCACACGATTTATATAATATTATGCACAAGTTTTATGACGAACAATAATTTCGAACGTAAACTCGACGTCTCAACGCACTGCGAACGCGACACATACGGTAAAATAACAATAACAAGACATTTTTTTCGTCCCTCGTCTATAATCGACACCGATGGAATACGTCGCAGTTGTTTTATTATTGTTTTCTGAAAAAAAAAAAAACATAAAATATATGGAAACAAGACTGACCACAATAATATTACGCCTCGGAACCGGCTGCAGTATCGTAGGTCAAGATATCGTATGCGACATTGTGTGTGACATCATCATACCCGTAGCTCACCATTACACATCGACGACCGTATACTTGTGGCTTCTTCGTGCTCGGCTATATTGTACTGGAACATAATATTTTATTTATAAATCTTAGGCGTATGACCGGTCGAGATCGAGAACCGCTGCACAGCTCGACGGTCGCATAAGACCGCGTGGTACAATATTATTATTATTATTATTATTATTATTACTGTATTATGATACAACACTGGTGTGACCGACTGTTTACAATATTATAAGCTTCTATATAAGGTGGGGGCGTTGACTAGTCAAAAAGTTCCAGTCGAAAAGGTATTTATATTTTAAAACTTTTTTTCATTTAACTATGTACACAGTTCGTTAGTATTTTCTGATTCGAGGTTTATTAACTCGACTGCAATACGATTGTAATAACTTATAGTTTTTACCAGTTCATTTTGAAAATAACACGTTTGGTTATTTATACAATATAATATAATATTTATTTAAAATCGTTAGTTCCATTATTTTTTGTTTAATCACATCGTGTACGACGCAGTGGTTTTAAATAAGTGTGTATGAAATAACTAAATACATATTGTTTGATAGTAATTTGGTAATAACTAATTCTTATATATGATGAATTTTTGACAAACAATTTGTAAAAAAAAATATGTTAAGTTACACAATAATTGTACAATTATTATGTGTGATCCAGTTATAGGTGGTAATCAAAATTCAAAAAAGTAACCTTAACTGGGTTAAGTTGATAATTTTCTCTACATTTTAACTTTAAACTTTTACAGTTGAATGCACATATCGTTTGTTATGGCTATTAGCGTGTAGTTTAACGTTCTCAGCGTTGACGTAACACTAACTCAAGTTAATTGTTTTCATTAACTCGTTCACCTTTGCTTTTAGTGCTACTCGGCTTGTTTGCTGTGTGCCCACTATATATATTATTATAGTCGAATAGAGTAGTATACGCTATGCAGTGATGAATTATGATTATGTTTTAATAGCGATTGACGACGACCTTATCGTTACCTATTCATATGCATATGGGGCCAGTAGTTATCGTGTGGATAACTTACTGCGATCTCATTAAACTTTATCAGCCGCAGTTCGACCGTACACTGTCGATTTACCTACACGTACAGGTACATTGCGTAAACGTTTCGGTATGAATACGAAATATAAATCACTTTGACTTGTTGCCGTATACACACACTCGGGTAGGTACGCAGTGGCGATGATTATTTTTCAATAAAGATAAGAGTATTTTTTTTTTTTTACCGACACCTATCTAACCTTATATATTATCATAATAATATTATATAGAACCAAACGCTCGCTGTGCATCATAAAATCCTGCCGAGATTTGTTTATGATTGTTTTCCACGATTGTTACACGCGTGGAGACTATACCATTCGCGTTTTTCTATAAAAATTTGAAAACCATGTTATGGGTAAGTGGTGAAAGGATATTGCATATTATTATTATTATTATGAAGATGATGATGATGATGATGATGATGATGATGACGACGACGATGTAGTCAAGACCTGCAGGTCGACGGACGTGTGCGGATATACTATATTTACGTATTATACTTCCTTAGTATGCACACACGTCACGAGTCGTGGGCAAAACAAAAATTTATTATTTAATCGTTATATCACACGGTTCGTATTTTTCTTCTTCTTGTGTTCAAAACAATCGTAGCGGTTATACTCTATTAATTTCCTGCATAATATTTATGTTATTATGAGTGCACGAGAGTGTAAGTGAACGCTTCTCCGTAGCACGCGTGTGGTCAAAATCGACTGACTGTTGACCGTGTTTCAAAACGTCCTGGGGTTATTTATTATACAACTATCGTTTCCAATTTTTTATTATTTTATAAATTTCAACGCGTATTTTTACGAAACACTCTTATGAGAACAGCTCGCGGTGAGAAGATGTAAACACTATCGAACGCACGTGTCGAACGGAAAACAAAATTCGTATTTGACATTAAATGCGAATAGCGCAATAGTAGAATATTAAAATGTTAATATTATTATTTTTCATTATTATTTGCTAGGTATAATAGACGTGCGCAGATATTTTTGGCAGAGTTTTAGTAGTCACATATTTATTTGTACTGCGTTTATGATTTAAACACATATTTTATTCCAATAACATTCATTTTCCTTCCCCAACCCTTTATTATTAGTTAAATAAGCTTGGGTAATTCCTACTTTATTTTATCGAAAAAAAAAATACTATACACATTAATAAATAATTATCAAATCAATATACCCATGTATTTATTATTAATAATAATATTGTAATTTAGGTAAAATAAATTGATAATCAAAGACTATTTAATATTGAATAATATACATAGTAATTAATTTAATTAGATAATTATACATTTTACGATAATTTGGTGAAAACCACAGTAAATAATATAAATTATTCTGTAAGAAGTTACCGAGGTGGCTGATAACAATTATAGGTTTACAATATTATTATTATTATCATTATTGTAATATAAGCTACGGTTGACGTAAGTCTCAGGCAATGTTTTTTTTTTTGCCAATAAAAATATATTAAATTAGCTGTTTCTGTTTTCCGATGTTAAAATACGCTTTTCAAAAATAGACAGCAGGGTATAGTCGTCTTTCTACTTTGACGACTACCCCTAACCTATGATGCCTATTATGCCCGGATAGGTGAATATTATTATGTACCCGCAGCTAACGCGCGCTATGTGCTCACTCGGTATTTTTTGACGCGGCGTGCATAATGCCTGTGCCTGCTTCTGCCATCGATGCTCATTACACGATGCCTTTTTTGAACATACACGCGGTAACCGGTTTGAAGGTGGTAGAGCTTCTATCGGAAATTCCGACACAAGGCCTATAACATAACACATATATGTGGCAGATCATCCGTTACGCACTATAATATAGTATAATACCTCTATCTGAAAAATGTAAGTCACTGTTAGATGTTTTTTTGCTTTGTACTCACAACACCGTTACACAAACAATCGCACTACCCTGCAAAACGGATTGCGTCGTAAACGGTTTAAACGAAAGTTTAATTAATCTCGTATTACGTTTTTATCTTATTTCATCAAAAATTAAATCAATAATCGTACTCGACCGGCCGGTAAAGTGGAATATAATTGTTTTAAAAATACCAGATGCCGTACCGTGTAGGCGCAATCAAATAAATGGTATACAATACATAAGTGTACCGTTACCGGCCATCTCTCTCTCTCTCTATATATATATATATGTAATACGTTCGATAATAATATATAATAATACACGGACCTCCGCGGAGTTTGAAAGTTTTTCCACGCTATTGCATAACATTTGGATAGTTACCTAACACTTTCGTCTTGGAAACAATCGCATTAATAGATTTTTAAATAAGTTTAAATCAATATTTATGTGCGTGATATCGCGCCTATTGTGATTACGTATATTGTTCGCGCGATATATGCCTACGTGTATATAATATGTGAGATGCGTACAAGACATTTAAACGCATAATGGCGATTATCAGAGGTATTTGCTTGTTATTCTTTCCGTCATATTTCGACAGTCATCCGCGCTTCTTTTAAGACAAAACAAAATCCATACAAATTAAAGTGTATTGTGCGCCAGTTCTTTATAATATGTCGTCGAGAGCTTCGTCAAATCGTTCGATACTGCAGGCATACGGGTCGGGCAGGCCGCTGCAGTTTATTGTAATTATAATGCATAGCCGAGCCGGTGACAGATAAAAACGAAATAAACACAAAAACAAGGCACACTGTACATTATTATAGCCCATAACGGTCGGTGTGACATATTCGTTAATGTTGCTTTTAATCTCTGCAAAAAAAAAACAAAAATGCAGTCGTCCATATTATTATTATTATTGTTGTTGTACAGCTGCACATTATACGTACCTACCTATTCGTATCATTATATAGGTGCCTACTGCCTAGGTATAATCGTATGAAATTGCATTCCAGCAGCGAGCGGTCTGCGTCGATTTTTTCAAAACCGTAATAATATAATATAATTGAAATAATTAAAACACACGTTTGAGCGTTTACACACAATGGAAAGAATTTTATCGTCAGCTGCGCACTCGCGTCGATTGCATGCGCAGTGCTTTTGTTCGCGTCAGCCCTCGAAACGATTTATCAGCTTTTATAATATACACACATTATGCACCCGTACTACACCTATTATGCTTAGATATATATACACACATTTTTAATACTGCGTTTAATAATCAGCGGATCATGCGGTGAGTTCGTTGTGCAATACGTCGCACAAGTGCGTGACAAGTACGCCGGAGTATACTTTTTTTCGGCAGAAGAACTTTTCTGCAGTACGTGGATATCAAGGCCGTTCGAATACACGTACAGTATAATACAAAAAGGAACTTTAAGTGACATTTTTTTTTTTTTTTTTTAAATCGAGTATCTATAGCTCTCTTTCTCTCTCCATACGTGTATATGACTACGCATAATATTGTACTGCACGTGCGTAACATCGTTGAAAATATTTCATCTTCACAACGGCACGATTTCTTTATTATAAACGGCGCACGGGTTGAATAAAATGTCAAAGGTGACAATGTGCGACATAGGTGTACCGAAAAAATTCGGTTTCGCTTTCGTGTAAGATTGAAAAAATGTGACTTCGTATTATGCTCCTTTTATTACAACGTAGGTATATTTTTTTCAACGTCCCCAGGTACATTCCCAAGAAAAAGGGAGGGAACACCGTATAGTAGACCTATACCTACACATATTTTTACCATGGGCATATTCCAGCTGCCCTCAAAGTTACCCGTTTTTTATCCCCCAAACTGCACATAGAGCAAAATGTTCAAGTTGCAGCTCTCTATACGCATATTATATAGGTGTGTACGACTACAATACCACACCTGGCTTAAAAAATAGGGGGGGGGGGGTAAATATGTGGGGAGACTTTGTCGTTGACGATGCTGTACCTGGTATGAGCATTAAATAATAATAATAAAAAATGTACATAATAAAAGAACAAACAAATATTTTCAATAATAATAAGAGGCGTCGTAAATAGAAATTTAACTGAGAAAAAAAAATAACGCTTCTAAATTTTCCCATGTCGGTAAAATTTAGCTCTTTGTACCAGGTATGCTATTTTACATTGAGAGCAATTCGTACACTCAATTGAGTACAACTGACATTTTTTGTGAACACTTTGACGTATATCAAAATCAAAATTTTAACAAGTAGTTTTTGAGTTATTTTTCCATGGGTAATAATCTCTCTGCACCTATACTAAAGGTAATAGGTCCTTAAGATGGGTTTGAAAAATAAAAGTGTGTATCACTACAGGACAAGTAATACAAGACAATTCGAGGATTTGAAAACCCATGGTTTTCGAGTGAGTATATTTGAAAATTCTAAAAGTCAGAATTTGATAAAATAAATAATTTAATTTAAAAATCGGGGTGAACATCGTGGTTGGTGAACCACCGCAGGGCCTTATATATAGTTACTAAGCCAAGGTGCTCCGAAATTTAATAAACAACGTGACGGATTATACAATATAATATAATATAATATGTATCGAAGAGAAGTTGAAGAACAAGAACAAGGCGGACTATATACATACATATAACTGCAGTATACTGTTACTCGCACACACGCATACATGTACACACACACACACTCACACACACACACACACACACACACACACACACACACACACACACACACACACACACACACACACATCGGGGTATAGACGCGGAGAGTCGGTGCAAAGTTTATGGCCCCGAAAGGCTTACGAAGCCTGTTAATAATTTCATGGATTTCCTCAGTCGGAAATTTACCTCCACCGACGAAGGAGTTTCGAGCACAGTCTCCGCAGATTTATATATTATATATTATTTTAGTAATAATTATTATTATTATTATAAATCCCGATACCCTCGAGTACATGTGTGTAACGGAGGCGATTGAAAGTCATCCCCCTGACTCATTTGATTTCTGTCTTTTGCTCTGTATACAGCGGATCTCGTTAAATTTGTATAATATATTGTTCAATTGTTAGAACTTGCCTGTTACGAAATACTCTCACGCCACGTGAAACGGTCATTTTCGATGGTTTCTACGCAACGAATTTTTAAAACGTATTTTTTCATCCAGCGTTATTTAAAGCTTATATACAAAAATCCGAAACAATATGGGTAGGTAGGTACATGAGAAGTTTTTCCATCTCGAGTGACAAAAAAAATATGATCAAAATCCGATCTATTCTGCGAGGGGTTTTTCCTGTATCTTTTTGAGGGTTTGACATAATATGTGTGTTTTATTTTATTATTATTTGACTTTGTATTCGATTTCGAAAACAAACATACCGACAACGGTGTTAATCTGTCGGTTTTTTAACGGTGGTTATATTTTACTCCTAATCGACACAGTAAAAAATATGAAAAAACTATTTCGCGAGAATTTCTTTTCGGATGCACCGCGTCCCTCGCTGGCCAGACAGTAAACGAACTGCGCTCCCAGTGCTCGTACGCATAATATTGTCCTTTTAATTTAATACCATTATTATTATTATTATTATTATGCCATACACTTCACAATTTACGTACATATACCTGGTATTACAATGTGTGTATGGTCACGTCGAGTAGGCGATGCGAGAATATATTACAATACGTGCTATGTGCAGCACACGGCGAGTTGTACATTATATATTATAGTGTTATATTATTATCTCCATATAATCGAGTGTTCGACCGCGAACGCACAATAGTGCACACGGCATAATAATAATAATAATAATATATATTACATTGTTGTACCTGGTTTCGTGTTAATCTCGTGTGTAATATGTGTGTACCATTGAAGCGGTATACACACACGACAACCACTCGTCGGTCTCGGGAGTGAAATGAGCGAATATCGCCAGGACCAGTGCTAAGAGAATTATTAGGTAGGTGTTCGGGATTCATCGTTTGTACGATTTATATTGTACGGGGGTATCGCATTGGGCAGATTGTTGTTTTTTTAATTCTTTTCTTCGAATTTGGTCAGCAATGTCCATATACTTCTGATTTAATTAATATATACTGTGTGCAAATACGCAGTCATGGTGTGGCGTGTTTTCAACGAAAAAAAATTCACTTTCTGCGGTACACTCAAACGAAATCGATGTAAATACAATTTTGCTATCAATTCCATAAAACCAGTATGTCGTATAATAGTATGCGATCGAGTCGAAAAACCAATTAAAATCGCTAGGAGCGAGAAGTCTATTCGAGAGTAAGACATATTATTATGTTATAGAAGATTCTTCACTTTCACTCGATGACAGATAGGTACTTCGGCGGAAATTATTAGTAATAATTTCATTGTACATTTTAGCATATTTTAATGAGAATTAATGCATCATACCATGCATAATATTATCTTTCGATTTTTAATTGCAAATATCAATCATAGAGGACTAGAGACGAATAAGAGACTTGTGATATTTTGTTGGTATACATTAACGGGTTTTCTCGATTGCACGTATAAAATATATAATATATACATGAAAACATTATTTAAGTAGCAGTGCCTTAATACCTGTAGCCGCGAGCCTGAGCATAAGCGAGTTAAAAAGTTAAAGTTAAGTTAATTTTAACTTTTTTAAATTACATTTTCATCAACTTAATTTTTAACTCAACTGATTTGTATTGTTATAAGCTTATTAATTAAATAACGAGTTACCTTCAATCAGATCCAATTTCGTTCATTTTTTATAAATAATTAAATAATACATTTAATACAATTATTATTGAGGACATGCACTGCATAAACATTTACTTTTTAGTGTTTTAAACCTCATAAGTAGCTGCTTATACGTAAAAAAAAAAAAAAAATACTTAACTCAAGTTAGTAAGTTGATTGTAAGTTTTTAAATAACTTTTGACTTAACTGAGTTAAAAAAAAAAAATTAGGATAACTATTAACTCGAAACTTTTTAAAATGTTTTCCATCGACTTCGCCACAACTCGGTTAAACATTATCGTCGACTTGCCCATTACAGGTAGGCACTTCCAAAACGGCGTGTACAGCGTGCGAACGACGAACTTTGAGTATTTACACTTAATTTCCTCGAACGGCTCCTGGCCAACCGTCGTGTACGGCTAGGTGTATGTTATAACATCTATAATGTATATTCCATGTTTTCCTAAACTTTCGCATATTGTTATCAAATCCATCGAGTTTCATTCCAGTCCATCCGTAAAATAGCAGATTGCTGATAAGTCAATAGGCTTGATTACCTCCCCTCCAGCCGGCTGACCGATCTGATGAATTTGGAAACACACGGATTGTAACATTACACGGGCATGACCGCCGCCGTAATAATACGTAGCATTGCGTCAGCGATCTGTTGTAATGTATAATAATATAATTATTGCCGTCGTCGTCGACTCGTTGTGTGTGTGTGAGCGTGTGTGTGCTCTCGCCACCGACTGCTGTAACCGCTCCGGTGTGGCAGCGAGGTTACCGCTGCGGATGGTATAACAACCGTGACCGCGAATAATGAAAACAATAATATTAATGTAATATACTTTACAATACTCTTGCGGGTATATATACCTAACCTAACAAAATCATGACGTACAGGGTGATTCGCCGACCGTGCTCGTCCCCCATCCCGCCCCCTGTTTTTTAGAATTTTCAAGCACGAGCCTACTCAAAGGTCATATTCTCAGACACTTGAGATTTTTTTACTTCTATAACAATGTATGTCCTGCGGGAATACAAGCTCCTGTTTTTCAATTTTTTTTTTTTTTTTGAAAATGTATCAAAATCAAAATATGAACGAGTGGTTTCTTAGTTGGGTATTAAAGTGTCTATACTAAGGATTATAAATGTTTTTTACACAAATATAAAACAGATGTGATGGTTAATTTAATACGAAATATCTTAAGAACATTTTCATAAATGTTGGAATGTTGATATATCTGTGTTAACTACTAAAAAATGCATATCGTTAATGCATTAACCCATACGTGGGACCCATTATCTTGCGGACCATATTATCATCCTCAGAAGCCTACTATATTATAGGTACTTTTGGCACTAGTCTAATACCTGGAAAACTCAATTTTAAATTCGGCCGTTACGTCGACATTTCCTAAAACCAAATCATCTGCTAAAATATAATTTACATTCGAAAGAGGTGTGTTTAACTTGAAAAACAAAAGCTTGTAGAGACACTCGCTCGCTAAATACCTATAAATAGTAAATGATATAGAATATTATAATCTTTATATGATAGTAATCGGAAACATGATATGATAGTAACCGAAAGTTCCAAAAAATTCGAATTCGAATCAGGACGCGTTGTCAAAACGAAAAGGGTGGGGGGGGGGCGAGGCGAGCACGCTTGATGGATCACACTGTATAATATATTTGTATTATTCGAACGCGCCAGTGTACACTTACATATACTTATTTATATTATAATAATATTCTGGCCGCCGTCGTCGCAGCCGTAGATTTCTAAAGAACGCATTGTATGTAATGTCTCTTTGATCGCAGCGCTTCTTCTCTCCTCCGTGTAAAAACTTATGGCGTTATGTCTGTGTATACAGATGTGTACAGTAATAATATAATCGTATCTGATGAAAAACATAAAATTCGAACGTCGGAGTGCCAAAAATAAAACCTACACCCGAGAAATAAATGAACGGTATACCCAGAACGTGCGCATATCATATACGATATATATTGTCGTCGAATTATGATAATATTTTTTCGGATATTATACGCTTTGCTTTATTATATAAGCTGCGTGAATACGCACCGAAATCTAAATTCGAATGTTAACCTCTTTTCCTCCTCTCCAACCATTCCGTCATTATTATATCTATTCGCCCGTTCGGAGCAGTCCACGGAAGCGTACAACATTAATCTTAAATTATATATTATTTTCAAACCGTATATAAGGTTATAATTATTATTATTGTTACATATATATATATACACTCTAATAATGAGCGTGTACGTATTTATATAGGTATGTAGGCTATCATTAAAATCAACTTTTTTCGAGGTCTTTTTGTTTAACCCCGTTTGTGGGATATTTCAGCCGTATATATTGACTTTTGAGGGTGTTCGTCGCTCACAATTTTTCAATACCACCTGTCTGTGTACACCACTGCCACCCGTATACAATATTATTATAATTAAATATTTAAAGTTTATTTGAATACCTCCACAGTCCATTTTACTAAAGTTTCGGATTTTCTATGACCTTGGCACATATTGATTGCAGACTTAATTTTGTACATGCATTATTTTTTTTTAAATTTAAATATGTTTTTGTTACCGAATGGAATCTATTTAATTCAATCAAACGCAATACTATTACAGTTAAGGTTGGAATGATGATTTACTAACCTGTTAAATGCAAACATAATATATACAATCTGTAATCAATAGCACTATTATAATATGTTTTGTATCAGGCAACATTGCGTTATGTAAATCTATTAAAATAATGTTGCACCAATACATCGATTCACTGAATCATAATTGACTTATTACTGATCTTTATTCAGTGTAATGTATATTTGCGAAATAATAACTATAATTATTATTAACCGTTTAATCATATAGCTTTTGATGCGAATTTAAATAATATTGAAAAGATAACTATGTTATAATATATATACGAAACCAGTACGTGTATTATTTTTTTTGTTAGCAACTTTTTTTACAACTAAAAAATAATAATAATAATAATTCAACAATATTGTTTTACATGTAAGTCAACTATAGGTATGTTATATTAACTGTATATATTATAATAATTGATCGGTTTTTGTTTTTTGATTTTTTAAGTTCATAAGATTATATTATAAAAATGTTATTTAAAATATATGCCTACACGGTTTATGTTATGTTTTATGTCTTATTACTCTAACACCAGACTATTTGAACTTGTGGTTCCCAAACTGTGCGGCACACTCCCCGAGAGAGGTTAACAGGGGATATCACGTGAACTGCGAAGTAATATTTTATAATATTATTCTCTTAATTTTAGCCTATATTCTTATGGTTAGGTTTAGCTTCGACTTTAAACATTTTTTCTTGAAGACAAAGTTACGTTCTTGGACAATATTCCATTGGACATTGAGTTCAACGACAACCTTTTTTTAGATTACGGTTTTAAATTATTTTGTCATTTTTAGGCTAGCGATTATCGACCTGTAGCCCCTTCGGTATAGTCGGCCGCTGATTGTCGAGGGTCACCGACACGCATAAAATACAGCAATACCTACCTAATATTTTTCTGGCCGATACAAAATCAACAAGACATCGTTGCGATAGGTTTGACTAGTATAAATTATTTTTGTCACTCGAAGATTATTGACATATGATCATTACCTACTTGCTACTCTACCTTGAAGCATCCACCTGCTTGTCTGCTATATCATTGTACTGGCTTAATACGTATTTTTCAATATGCTTACCTCGTCTGAATCCATCAAACTGCAGTTGACGGAAAGTGATAAGATGAAGTTAGTGTTAGAAGAGCTGAGATCGGCTGAATTGCACATACCATCGACGTTTCCAACCAGAGTTAGAACAGGGCCGGCCATAATCAGATACTCGTCGACGCCGAACGTGGCCACAACATGTCGTCGACACTCGGTAGGAGACGCCGAGATTTATCAGTCGTCGCCAGTCCCGTTCGAACAATCGTTCAAGTCGCTTCAGCAGCCCAAAGAGATCGGACAAAACTCACTACCATCCAGTCCACCGGAAAACAATAACTATGCAGGACAAACGTCCCGTCAATACATGTCGCCGGTCGACGATGCGATTAGTTCCCCCGTTGCGGATACACCGGACAGAGTTGACACGACATCGTGTACATCTGAGCCGGAACTTGGGGTAACATCGGCTGGCATCCTGAAGACAAGCGAATTCGGTGGCCGTCGGTGGTCCTCAGCACCGAACATCCTCCTACGTTGTTCTCTGATGGACCAACCAGAACCCGAAACGCACGACAAATGTAGTGACGTCACTCGTCAGGAGTGGTTGGCCAGCGAGCCTGTACATCCCAAACGGCGTCGCACAATTTGGAGCCGGACGAAGAAATTCGTCCGGCGCATGTTGTGCTGCGCTGTTTGAGGTTAGGTTAAAAGTACGTGAGCAAAAAAATAATAAATATTACAGTTGCATATTGTACGGTTGTATATACAATTGAAAAAGTTATAGAGACAAAAGAATATATTTTTCTTGTTTAATAAAATTATTTAATACAGAGACTATTATCAAACTTTATTTATTTGTATTAAAATTGATATTTAAATAGTTCCTAAATTAGGTTCTTAACAATTATATCTTATATTACTTAAAATATATCTTAAATAAAGTAAAAACTAATTTAAGTAAAAGCGAAGTGCGAAAACATTGTCGGTCGAGAAATACCAGTGATTCTCAAACGACAACCTAACCTGATATAAACCATTTATTATATACATTAAATTTAATATAATGGAAGGTTTCCACTACAAGCGTGTGCCGTGTGCACGAAAAATGTTTAAGCCATGTCCAACAACACGCGGTAACGTGGTTAATCGTGTGGTAAGGTAACCTAATCAACCAATCACAGCATAGGATTTAAGAGAACGTTGATGCTGAAACGATTGGTGGATCGTGATCGGTTAAAAAGGATAAACCAATAGGCGCTCAAAGAAAATTGAAACATTTTAATATTCGTTCAACGTTTAGGAAAAATATCGAACTCGAATGCCGAAGGTTCAATCTGTGAGAGCTGTTGTAGATCTATGCAGGTATGACATTGTAATTGAATAATGATAATGATAAACACACTTGTGGTATCCATTATAATGTTGTGGCTGTCAATATTTATTATATAATCAAACCAGAACGATTCCGTCCGATAGAACGGTGCAATCACGTATTGGTGCAGTGGTGTCGTTTATTTTTCTTTGGTTCCGATTTTTGATATTCGTTTGTTACCATCCCACAATGATCAATTACAGAGTTGGAGCGATGTACAATAATTAGAGCATTGTGCTCTTTTTCCCGCATTGTTTAAATTATTATTGTTATTATATAATATAGAGTCGTCGGATAGTAGTCGGTTGCCCATCTGCAGCAATGTTTGTCGAACCTATATAATATGATATTTAATTAAATCTAGAAAAACGCCAACCTTTTTTTTTTTTTAATCAGATTTATGGGCATTTTTTTCCCATTTCTTTCGCTCGTTTAGCCGCAAAAATATAATTCGGTTGTAAAAAAAAACACTAACTCCAACAAATGAAGTCAGAATTGTTGCTAAAGATCTATCAGAGCGTTAATAGATCAATCATAACAATAATTACGTATTACGTACATAGATTGTTTGTACATTCAAATTCCTCAATTGTTCGATATTTTTTAAAATTATTATTTCACATAAGTATTATTATTATTATTATTGTTATTAATTACTCACATTTTTTTATTGACCTTGGAAATACATATCTTACACGCCCATCTATATAGCCATTTAAATTATAACTATAATATAATATTACGATATATATATGTAGGTATACCAACGTCTGCAGATTTCGAGATATACATATATTATAATATAAAACCTTTTTTTTTACATTTATATTATTTACGAAACTCGAGTCAAAATCGAATTACAATCTATAAACGTCATTGCGTTGTATGCATTTGAACTGGTCATGAACCCTAAACCTACAACATTCTTCACGTGTCCATGAAAAAGTTTTTGATTTTCCTGATGATATACACATAGTACAATACATATTATTATATTTGCATTTACGTCTTAAACGCGTATAGTGTATAGGCATGTAAGAAATGATTCACGTTGTCGCCACTTTAATCTTAATCCGTATTTATTGTACAAGTGCGCGTACATCAGCAATTAGTAATTTGGTATTTATTTCATTTTTTATTCGATTCGCACTTCAAATGGTGCATGCAATTCAAGAATATAAGTCATGACTAACGAGTACCATTATATTTAAACGTATGTTCAATGAATACCTGGTTAATGAATCATATGATGGTATAATTATTATATTGATGTCATTAGGTTTTTTTTTTTTTTTAAATATTTTATTGATTTATATTATGGCTATAGATTGACTCAGAGCGTTGGTGGACAAACATTGAAGTGTAATTTCTTCGATTTCGTCAAGGATTCCGTCGTATAATAGTAATTGAACGGTTTACTTAAAATTCCTGTGTAATTCGACAGTGTGTTACTGTGTCGTGCATTTATTATAATGGCGAACAACACGGGTCATAAATTGCGTTTTATGGGCTCGATGGTTTCTAGAAAACGAGTTTAATCTGAGGCGGAAATACTTGTATAGTAGTCATCTGTTAACTATATAATATAATAATATTATTCTAATTAAATATTTGTTTTTCGTTCGGTTTTCGAATATTATTGTGTTGAGTAGTAAATACTACATAATAATATTGTTGAAATAAACATAATATATAGATAAATATTATACATAAGTATGTGCATTATATAGTTGTGAATTGTAAAACATTTACGACTACACTTATATACATACATACTGCGACATGTATGCAGTGTTGGGGAGTAACTTAACTTAAGTTCCAAGTTACTGTAACGAAATTACTTTTTAAGTAATTTTATGGTAATTTAATTACATTTTATTGTAAGTAATTTATATGTAATTTAAGTTACTTTTTTGTAGTAATTTTTACTAAATTACTCGTTACTTTTTTTTTGGATTAATACATTTCTAGAACGTAGGTATTGATAAAGAGTGTAAATATTAAAATATATCATATACCTAATTATTATAATTTATAAGTAGAATTTTCTGAACTTGTGATACTAAAATACTTTTGTTATTATAGCTATTGACTATTTGACGATAATATGTACAACAATTTATTTAAGTAAATTTCGGTAAATAACAACAATTTTGAAGTAAAGTGTAACCTTTGTGTAAATTCTAAAATGTACTCTACTTCTACTAAGAGTAACTGCTTTACCCTCAAGTGATTCTGTTGAACGTTTGTTTAGCATAGCAGGAGATATATGCACTAAAAAGCGACCGAAAATTACTGACAGTAATTTTGAAAACGCACTGTTGTTTAAAATAAATTTGAAATATAAAAATTAAATATTTAATGTGCAGCAAAATTAGTATTAATTGTTAATAATTTTATATTGTTGATTGTCATTATATAGTTTGTGTATTGTCATATAGACAAAAAAGTTATTAAGCTCCAGTGATATGAAAAAAAAAGTAACTTCTATTGTAATTGAGTTACTTTTAAAACTCAAAAGTAATGTAACTTGACAAAATGAAAAAAAAGTAACTTAAAAATAATTTAGTTACAATTTTAATTAGTAATTAGTAATGTAATTAAATTACCCAAAATAAGTAACTTCCCCAACACTGCATGTATGGTAGCTTTGAATTTGGCTCGGTACGGTTAGATAATAGTTTCCGGATAAAACAAAGATTATATAATAAAAAATTAATAAAAAATACTAGGAAAACTGACGAAAGCATACGAGCTCGATGTGACGCAAAATAATCCTCTTGGAGCACAGTATTTTTTTTGTCACTCCCCCCCCCCCCCTACACCTCGACCAAACTAGAAATACTACTAATATACGTAGGTAGTAGGTACTCACATCACTATCCACAAACATTTTACCACCGACTTTCGCCCTCCGAGGAGCCTGCCATACCAGTGGCGAAAAATATTTTTCTTTTACCAGTGGCAAACCTAGAAATTCACCACCCATCTACCCACCCACCACAATTAGTCATCTACAATTCCAAACATGTCTAGCTCTGCGAGTGTATCGTACACAACATAATTATGTATTATGACCTTTACCGGCTTCTAGAACATGCCGCGAGACACATACACACACCAACCACCAATTTTTTTTTTTGGGCGAGCAAGCACATCCTCCCCCCCCTCGCGGTTTTGCCACCCATCCTACCGAGTCCGAGCTCGTGGTGGGTAAACTGTGCAAAAATATGACAAATTCGAACTCGGCAGATTTGGTCGTCGACCCTCGCCGAAGACACGGACACAGGATAACCATTACACTATATATATACTTATCCGGTAACTCACCCGCCGTGGTCGGCAACTGCAATATTGATTACGGTGAAACAACTGAACAATATAATAATATGATTACATTATTTTAACATCGCCAAGTCGACTTGTCGGCGATTTTCGCATAACATAACATATTCATACTCAAGACCCCCCCCCCCCCCCCTAAATATTTTTCCGACTACGGTCTTGTCTACGTTGAAGTCGGCGGTTAACCGCGTACAACCGTAATAATGATAATAATAATAATAATAATATGTGATAATTATACCTATTACGATCGTTATAAAACATTATGTCGTCGTCCGCGTGTTAGAACAATACACCGTAATATGCCGTTTTCGTTTCAAGAACCGTGAAGCACATGGCATAGTTGCCATCACGGCCACTGGCGATGGATGCGCATTTTCTAGGTCGGTCACATCAATCCCCAGGTCACCATTATTATGGCAGTCCTACGTTTGGTATTATTATTATTATTATTGTTATTATTGTTTGTTGTTTTTTTTTTTTTTTACTAGGTCATTTTATTCGACCCATAGTTCTACGAACTCGAACGATTACCGTTTTTTCTCTTCTCTGAAAACAATTTTCTACGACTCTTCACATGGTTTACGGGTGTATACCTCCCAATAATTGGCTAATTATTTTCAATATACAATTGAATCGCTACCACACTATTATATCGTACCTATATATCCTTTTTCGTATTTGCGCGCGCAACACACAATGATGATTTTTCCAAGGAAAACGGCATGGAATTTTCAACGTATTTCTATATACTATTTATAATAATAATAATAATAATAATTACCAGTGTTTTTGCGCATAAATAATAGCACATGCTCATTAATTGTGCACAATCGTTTTTGATTTCTATACTGCAGTGCACTCCTAACGTACGCCTTCCCATGCGGTGTGCCACGTATAGTACGAAATATTATAATATTTAACGCACACACACACACACACACACATCATTATCATATTATCGCAGTGGACGAGATTCGCAAGGTCACGAGTTGGATATGATTACGTGTAGAAATTTGTTTCGATACCCGTCGGCGCAGCTTATAAACCAATTATCAATTAATAGATATCTCGACATTCGTCAATAATCGTCGACGGTATATAATATAATGTACAGGAGGCAAGCTGGTACTCGACACAACAATAACGATAATATATATTTTATAACCGCGCACAATGCCGATCAGGAAACGTCACTATACCATATAGGTACCTATTCAATTCCGCTACATATATATTATATTATATATGTTTATTGCCTTGGCGTGCTCTCGCCCGTCTGTAACACGACGATATTATACCCGAGTATTATTATTATTATTATTATTATTATCATCATCATCATACGTTGGGTATGCGGAGCACGGACAAATTTTTGTTTGTCTCGCCCGGGTGTCGTGGCTAATGCCTTTTTTCGCAGTTCAGACGTTTTTTTTTCTTTCCCCCGATCCCCGAGCAGAAGACGAAAATCGTACGACTAGTGTGCGGGATCACCCCACCGTCGTGTATCATCATACCTGTATACCTCTACCGCGTTTCCGGTCGGGTTTATTCGCGTCGAAAAGAAAATGTACCCACACACGTATTCCATACGCTTCGTCGTAACACGCTGCCGCAGTCTCGACTGCCGAAAGTTGTCCGTTCGGTATGTACTGTATAATACGTATGCGGCTCGACGATTTCCGTCTTATGACATGCACGCGAGTGTCGGTACGTAGACCAGGCAGTTTGGGTTGATACCGGGTGACCGGACACCATATGCGCATCGTTATTTCAGAAAATATATTAATTTCGCACGACTCTTGCGTGCATTTGCGCTGCAACGACATCCTCGGACGACGACACGATGCCTTCGTTTTTGATTTCATATTCGTACGCAGAAACAACTGTTCGGGAGTAATTCGATCCATTTCGATCGAATTTCGGACACGTAGTCGATTATAGTTATGATTTATAACCGCGGTATCGGTGTTTTAAGATTCGACGAGCGGAACAGTGCTGCAGATCAACTCCTCTCGCATCTAGACCTAGACTTCAATTGGATACATATAACAAATAGGTCATAGACTACTCGCTCAAAATTCCATCTTTATAATATTATATCAAAGCACTACTTCAAAAGATGCTCAGCTCCGGAATAAGGAACTTGAAAATGCACGTTGCAAAAAGTAAACATTTTCAAAATTACGACGATAAGAAAGCAAAAAGTATATGATTTCTAGGATAATGATGTTTTTTAACGACTCGAAAATAAGTAAAAAATATTCTCCAAAACACTAATAGTTTTGATTTGTTTCGAGTGTCTTACACTTTAACTGGATCACCCGATGTGTGAGTGTGTCTTTTATATATATAGAAACCTACATATACAGTTTCTATATATTGGAGCATTCAAGGACTGAAAGTCAATAGCGTCCGGTTCTTATATATAGGTACATAATATAATATAATAATATGTTTTATAATATAATACGCGGATGAATAATATCATAATAAACAACTGAAATAATTATTGGTGTAACTGCAGTTACGGAAATGTAATTATATATATATATATACACTCGTGTGGCGCCTGCGTGTATAATATAATATTATTGTAACACTGCAGATGATGATTAGTTTCTGTGCAAATCAATTTTTCGTCTTTCCGCCGTCGACGTGTGTAAAATTAAAATGTGAAAAAAGCAACAAAAAAAAAACCCATTATACGACTTGATCTCTTTATGGTTGTGTTTTGATATATTATTAATGTACGCGTGTCCTACTGCACGACTGTCCGCATGATAATCATAATATTATATAATAATATAATATATTATACGATATCCGTGTAATACACACTCACACACACATATATATAAATATAATATCACTATACAATTATACAGGGTGATCCATCAAACCCAATTCTCTGATATTAGGTGTTTCGAAAAGTTTAAACGTTGATGAAAACGATTTTTTTTACATAGTTTTGAGTCGTTTCGGAACAAAATTTCCGCTAAAAGCTCATAATATAATTATATTATTATTTTCATCGACATCGATTTTTAATTTTTACTTTTTACAAACACGCATTTACAATGTTCATTATTCCGGAGCGGACTATTTTTTTTTGAGTACCTACTTCGTGTATACAAATCGAATTTTTGGGCGAGTAGTTTGTGAATTGTGAGTTCCGAGTATTTTTAATGTTTTGATCCGCGGCGTGGAGTGGTTATACCCCGCAAAACGTTGGTCCACTACTCTGCTCGTCTGAACTTTAAATACCTTCACATAATTGACAGTAACTACTTGACCGAAATGTTATTTTTATATATTGAAATTTGAAATACTCCGAACAATATTCCGTCTGGTAAAATTAAATTTAAAACGAAAGTTTTCATTAAAAAAAAAATAAATGAAAACGATAAAATATGCTGAAAAAATGTTGTTTCGTGACGACTTACAATCGTGGAAAAGAAATATTTTCAAAAACGTTAGGGTTTTCTGAAACGACGAGGGTCTTGCGCTTGATCATTCCGTATACCGAATCGTGGACCATATTATTCAGTAGGCAGGTACTGCAGGAGCAGCTTTTGTGTTAAATAAGCACACATATTTAGAGTTGGCAGTTGCACATTATATCATGTGACAATTAATATCGCAATTAATTACTTGATTTTGCATTGTTTAGATTTGGGGATGAATCGCGGATATTGTTTTTGATTTCGTTGATAATAATATAATGTTGTAAGTTGGCACTATGTAACGAGTATAATATTAGGTTAGTATAGACAATGCCCTGTACTCAATTCGCATTGTGCACTTCTATAAATTGGCCATTTTGTATTTAATAAGTTTCCGTTGTGTAGTGGTTTCTATTTACTATAAGTATTATACCTGCAGCCCATATGCTGGTTATTGGTTAATGTCGCCGTCCTATATATATATATATATATATGTAGATTGATGTTCAAAGAGAATTTCCATTGTAAAAACACTATTGAGTATGCTGACACAGTTAATTAAATATACGTATAAATAAAAAAGAGAGAATTTATTAACCATCTCGAATCTCGGTAATCTTATCTACGAATAATCATCGTATATACAACCTGCAGTTGTATATACACAAAATATAGTGTTTGTATATATATATATATATATGATTCACACCATGATGTAATCTAATAATATAGGTAATACATTGGTAAGTCGTCTAACACAGTATATAATGTGTCTGTGTAGATTTAACACTATAATACATATGTCTCTTTGAAACACACACAACACATGCAAAAAACATAACCGAAAAAAATGTCTACCTGTGTTTACCTTACCCGCGGAGCCAACTTGATATTCCATTATAGTAATAATGACCTACGTAGCAGCAACGTCGATTCGTGTTTTAATAATTCATGATATGACGCCCGTGACGGCATATAACAAATATTTCTCTTTATTGTAAATTAAAAATATTCAAAAGCATTAATAAAGAATTTCATAAAATATGTATTACATTGTATATCTTATAATACCATATCTTTGTTATGTAACCATTGGGCTACCAATTTTTAATAAACAAAATAAATAAATATGATGACTGGTTTTTTGCATTTAATTTAAATACGACATTCGCGGATTAAATAACATTGAATTCGATCAGTAACTTACAGATTAAAACCATTAAACTTAGTGGTTTAAGGTGGAGACTGGTAGGTACCTACCTCTATTTTAATACCTAGTGAATTGGATTTGTGTCAACACATACACGTACACATCGTGTCAATCGAATCTGGAATTCTGTATGCGCAGAACGTTCTCACATTTTGATTTTGTTTATCTATTTCTAATACGTCTGCAGATTGCGCGATTAGGTTAGGTTATGTTATAAAATAAAGTCTACGCAAATTCATATTACACCTAGAAACGAGTAATATATACATTTTAGCAAAAGTAATGATACTTATTATAGTTATCAAAAAGTTGTTACTGGGATGTTAAATTTGTTGTTACACTTGTTTTTAAATTCTTTAACGAACGCCGTATCAAATAAGCGCCAAGCTAAATAAATGTAAGCATAAGGTACTATAAACTATAATACTCTAATAATATGTATATTGTATAATTATATGTAGTGCGTTTTTAAAAAATATAAAAATATTCATCACAGTTATTGGCACTATAGAAACTAGAAACGTATGCAAATATATGCAGTTATTCAACTACTTAATGACACTACAGTTGAGTAGTTGACACAAATGTTTGACAGGTTTATGACGTTTTACAAAAACACTATATAATATTTATCTATAATATTTAAAAAAAATATGTTATTTTTAGATGATGAATTGGAGACAATTAACACCACAGGTACTTATCTAGAAAAAATCGTAAAATCTGGTTATTAGTTGATCAATTTACTAGTTTAAGTAAATCTTATTTACCTAATTCTGAAATCTATATTTAAAATAAAGGATGGTTTTGGATTACAAGAAAAAAAAATAAAGTTGAATTTTAATACATTTCATCCAATTTCGGAAATTTTTCTTGTGAATATCTTTTGTAATACATAGTTGATTGATTATTTACAATCGACCATACAAACTGCAACACTATAGTTATTTTTGTTGTACTAAAATAGTTGTAATGTTTATCACGTTCACTTAAAAATGTAAATTAAACAATGGTTGTGTTTCTGTTTCGAAATATTTTTTAAAATAGGGATAATTATGAGGTTATTGTTTTGCGCTAACCAACACATTTATGTGCGTAATAATAGCTGATGAAATAGTTTATTAAAATGTTATGTTATTTGAAATTTAATTTCATGCGCAGTATATAATTCATTTAAATCAATTTAATCTGCTGTATATTTTTGTTATGCTTTGCAAAGTTAATTAATATTAAAACAACATGGAACCATTTTATATACTGTTGTTGCTTGCTATACAATAATTTAATAAAGTTGAAACGTATTTATTTGTGTTTATTAAGTTTTGGTGAATGTTTATCTAAGAGCTTAAAAAAATACGTAAATAAAAGTTTCACGAAACTGTTTTATAGTTCTATGAGGTATTACCCGAATATAATTGCAATGGATTAATCTAAAACTGCCATAACAATAATAACTACATAAAATTAATTGTTGCAATCAATTATTAATTAATTTTTAATTTTGAAATACGTACGCATACCTATAATAGTTCTATACATATAACACAATATTATGTATGTGTGTGTGTGTGTGTGTGTGTGTGTGTGTACTATAATCACAAATGTATGACACACATACTCATGTTTATGCATTTTATATAAAAGCAATTAGTCTCTCTCTGGCCGTAGTGTAAAGACAGTTTTATCGTTTTGATGTTTTTCTCCTATGCCGTTTAGCAATAGTTAAATTGACTGCAAACAAATATTATTACTTACCCACGTTATAATACGTCATATAGGTATGATTATTGTAATCAGAATGTTTGATATATTTTCACTTTTTTTTCTGATATTTATACGTCAGTCTATCATTCCATGCGTATGCATATAATATATCATAACGATCGACATAACCTAATCATAATAAGTCATATTATAATGAGCACTTGCAATAAAGCAGGTCGGACACTGGCGACGGGGGAGAACACTGGCCTATGCCATTATAATATACCCGTACAGTATTTTTGTGCCTACACTCTCTCTTTTTTTTTTTCTTTTAGCGAATAATAAAAACTTCGAATAAAGTATAAATCTTTATTGAACACAATTGTTATGATTGCCTGTATGAACCTTAACCCAAATACATTTTGAAGAATCTATTATGTCTATATATTTTGAAGCTGTATAAAATTTAAATCGACCTTCATTTCAAACTATATAATATGAAACGATTATTTAATTATACGTACCCATACAATATTAATTCTGCTGTGGATTTCAAAAACGAGTTAAACAATTTCTATAGGTAGTAATTTCACACAACGCATATTATGGTACCTATAGGAATATAGGCGGTATAGGTAGGTGCTGTATTATGAGAGCAGTGTTGTTAATTCGTATTTTATATGCAATATTATATTTTTGCGTTCGGAAAATCTCGTGTTGAATATAAAGGTTTGAAAATAGGTTGAAAATAGGTTGAAATAACCTATTGGGAATTGCGGTGCAGTGTATATAAATTTTTTTTTAATGCAATTTTGAATAAAACAGCCGATGAAATAGTAAATCATTTATTCATGGAATAAATTTCGTTTGGTACTCCTTCAGAATGAAAAAAGCACAGATAAACACAAATTAATGATATCGCGCATTGTACAACGTCAAAACTACGATTGAATTACATTTTAATAAATACTATGATCTTAATAATTATTCTTCGGTGCTGAAGCTCGACGATAATTAATAACAGTAACTATAATATACTACCACCTACCTACTGTGTAGTGTGTTTCACAATTTCAACCTAGTTAAGACTTATTTAATTAAGACATTATTGTTACCACATACCTATTTAATAAATAATTTATCGACTGCTGTAATAAAAAACATATCTTTTAAATAAGACTTGTAAGTTTTAGCTATATATACCTATATATATGTACAAATCAAAATAATATATGACACGAAAACATTTTTGTTTTTATTTGCCACATTATTTTATTTCATAACCTCAAGAAAAAATGCGTTGTAGTAGGTAACAGACGATTATCATAAATAGTGATGCAAATATCTGCTAAACTAAACATCATAGTTGCTGACGGAAACACAACATCGAGTTAGTTTTGGATCGGTATTGTGTGTGTGTGTGGAAAACAATTCGCCTTGATTGATTAAAAAAAAAAAAAAAAAAACCATATTATTTAAATATTTTTTTTCGAAATCGCTTCCGCGTTACATATTGGTATGCACAATCACGGTTGACTGGTAAAAATGTTGACCGACACAACTATTAATATTAGCAGCAACATCATATATTATAATGTAGCGCATATACATCTATGTTTTATTGGTACACGCTGTAAATCGTGACAATATCCGGGCCCTAAAGATATATAATTTGTTGTTCGGTTCAACGACAAGAAACGCCTTTACTCATTATATTGCTGTATCGTAATGTAAAATACGTTTTTATCTATGTGCAAAACACGTTTTAAAGTTTTGTGTTTTGAATAACAACTCGATGTCGTGTGTGTTATTTCTTCACGGCGGTATAAATCGAAAATTAACAGGAGAAAAAAACGCTGCACACACAGGTAGGTAAAGGTATTGTTTATGTAAAACGTAAACATCGCCGCACATAAGCACCCACGACGAACGTACATATTTTTTATCATCGAATTTGTTTCTATCTCGTTTCACAATAATATAGTGATTGCATGCGAGACGAAGTGTTTTTAAGCTGAATTATTTACGACAATCACAGTATGCTGATATACGTCATATAGTAGGCAACACGGACAGATTGTGCAGTTGTGCCTGACATTTAATGCAGTAGGATATTATACGGTTTTAATCGTTCAGGTGCCGAACACGAAATTATGTCGTACACACATCAGGTACTTATTAACAATCATTATTGGGCGGTATCGAGTACTTCAAGGTGTTTAAATTGTACTCGACAGCGTACAAACAAGACGTGTGATCAATTGTAACATGTTTATTCTATTTACTGTGATATGATGTGTGTACATTTAAAAGAAAAACACGGCCTGCGAGCGCTTCGGCAGTGTGTGACGATATTGAAGTTATATTGCTAGAATGTAGGTCGGCATAATTTATATTATATATTCTAAACTCATCACGTCGTAATATATTAGCGGCGGCACAGCTAGAAAGAGTGGGGTTTTGGGTGTTTGACCCTCCCCTCCGTCGTCTTTTTTCACCCCGATAAATGTGATATTTATAATGCGCAAACTGCAAAAGACTTATTGTTTAATTTCATATCTACACGATCTAATGACGTTATCCTACGTGGTAACTATATATATGCTATATACTCTGATTTATATAAACACAATATGTTTTGTTTTCGTGAACTATGATAACTGACAAGAATATATACGTTTAACGAAATCATAAGCACGTCAAACTAAGTCAAATCGTTATCGACGGATGAGGAACTATTACCATATAATATTATAAGCATAATAATAATATAATGGCTGGCAAAATTACAAGTCGTCGTGCGTATAAAAGACGTGTTCTTCCTTTTTGACTCAGTTAACGTTCCGTCGGGGTGAAAAACCCTCTGAAGGATCAGAAACAAGAATACAACCTGCCCACTCGAAAATATAACAATTTTCGAAAATCGCCATGACCCAAATCTCTTGGGTTGTAAAGTTATATAACGGCAAACCGACCGCTGCTGTATCGCAGTAATTCGAACTCGACGATTTATCGAATATTTTTCACTTATAATACCCTCATAATACTTGCACTTTATATCCGATGCAGAAGGATCGCGGAAAATCGAGTGCGCTAAGCTCTTACGAAAATATCCAAGTGCATTAATTATTGCGAGATAAACGTGCCACGTCGGTCGGTTTGAAGATATTTTATGCCCGCAAAAGATTGACACACTCGAATCTCCGTTCGATCGCCGTAATAATTATTATTTGGCGGCGGTGTGGCGATGGTGTTCGGCAATGTCCTCTCTGTGCGTCTGCACATTCCGGAATATTCGAATCGCGGAACACACATTTTCCCGACACGGTCGGCTGAAGGTTTCGAGTTCAGGGTTAAGCGAGTTGCCTCTTTCCCAGCGAATAGGTAACACGAAAAAAATCACAGTGTATCGATTACGATATAGTTGTAGATAGTTATAATAATATGTAATGTTATGTCGATGCCCCCCCCCGTCTGCTCGCATAATGGATATCGTATTATTATGTTGTACAATATTGGGCACGAGATGATTCACGCGCGAGCACGATCGCCAATCTGATTTTTGAAATTTTCGACATTACACTTGAAGACCGCACGTTTTACATTTTTCGAGATTTTTTTTGCGCTCGAGGAGTGGAGATGCAAACTTCCATTTTTCAAACGAGAACTCGCGTTATCTACTGTACCTACGCATTATACTCAGCAGACGATTGTTCTGAACTTTTCAAAACCAAAAACACGCAGTGTTTGGGTGCATCTGAAAACACCGGAGATCAGAACGAAATCATTATCAACAAGGAACCCATTCAGCGAGGGAGTGAACGTGCTCGCCGTGTACAGTACAGGCACACTCGTGTACATTAGATACTACCTGTTATTCGTCGCCTCGTCGGTATAATATACGTAATATAATAATACTAATAACTAATAATTCCCACTACACTACTTGTATAATGATAATAATATAAACACAAACCGTTATAGACAACAAAAATATATTATCATGTCGTACCACAGGTGTATGTCACCGTGCGCACCATACCCGGCCGAATTCTTTTGTCCTCGTCGTCGTCGTATTATTGTGATGAGTACCTAACCTACACGCTACACACACGTATTATATTTGACAATAATAATAATATGTACGCCGTGATCATATTTTTATTATTATTATTATTATTATTATTATTATTATTTGGGCAAACGCGTGTGCTAAAAAACTAGGTATGTTATGGGTGTCTACGTGAACCCTCGTGTACGGTTTATTAAATAGGTAGTAGGTATCTCGTAATATTAAAAGTCATATAACGAGTGTCGACGGAAACCGGTAATTATTTTTTCGCCAGAGGACTGAAAATAAATGCGAGACATTTTTTTACTTTTGAGAAAAGCTAGATATCGTTAAAATAACTTTACCGTTTTAACTGACTAATTTCACCCCGCGTGTATAGGTATATACCTATATATGATGTACAATAAACGTGGACCGAAATGGTTCGTTATCGTAGTTCGGTATTTCGGCGGGGTATAGTTACTATTATTTTTTCAACGTTATCCGAAATGAATTCCACGTTCTGTAGCCGCTACAGAGTCGGAAGTCGTCCCCGGCCCACTAACGGGAAACTTTCATATTGGACGTTTAAAATGTTGATTATCGCTCGTTTGATAATCTCCGGTTGTGTCGAGTTGTAGAGCTCTATCTCCTGTGGAGATAAAACGACCGAAATAAATTTAACAGTACGCGGCCACACATATATACTGTGTCGGGCAATCGGGAGTTTTCTTATCGAGTCGAAAAAGTTTTCGAGTTTCAAAAACTTTGGGTCGGACTGTATGACGCATTGCACTGTAGATACAGATTTAATACATACTAATAATGTGTGCTGTGCAGTAAGTGTTTGGTTGGCGATCGGACGTTACGTTCCCAGTTGAGTTTTGAGATGTTTTTTTTTAACCCATTTAAAGACCCCCCCCCCCCCCCCCTTGTCATTTGCTAACCGCGGTGTTATATTCTCGGGGGGAAATACTCGAGCCGTGGTCACTATACGATAAATATATTATTATTAAAGACCGGATTCATGTGCATTTAAAATTTTAAAATATGCATGCAAACGTGCACTAAAAAAAGTCAAAATATGCAAGAATAACATGCAAAATAAAATTTCATATTACATTTTATATTTGATTTTAATTTTGCAGTGATAATTATTTATTAGTTGTATTAAAATTGATGTGTATAAACAAAAAGTGAGATGTATAATATAACAAATATGTAATACAATAATATAATTTGATTTTTAATCATTGATACATTGTAAAAAAAATATTTTATTAAAATTAAATAGCAGATTGGTGATATACTGATATAAATAGGAACAAATTACGAACAATTTAATGCAGTATGTTAATTGGAAAAACAATATTATACGAAACCTATTTTTAGCGTATAGTCCGAATATTCTTCGAGATATAAAATATTTGATATTAATATTATGTAAACATATCTATATAATGGGGTTTTTTTTTTTTTGCTCAACACCTTTTTAGTTCGTTAGGTGTATATTTGTACGGTTTTTTGTTAAACTATGAAAAAACTATAGCCGAATTACCCGGCTTCGCCCGTGTGTTGTTTTTTTTCACATTTACAATATATCCCTGTGACTTATCGGAACAATTCTTATCCACGCGAAGGACAAAAATGATGATTTGCAGGTAGAGCTAGACGACCGCGAGCAGTCGTGCCGCACAATACAAATGTAATTGTCAATCACTCCACTAATACGCAACATCGTCGAAAATCCTTTCTCAGTGCGCGGTGAAAAAGAACCTCTATATTCCAAATTTCAAGTCCGTACGTTGCGTACGGTTATACGGTGAGTTACTGCAGCGATCAGTGACCAAGTGGTATTTGGATTTTGTATACTCGTATTATACGAACAGGAGACACGCAGAACGTGTACTGACTTCGTCAGAATATGTGTGAAAACACGCACTTTAAAACGTCGATATTTAATCAATCGGGTAGGTAATGATCGATGGCGGACACTCGTCGATAATTTATTGCGATATCACGTGAAGTGCAGCGAACGTCGTCGATAATTTTGAGTTTCGACTGGCGAATCGTGGCGATGTACAGCAATGGTGATAATAGCGCGGGAAAAAATGAAAAAAAAACTAGTATCAACGGACGATAACGATCGCGTTATTAATTATTATTATGCACGCCGACCGTGACACTGTGAATCGCCGTCCCCCGGCCGATGACACATGCGATACAATAATGATGGCACCTGTGTATGGGTACTCTCTTTCACGCCGTGCAGTTATAATAATGTTTTACAGTACAAATCGTACCAGCTGTACACGTTGTATTGTTGCCGGCAGGTGCCCACTAAATCGACGGTGGTGGGCACGTCAATGTATGCGTACAGAGCGTTCACGGCGACGAGGCGATGATGGCGAATCAGAATTAATATAATACGATTTTTATGCTCGCGAACCCGACCGACGTTTTTCGGCCGGATATGCCTGGGGCTAATGCGCAGCGAACGCCGCTTATGAGTGGGGCTGGGATTCTATTGCTCTAAAAATTTTTTTAAAAAAATGCAAAAATGACTTAGAAAACTCAAAAAATGCAATAAAAAAAAAGCATTTAAATTATATTATTTATTATAGGTTAAAAATTGGAAAAAAAATTTAAATTATACTACAGTAATGTATTTGTTTTGTTTTGTTTATTGTACGTTGTTACTTATTTAGTTTTTTTTATGCTTCTGTTTTCTTAATCATTCGTTCTAAAATAATGATTTCAAAAATTGATGGTACTATGTATGATTTATTATTCGTACCATCAGCAGTTTGCCGAAAGTTTTTTGTGAATCGCAACAATTTTCGTTAATTTTAGGAAGAAATTATGAAAAATGCTCTAGAAACCAAGAAAATGCACTAAAAACATAAAAAAATGTCCTAAAAATACATTTAAGAATTAATTTTGTCAAAAAATGCATAAAAATGCAAAATAAAAAATACTTTGAAATAATCAGTATTATGTGTTTATATTCGTCCGGAGACTGTATAGTGCTCCGTATTCATTAACGAAACGCCAGTGTATCTAAAATCTGTATTACATATTATACGTATATCCAAAAGCAGGCGTTAACTACCGAGTTAAAAAGTTAATCATTTTTTTTTTTTTTTGAGCGTAACGAAGAATGTATCGATTTTACAATGATGTGTGTTTTTTATTTTTGTGCCTGAGAACACTTTTTCCATAGGTAGTGTAAAAAATACTCCGGATTTCGACTTTGGTTTCTTTTAGAAAGTTCTAGTTTGAATCTAGTTTTTTACTTTGGGGCGTCAAATGTAAATGTGTCTCAGTATACTTTTTAAAATAACGGGGAATTAAAAATACCAACTCAAGTCAAAAATTTAACAATATTATAAAAGTAAGTGTTTGGTAACCTTGGTTAAATTTTTGGTTTGGTTTTAATGATCTCGTATATTAATTACTGTATGCACGGTATTAAATACAAATAATTTATTATTTTAAATTGTAATAATATAGTAACTATATAATAATACTTAAATATCTGTCATGTTTCTCGATAAAATAATATTTTACATATTATATTATAATAATTATATGCAAATAATAATCTTTACGTGATCCCAATACTAATTAAAAATAGCGAATCAACTTTTTTCAAAGTTGAGTTACTGTTTTTTTTCCATACTAAGTTTAAATTTAGCGTGTCGATTTTTTTTCCATATTATCTTATCAGCAAACAAAACCTAACCTAACCACAAACTTCTAACATTCCGACGATCTTGTGTTCACTTAATTTGATTTAATTATTTTCATAGACTTGCCCACTTTTGTATACTATTATATATATATATATCCATCGATATAATTATAAATAGTGCAATTTTATTCCTTACAATATACTGCGTAGGTATACTAATCATCGAAAACGGTTCGACGCATTATTATTATGATTATTATTATTATCGATTTATTAAAACTCGTGCAAGCGTCGAGACTAAAATATATACACACATCCCGGACGATAATATTATTATACGATTAAGCAATAATATGGGCACATAAAATATATTAGTTATGATATTATTATTATATTATAGTGCGTATTTTAACGGCGAAATATATACGAAATACTCGTAAAACTCGATAGCCCATAAACGTTGGAAATCGAATCTGCACAGCGGTTATGGTCTATTGCGAGACAATCTTCGCAACAGTGTCGTTAGATGTATAAACGTATATCCCGGGAAAACTAATATATTTTTCACTAACGCGCAATGTTATATTATGTAATATTATTATATAGTCGGACTACATACTACTATATTGCGCACTCATTCCGCGGAGACGAAAGTGTCGCGGCCATTTTAGTCGAAAAATTAGATATATCTCCCGCTGTTCGTTTTCCTCCACAAAAAAACGAGCCCCGTCCATTTTCCTCCATTAACGAAATAAGACATCGTCACACTCGTATTGATTTAGAGCACGCATATAGGTATTGATAGATGCCTATCAAATATCATTTTCTGGATTGTTCGTTATGGTTTACAAAATGTAAAATCAATTGAAATTAAAAATCATTGCGATGAAATATTACTTTTTTATAATAACCTGGAACTAAAATGACAATAAATTGAATTACGTCATAATATACACACACTATCGTACATTTTTCGATCACATAATATATATATATATATATACAATTAATATATTAGGGGTGTAATATTTCACTTATTATTATAATATATGAAAGCTCAAAACAAAATAAATGATTTTAATATTTAAAAAACTAAACCGTAATATTTGGAGGATAAATAGACCATGATTCTATAGTTCAAAAAAACGTGTGGTCGGAAAACGGTCCTGACATGGCTCGATGAAACGAACTTGTATTTACTTTCGTAGGCCATCTACGGCGTATATATATACGTTTAACAAATGTATATATCTACCTATATATACCTACCCGTACATAATGTGTGGGCATATACGTCGTGCACACAAATGTCATATATACATATATATATATGTATATGTCTCCACCACACGACCTATTAACTGGCTACATCCCAAGTGACGCCCCCGCTGCAGATGGTTCGCACTCTTATATATCATTATTTCTATATATTATTATTATTATATATATTTCGTTCGGCCCCCGCCAAAGGATCGCAGGCCGTACATAGAGCCGCGTCGACGATTTTCCGGAAAGTCTATTAAAAATGAATTCGGTCGAATCGTCGTCGTCCGACCGCGCGTGGATTATATGCCGCGTTAACTGCACCCTGTACCTCCAGGTCCGATACCCCCCCCCCCCCCAGGAGCCGTGTACGTTTTATCGAACTAGCAGCTAGTACTCGGGATTTCGAATTTCCCCCGAGCATTGGCGCGGCCACACTTCAGCCCCCACAGCCATTCCATCCCCCCCCCGCCCCCGCGGACCCCGTGCCGACCGAAACCATTTTTACGGCTGCCCTATACTTACTTATATATATATGTGTGTACACATTTTGCACATTTGTCGGGAAATCTTTTCGGTTTCGGCCGAACCACGAACACGCACTACTCGGCTGCGAGACGATATGTACCTAATGTATATATGCACATGCCCTCATTTATTTGTTATAATATATTATGTAAAATATAATTTTGCACTATCGCCGTGGGGTGTGGTTGCATACGGAGTGATTCGCCGAGCACGCTCGCCCCCTGTTTTTCAATTTATTCAAACATTTACATTTTTCGTCCCTTTTTTTAGGGTGTCCTCAATACCAACTTCCTTTATTCGAAAACAACAATCAACTTTTTTTGTCTGCGGATCGTTAAGCAGATTATTATTTTGAAAATGTTATGTTTTCATTTCAAAATCCGTACGAGTAATTTTTGACCTTTTCAACTTTGTGTAATACAAAATAAGGATGATTAGCCAACAGGTTTGGAAGACACGATGATTCAAAAATTTGAGTGATCAATATAAATCGATCGTGCGTTTCACTGTCAACATTTCACAACAATTCGTAAATCTCGCCTGATTAATAATTAGTAGTAGGTCGTACTCTAGAGTGAGATAACACACTTGCAGGTATACCTTTTATATAGGTTTTTGAAATAGTTATTTACGATCACCACTGATGTACTTGCGTACCCCCGAGTGGTACCCACGTCCCACACACACACACTGTATTATAGGCGGGTATCTACAGGGTACATCCCGAAGATCTGACAACTTTCAAATCGGAATCAAAAAGTGTACACGTCAGACGTTTGTGACACACCCTGTATACACGAGGCGCATCGCTGCAGACGATAATGGCGATGGCGTATGTCGCATGTATATATAGTCACAATAATGCCGTAATGGGTACGTTAACCTTAGCCGAATCGAACGGGCCAGGCATAATGATAATGTGAGACTATTATTCAATCGCATTCACGAACGACTGATTAGTTTTGCACGGATTTCGATTATTCGAATTATTTGCCCAACGTGTTTTGTGCGCTACGATGCTGCTCGCTGCGATTCGTCTGTAAAAAAAACTACCTGATCGCCTGCACGGTCAGTGTTACATATATATCGCACGTCCTCTGCGTGTTTCCAGAAGTACGACGAGAGCTTTCCTTGCAAACGCGTCGCCAAAAATCATTTTTTAGGGACTGCCGGAAATTGTAACGATTAAAAAAATAGTTTTCCACGGATTTCGATCCCTATTACTCGCGTAGAATTGCTTATTATAGGTATGGCGCTGTGTAAGTGTGCGTGTGTGCCGAAGAATGCGAGCTTCTTTTGGGAACGCTTCGTGGAAAATCGTTTGGAAAATCGTTTGGAAAACTGCAGGGAATTGTAATAATTAAAAAAATGTGATCGGATTTGTTGTCCCTCCCAGACGTGACATTATACAGCTACCTGGATGTCGAGGCATATTACGGTTGTGTAATGGTGTCGTTTGTACCTCTACTAAGTATATTATATACAACGGTATAAAATAATGTATGCTGTGAAACTCTGCACATATGTCTCTCGTGATGTAGAACAATTGTATCATAATTCATAATATATATTATGTTTGAATACCCGGTATATCTATAATTCATCGTGATTTAATATGCACGTATGATATTGAATAACGCCGCCCTAAAATAAAAAAAATTTGAATAGACTTACAGTTACAGATTGTATTTCTACTTCGTAATAAATAGTATTGTGTTACGGTCGTGATATTTAAAACGCCTATTCATAAGACTAAACGTCAAACGGTGTATTCGTAATAATTGCTGGTATCACATAATGTGTTGTATTCCAATATTTTCGAAATCAAAAGCTCTTATTCGGCTGAAAATAAAATAATAAAATCATGTCTGTGGTATTAAAAGAGCAATGCATGCAGATATCGACGATGTACGCGAACGCATTTTAGTAAATAATATAAAAGTCGGAACTTGGAATATTATTACGGCTTTGTTATGCTACGACTGTAAACAAAATACCTATACGCAATACAGCCAAATATATGATATCATTATTGTATAATGCTCGTAATCATTAAAATGTCGAATACGTCGAAATCTCAGGAATAAAATACAAATGATACGCATAGATGTGGGTCGGCTCACAATACGAGTACGTAAGAGCGTTTTAAGTGAGGTAAAAAAATGTATATATACGCGCGGTGTACGAATGTCGGTTTGTGTGTGTATATACACAATAACTTAAAGAAATATGGAACAAACAATATAAACCCAAGTACTCCAAGACGTCCTTGAGTGTTCGAATCCTTCAGAAAACAGTACACAAGCATAATAATATTATGTATATTATAATGTACATGACGTGTACGAGATTTACCATCAAATGTTTGACGTATATTTGAAGTTTCGTACTCACACACCTGCACTCACACGTCATATTATACATACTTCAGAACATAATAATTACATTAAGTTTGTTGTACACACATTTGGATTCATTTATCCAGAAATTAGGTAAAAACCCGTGTGTGTGGGGGCTAAAATCGTTTAATAATTAAAATCGAAACCGTGAGCTGTAATTGTTTGTGTTCACTTTTTGCTCAAGAATAAAATTAATCTCATGGCATGGAAACAAGTCGTAGATATATCCGTTAAATTATATTAGGCATACGAAAAAAGGTGCAGTAATTAAAGTTTGAAAAATTAATGCGATGATAATCCTGTAATCATAATTTATGAAATTATATATTTGGGTTTTTTTTTAAACCCTGAAAATGCGATAACATTGACAGTATACGTTATATGCAATGAAATAAATAAATAATAAAAATATATTAGAAATAAGATTTATTTAAAATCAATTTAATGCATTTCACGCAAAAAATAATTGCAGGCATATCTGTGTGGAGGCAAAATGATACCTCTGCTCCCCCCCACAATTTCACCGTTCTCCGAAGCACACCACTGCAGACTGCAACATGTATATTATTTTCTATAGAAAACAGCGTACGGTCATAATATTATAATAATATATACTATACTTAACATAACCAGATAATATATGCATATTATTAATATGATATTAAGGATTTGGGCACCGCAGATCGACGGAAGTCGTTTGAAATGGCGAATGTATTTGTACTAAAATCCCTGTCGAAGCCATAAAAAAGCATCGAGAATTAACCACTCCGCAAAATGTTTATCGCTTGGACCACGGTTCCGTGGATGGATTGATAAACGCCCGCATCACCGTAGTATACATCAGTGAATATTTCATTAATGGCCATCCCGATGCGTGCCATGTGCACAAGACGTATCTATATTTGCATACCCGAAATATCAATTACCGTGTCTTATCATCGATGCCGCGAATTATTATTATATTATATTTCTTTACATGTAAGTGCTGAGCTGTGATCATTTTAAATTGATAGCTTTAGTAAAAAAAAAAAAATATTATATTATATTGTAAATCATGTAAGCGCGTGAAATTCGGACAAAAGGAATACGTATTATTATTATTATTATTATTATTATTATTACTATTGTCGTTTTTCATGTCGTATGCGGTCTAATGGTCGTATTATATACCTTTGTAGGTCGGTTTGTTGCGGCAGTATAGCTTTTCAAAGACGGATATATCGCTGTTATATATTGCTACTTTCTTATAGAGCGTCCGACCGTCGATTTCCGGATGCAGTTTCCCGTTCACACTGCAATGCAATAAAATATTATATTATCGTCAAAACGACGAGTCATTTATTTCTTTAAATTTTAAATATAGCAATAGTATTGCGTGTCGCGAAATCGCAGAGGAAAAATAGATTGGTCGGTACCAACTTTTTGCACCAGATCTAAAGATTATCTTCCGCGAGCCGCTTCGCTCGGAACCTCATAGTTTTGATGAACACTAAAATATATCGTGTGCTCCGGATTCATAAATAGTCTTGATGATATTGCCTTCAACTTTGACAGTGAATCCGAACTTTGGCGTTTATGTTTAAATTCTGAATAATGAATATTGTTCTCGTAGATATCCATATAGGTTTATCTTAATATATTATCTTCATAACATTTAAAAATATTGTATTATATTGGCGTTATAGGTGTATACATTTTATACGAGAGTTAACTTACCCCCCCCCCCCCATCCAAGATACAAACTCCAGACATTCGCAAACGTTTTCAATTAATTTCACTATGCACTTGTTAAAACCTGCATTTCACCCATCTACCTATAGTTCTCCCAAGATGAAATTGTTTTGTTTTTTACTTCCCGATAGCTGTAATTAGAGCTTTAACAACAATTTAGTTGCGACGGCATTGCCGAATATTATAAACCCGGTCGATTGAAAAAAAATCTTATTTCACAAAAATTCTGGCACGAGCGCCCGTCGCGTCTTAATATATATGTCTTATGTTATTTAGACAGTGGAAGTAGTTTTCCCGTATGACACACATATTACTCGTATTTTAAATTACAATATTCTAATTAGTAGTAATTACCCACTACCGTATACCACTCCTACAAATTGGGGCTCAATAACGGTCCATACTGAATATTCCCTATATAAGGCTATAACTGCAGTGGTGGGGTGTCACATGGTTGACTTTCAACATCTACACTCACTGATTGCCCTACTCCCTGTCACACCATAAAAAAAATATATGTAAATTTCTTTTTTTCCTTGTCTCAGATCTCAAGTCTCGACTTTTCCTACACATCGGCGATGTTTCCTCCAGTAATGTCGTCGCCGTAATAAAAGCCATCCATCCTTAATATTGTGTATCCTTCAGTTTGGTTTAAAGATTGTAATTGTATTTGAGGCTTACACGCACGAGGCGTCTATTGGCTATTCGTTTCTGTTATATATATTATATCTCATTAAAAAAAAAAAAATATATAGTTTATATTGTAATATTATATCCCCTGTACACGGGCAATCAATGTACCTAACAGTTATAGTTCGATATCGTAACATGTTTAAACGCGTCGTCAGAATTTTTTTTTTTCTGCAGACATTTTACTCGACCCGACGGATGTAGGAACTATAAGTACACTCGTGTGAACATTATTAATTATAATAATTATTATTAATATTACTATTATCGTCGTCGTCGTCGTCGTCGTTATTATTACTGCAATGGCGATGATGATGATGGTTTGCTCGGCATTTGTATGTACACAATATTATAAAAGTATAATACCGCCAACGAATGTTCATTGTAATTAAACGGTTCGCGTGGTAGTATAATACAAATTTGTGAAGCGGCAAGGACGGGGGCGGAGCGGTATATTGTTGGCCAACAAAAATATTTACCCAATTCGTTCGGTCCCTTTATGGTTTATACCTACAGCCGACGGTTCGTTTGTAACGACCGTGTGTTTACAACACTAAAATATGTATTATATTATACGTCGTACAATATTGTTGTTTATACTTTTGTAATACGCATTGGTGGAGTGTGTGTGTGTGTGGGCGTGTGTGTGCACGGACGAGATAGATAGGAAACCCTAAATATTCGTTCATGTAGTGGACGTCAAGCGACGATTATTAAATCGCTGAATGCATAAACCGTTCGCGTACACACCACTCAGCTGCGCATATATTTTAATTTACGAATAATATATTATTTATTTAATTTTTCGTGGGGGTAGTTGTCGGGGATTGCATACCAGCTTCAAAAAAAAAAAACAACGATGAGACCCAATTTTCAGTAACCCAAAATTCACATCATTAGAACTTTTGTACGAAACTGTTGTAATCGTGATTTGTGGCCGTCGGAGTGAACTTGGCGTCGTTTTCAGATAAATATACTTACAATATATTACCTCTTAACGAACGCCTGAAATACTTTTTTTTTCAACATCATTGTGTGTCGACAACCGATAAAATTGTGTGTCGACAAATTTGTTGGATAGGCGAGACCTGAATAAAGTTTTCCTCTTTAAAATAGAAAATGTTTAAACTCTGACTACGGCCTGCAAGCGCTGATGGTTTTTCTTGAAAATTCGTATTCGATAGTTCAAGCGAATGGTTTGATTTTAGTTTTCGGTTCGGGGCAGCCAAGCCCGCTGTCATAGCAACTGAAAATTTCCTGCATTTTCACACGTTGAAGACGCGAAACTGCACAACATTTTTCCAACACCCTCGGCAACACTGTGCAGTAGTTAAGTATTATATTTTACAGTCACTGTGATGATAACATGTGCACAATATTATAAGTACGCGCGCAGACGATTCCTGCGGGCTATTAATAATTACGAACAAATCCTTCTGCAGAGTTTCCAAACTCTGCTCACACGCGCACACCCGGCTTGTTATTTTTTAGCTGTTGTGTGTGTGTGTGTGTGTGTGTGTGTGTGTGTGTGTGCAACACGACGTACAAATAACCAGCGAGTTGGGCACGCATATATGTATGTAGGTACATTGTGACGGAGCAGGAGACGTGTGTAGGTGTGCCCACACGCCACGTGTACACGCATTTTGTTGACATTTTCAATCCGCTCGAAGCTTTTGAATCTCCTTAAACTCTGTGTATATACGAGCGGTGTGTACCTATGTGCTTGATGTATCTCCCGCGTGCACCCTTTCCGGGTTTTTCCGCCCCCAAATCTCTACCTAACCCTGCACCGGATCCCGCGGCGCAGCGTGCGAATAATTTTAAATCCCGTATTATATATACATATTATAATACATACAGAGTGATCCACCACCAAGCATGCCTCCCCCTCCTCCGTTTATCTTCGATAATGCAGTCATCGTTCAAAATCTGATTTTCGGATTAGGTACATCGAAAAATATTCCTTTTCCGCTAAAAAGTTTACAGTAAAATGTAACGAGATTTCCTCAATTTGAAAACAAACGTTTGTACCACCATACATGCGACACTTCTCGAGTACTGAGAACAGAAAAAATCACGAATTTAAACGTATATGGTCTTTGAAACTGTATAATAAACGAGTATAAATCAGGGTTTTAATCCACTGCCGTTGTTAGAGGAAAAAAATGAAGGCGAGAATCCTTGCTGGTTATAATCATCCTGTATATCCTGTTCATCGCGCGACAGATTTGTAACGGTTTGCTGCATATCCCCTGTACGCGTATGTATATGAAATCGTCGAAAATACACATGTGGTACATATATGTAAATGTATATGTAGAGGAAAAGCGTTTGCTTGTTTGCACATTAAATTATATGCTCGGAATTTTTTTTTATTTTCTTTTTATTCGTTTGTACAAAAAAAAAATATTGTTATTTCCGTTAACCGTATACAAATATATTGCGATAAATATATCAAGCTCCCCCCCCCCGCCCCTCCTCTCGTACTTAGCTTAAATTATGATGTACAGTTAGGTACCTACATTTTACGGTTTGGCCGTGAAATTGAACACAAAAATGTTGTAAAATTCAATCGGGTGTCGGTGCGCGGTTATTGCTGGCGTTTTGGTTATTTTATTCGTTAAATATTACGCGCTATACGTTCTACGCCGTACGGTTTTTGTACACTTAAACAATAACATATTAGGAAATACCCGTGCAAAGTAATTATTATTTATATAATCTACTTGCGCTGTTAATTTTTTATATTTGTAATATAATTTGAAATAATGCATCATTATACGCGAATTGTTTTTATTCGCGCACACTCGTTTTGCTGTCGCTTACAGTCGTACGGGACACGTATTATTATTCAGAATTATTTATAACCATTGATATTATAATAGCCGTAAACCGGATTTATCGGTCTTTCGTCATTTATTCAATATTCGGAATAATAATGATATTATATACAACTACTGCATGATGCGAGCCGTCTCCGTTGAAACGTGATCATTTTTTTAAATTTTTTTTTCCGTCACGTTTAACGTTTTATTCTTGTTTACGGTTGTTTTTTTTTTCTTTTTGATATTAGTTTATCAAACTATATTTTAATATCATCATTAAAGTCATCGTCAATCAAACGGTCATCTGCCGCGATGCAGAAATAAATTGGGTTACGTAGAATTATTACTTGGTTTTCGGGACGCTCTGTCGTCGCAGAGATGAATTAATACGGTTTTTTAACGGATATTTTATCGGGTATTCGTATTCTTCGAGAGATCGATTTTATATAATATCTGACGGCAGCTAAAATCGTCTGTGTCCTCGTACGATTTATTCCTCGCCGTTGTCGCTATATAATGAGCATAAATTGTGGCGAGTGCCTGTGTGTAATATCACACCTGCAGTAATATAACTATTCTTGCGTGCCCACAGCTAATATATATTTCGTACGAATTTCATTCACTTTACACAATCGACCGTATTTTTGCACACCTTTTTTTTTTTTTTTTGGTTTATTTTAAATGTAACAATTTATGGCCTGCGTCGGCGTGCAAGCGAGTCGTGCCGTTTTGCAATAATGCACTACACGAACAGGAGCGGATTTAGGCACAGGACCCGCATATTATTATATGGGCACATTTTAGGGGATGGTAAATTTTAGTCTAATCACATTCACTCGGCGGCTGCCAATCACCCATCGGCTTATTTTTTCAAACGGCATTTTTGGTTTGCGTTCTCGACACAAGAGTTGACGAAAAAATATGTGCAAAGGATATTATAATGTCGTTTATATCAAACCATGTTTTTCCATCGACGATATTGGAACGCAGACATTCACGCGTATTTTTCGAGGCATTGTGTATATAGGTACACGTACACTTAATTAGTTATGGAGTGAAAAAAGGCCCGACTAATGATGTCGGGAAGCGGCGGAAAACGCCTGAAAATATAGACGCTGCACACTGCAAGGAGGCGTGCAAAGTCTTGTCGTACACATAGTATTCGCTTATTGCAGTCATTTCCGCAGCCTAAAATAAAACAGAAATTATCTCTATTTTTTCTTCGCCGTTTTTTTTTTCACACCTCATTCGCCGTATAACTCAAATATAGGTACCGAAACGTTTGTCTTATATATAACATATATACCGCTGTGTATATGTGTGTATAGCCGAATCGCGGACGTGACCCTGTCTCGAGACGCGCGTATAATATATTATGATGTGTGTTTTTTGTTTTTTTTTTTTTTTGTCGTTTAAACATTTATACAGCAACCATATCGTACCAGTTATTACTATATTATTACTGTGCGTGTGTGCATTGTGCGTATTATATTATTATGTCGTCTCCGTCGCGTCGTCTCCGAACAGACCTCGGCCATCGCTCGCGAGGAGGAAGCTCATATATATATATATATATAGGTATACTGCAGCGCCGTTTTCGCAGTGAATTCGAAATATTATATATTATTATGTAATCGCATTTAGCCCTCGTCACGCCGCCGCCGCACTCTCGCGTCACACATATATATATATATATATATATATATATATATATATACATATATACACCTGCTGTCACGTTTAAGTATGATAAATGTCCCGGAACACTTTTGCGAAATTGTTGTTGCTGCTGCTGCTGCACACACAGGCGTCCAAAACTGCTGTTACGCTTCTCTCGTTTTCCGTTTATCGTCGCCCGCACCGCGATATCACGCGTATATGTATATATGATAAACGTGTATATATATATATATAGGTGAATGTGCGTATATATACATGTATATAATATATTAATCCGTGCCCCTCCGACCTACCTCCACAGCAGCCTCCACCGGCGACACAATGCAGAGCGCCGCGATGTCGTCGCGTGTTTTTTTTTCTCCTCCGAGTTACAAATTATATTATGCCGGCGAACGCGAGGCACCGCCGCCGCCGCCGCCGCCGCCGTCTGTAAAACGATATAATACAATATAATATTATATCGTAGTAAAAAAACGTTATGTCGATCGAGAAAATCGTAATCAATTACGCGGGTAGGTGTGTATACTGCACGTGTATGTATATACGTTTCGAGTACATTATAATGCATATACTGGGTGATACTAGCCGACCACGTTCACCCCCCCCCTTTCTCTTCAATTCTCGACACGATGCGGGGTCGAGATCGAATCATATATAATTTTTGGATCGCACTCTCATGTTTAAATATAGTGCCAAGTGCAGATACAAACTTTTGTTGTTGTTTTTTTCAAATCACCTTGTCCTTTTCGTACTGTAAATTATTTGGCAGATAATCATTGCGACACGATCGTAAAAATTAACCGCTGAATAATTCGCGATAAAAAGGGGGTCGGTTCTAGTTTGAAAAACAGAAGCTCGTACCGCCGCAGGACACGCGGCTACTCTATAGCGATGCGAAAAATTCAAGAATTTGAAAATAAACTCATCATTAAAGGGGAAAAAATGGGGGCGAGCATGTTCGGTGAATCGCCCTGTATACACTGCGGCTTATAATGGTAAATATCACACTTGTAATATGTGTAGAATAGAAAAATGATGTATTCCCACGTACAAGTGCACTGCACTGAGCGTGACGTATTGGCCAGCAAAAACGGTATATGGGCGATTGTGAATCGATATCGAGTGTACCATGACCACTTGGCATACGCTATCGATACCAGGCATAACGGTCGGATTTCTTTAGAAATTCGGAAAATGTTGCAATCGCACGGGGCCAGAGCAATCACCCCTCCCCTCCGCCGTGAGACCAATGGCGGAGCTTTCGAAACTTTCTTATTGTATGGACTTCGAACAATAATGTTCGGTATAAAATACGCACATACTATTACACTATAAAATATATTGTGCGTACAAATATTATATCATACAAATACGTTTTACCCGCAGCTGATATTGTACTGCATTGTATTTTTTTAAAACGACAAAAGTCGACTGTATGGTACTATTAATTTGATACGATTTATTACAACCTATTCCGCGGCCTATATACACAAATTACAAGACATTATAAAGTCATCGATCATCGTCGTTCAATAGACCATACATCCATATTATACTGTAAGGGGTCAAATTCAATACGATTTTTTTTTTCCGAGAACGGCGGTGGGGTTAAGTCCGCTATTGCGCACATTTATTAAAATATTAACATAATATAATAGCTAGTTTTACGCATTATATATATATATATATATGTATATAGCGTCACATAAAACGCAGCGTTTACGAATCGTGTAGATATAATACACGTATATAGTGTACCTACTTCAATATTCGTACAGAAATAAAGGTATATTTAAATATTTAATATTATATAATATCGTAATAAATAATAATGAATAGGTATTGCGGGGATCGGAGGCGTATGTATTTTGGACTTTTCAATGATGGATGAGAGGTTTATTGAATTAACAGTAAAACAGCGGACGGGTGAAAATGTAAATGCAATAATTTTGATAAACACCACCGAGTGATCCATTCATCGTAAGACACTTATATTTCACAAACTATTTAAATTTTTGAGAATACATATTTTCTTACACGATGTTAAGTCGTTATAAATCAATAATTTTAATGCCAACGCGCACATTTTTAATTCCATCTTCAAAGCAGAATATTTTTTGGAGTAGACGTGTTCTATAGATGCGAAAAAATCGAATTTTCGGTGATCAGTTTATGAGTGGACCGTGGTGCTACAGGGACACATCTCAAAATGTCGGTCCACTACTCCGCTCGTCTGAACTTTAAACACTATAGCGACTATAATAAACCACTTGTCCGAAATCGGATTTTTAAAGATCGAAATACTCTGAATAGTATTCTGCTTCGGAACATGAAATCGCGGTCAACGAGAGAAGAAAACTTTAAAAAAAAAATGATACAATAATATGAGGTATAATTTTTTCCCCGAAAACCGTGTTGTTTTGTAACGATCACTTGAAATTACGTAAAAGAAATGTTTTCGAAAAACGTTAATCGTTTATACTCGAATATAATATGCTACCTTGATCGGATCACGACTTATATTATATACCTATAATATATATATATATATATATATATATACCTCGTATTATTATTATTATGCAGTGGGTCTAGATCTAGAACACTTGAAATCGATAACACATATATGATAATATTATGCTAATACCGCGTGTTTGGGTCGTGATGTGTGTTGACATGCAACGATTATCGCGAAATTAATTAAATGTGTTTATACCATTGCCCTCGTATAAAATACGTTATCGAACGTTATACATATTATATTGTTATCTATTAAATCATCGCTTACCTATATGTGTGTGTGTGTGTAACTCAAATTATAATATAAATGCCACGAGCAGATATGCTTAGGATTTCCAGACTTTCGAGTCACACCGTATTACCTATAAGTGTGTGCACAAACGTCGGCTCTAAAATAATAATAATAATAATAATAATAATAATAATAATAATAATAATAACAATATTATGTACGGTGAAAGGGGGTAGGTTCTCGTGATCCACCGGCGATAACTCTACATGCTCGTCATATATGTATATACTGGCTCTCAGATCGCGATATTTCAGCCATATTTACCCTATCCCGCACTGCACCTCCCCCCCCTCCCCCCCACAAGTACTCGTCAGGCCGATTTATGTTTTGATATTCGATTACGGTACAATATATTGTCTATTCATGTACCCGGCTTTCTTCTTATTTTTTTTTTTTTTTTTTTACGAGATTTTACGATATTTCGACTAAGGTTATGAACGCGTATATTATTATTGTAACGCACGAGCCGTATATAGTGTTGTTGTTCAATTAGGTTTTATGTAGGTACGTCGTCGTTATGCGCCGCGTACACACAAAACTATAAAACGAAAAACAATAATTTATTTTATTATTGTACCCGTACCTACTGCTCATTATTTGTCGTTTTACAGTCCAAACCGAACCTGTTACTATTATTATTCGTTATATTTGATGATAACACGAGACATATTATTATTAATGTATTATTACAACTCCGACGTTATCGGCGTTTAATATTTTCATTACGAGTACTTTTCCTCTCGTCAAACCGTTAATTCGATCAAATCGGATTGGTACGTCAATATACTACCTATGTGATTGTTCGTTCGTAAACATTACATACCTAATCAATTCACATAATTTTAATATATGGTAGCCATACTGCACACGCATATTCGAGAGTATTGTTGTTGATGTTATTGTCACTCGAAAAGTTGACAATAAAAACAAAATCTAATGTATAATCGAGATGGCTAACACTGCAGACGACCGTCGAGGGCAGTGACCACCGAGTAAATCGTAACGATAAATTGATGTCCTACATCCGTAATAATGTGAAAAATATATTTATCTTTAATTATCGTTCTCGATACAATAGGTTTTAATGTTGTAAACTTCGCATTTGATAAGAAAACCGGAAATAAACGCAATAAATATGAAAATAAAAAGCATCAACTCTTTTTTACAATATACGCCATGATATATGTGTCTATGAGTATAGTATCGTAATTTTCGAGAAAAAAAAAAGTTATAAATTACGTCAGTTCACCAAGTTATTTTTGTTAGGCTGGATGAGTCCATTTTTCAAATTCGCGGTACCTCCGACCAACCTTGCCTGCGCCATTCCACTCAAAACTCGCCCCTGCCCGATGGCGTTGTACTGACTTATCGAATCGTTTGCAACTCATAAGTAATTTTCAACCCGACGCAATCATATAATGACTCGATGACGTTAATATTTTTCGTTTAAGAATATCGTTTGATTTGGAGTAGGTAGTTATTTAGATGGGTAGTCTTATATCTCGAGTTTGTAGGATATTCTCATTTTTAATACCGTTCGGTCTATTTGTTCGTGTCAAAAAAATATTGCTGGAATATCGAATCACTATATAGATTATTATCAATAAGTTCGTCGAAACTTTATATCCATCAAACATTCGACAAACCGATGTATATTAGCCATTGGTCGCGATCAAAATTAACCGTTCCGGTCGGAACATAAAAAAAAAAAGAAATAAATTATACGAGTTTGCAGACACGAATAATGCGAACAATTAATGAGTAATTGAACGACAATAGGCATGAAATCGTCGTCAGTGTGTACTCTGCATGTTATGTAAATTAACTTGAAACTATATTGTAGGCGACGTAATATGTGTTTTATGTCGTATAGGCATGGCGAATCGAATACGTCCGGAAATATTGTGTTTCGGTTAAGACAAATTTAAAAAATAAAACTTCCCGTTTAGGCCGGCATACAATCAAGTCCGATAAAAAATACAAAACCGGTGCGACAAAAAATTAATAATTTGAAAGGTCGTTTGTAAAAATTGGGTGTTGTACGAATAATACGTCAGACCGCGGACCCGAAAAAAACTGAAAACGCAAAAAAGTTTACAGGGGAAATTCGCGTCTTGCGTCGAGACGACCCCCCCCCCCCCAACAGTATGGACGGCTGTTTTAGAGCGACGAAAGCAGCGCGCCGCTATATCATTATGGGTGCTAGTTGCGCATCGACCGCGCATGCGCCATCGCTTATTCGAACAACAAATTAATGGAATCTAATAGGTACCCTCGGTATACGAGTCCTCCGCCGATGCGACGCATACGCGACTATTATTAATTATTAATTATTACGTTCACATGTCATTATCTGCATTATTATTATTGTTTTTTATATGCTGCACATATCAGAGCTACGAGTTTTATTCTCGGCGACGGCACAGGGTGAAAACGCGCCGAGTGTGCTCTAATACGATAACATATGATGTTATGGGTACGGGCCGTGATTCGGGCTGCTATAATGCAATACGTCCCGTTTTGCTGCTGTTCATAAACTCCGACAAAATCGAGCACTATTGTCTTATATTATATTATAAATATAAATATAATTACACGGGACTGGCAACAAACCCGCCGCCGGCGTCGATACATATTTTCTCGTTCGCTCTTCTTACACATAATACAATTACGAAGACGTGGCGGCGGGCTTTCTTGTACGGTTATTTCGCTACGTTATTATATTAAACACGGGTAGGTACCTATACTCTGTTCGGCGCCAACGCACTGCAGCCCTGATAAACTACGACGGGTCGTGTGTAGTGCGGGGTATATATATATATATATATATATATATATATGTATAAGCAATAACTTTCGTGAGACGATTTGCCGATAATTTAATAAAGTTAGAGTCTTCCGAATTGCAAGTGACAACAATTGAGGGCCAAACGTATATTGTATTATATTAATGCAGTATCGTCGCACGTGCAGACACTCATCGTCGCCGCAATGCTTTTGTCGCACAACAGGGGGGGGGGGGGCGTAACAAGTTTGGACACGTCGTCGAAAATTTACCTGAAAATTATTGAAAACGTCATTAAATCAAAGGGCGTACGATGGAAGACTGCACGTTTGGGCGCAAAACAAAATAAAAATGTATAAACAACTCTAACTGCACTGGAAGAAAAATAACGGATAAATTAACAAAATATACTACCGAAGGACAACACCTGTCCGAAAATAGAGTGAAAATATATTTAATTGCAAAAAATTCATTGAATTATAGTATATTATACATAAAAAAATAGGACAACTTTCTATGATTAAACAATAAACAAATTTTTTTTTTAAACAAAATTCTGTGTTACGCTATCTATTACTAACCTGAAAAATAAGCCTAAGTGATATCATAAAACAGACAGAAGATACAGAGGGAAAAGCCAAGAGGTCTCCCGTTGGAGGTACTTCAACTTGAATATAAATTTAAGATTTTATCTTATACATAATGGTAATAGTACAATAAAACATAAATAGTTATAGTTACAACATTGTAAGTGATAAGTATCATAGCTTAATATTGATATATAATTATATTTATTATTATTATTAGATAAGCAGGTCATCATTGCCTTTTGTGAGGATTTTCTGGAATAGTTGCAGATGATAATTGGGCAATTGGGGGGGGGGGGGGGGTTAGCTTGTTATTGAATCGCTTATAGTGGCTAACTCAATACACAGATTAATCGTATAAAATTAAAAACGAAATATCACCTATTATCTCAGCTCTCTCACAGCCCACAGGTATAAATAATAGTATATTATATCCCTATACTGAAATGAATACTAATAAAAGTAGACACCTAACATATTTTTGGACTACTATTGAACCTATTCCGTATCGTTTTCTGACTAATGATAACACAAAATATTATATGATCCGAAATATGCTAATTAAATTATTTGGTCGTGTAAGGTAATCTAATATGGCTCCAAACACGGTAATATATGTAAGGAAATATTATACCCAAACGTTGTATGAATCGGCTCCCCAAAATGTTGTGATTTATGAAAATGAGCTCAAACGTTTTCCTCCCGAATTCGGAAGACCTGCTTATTATAATAATCTTATGGCCAATGAAATGTCAAATCATAAGCCCGTTATGTAATAATAGGTAATTCGGTCAAAGCTCTCACTAGCATTTTACGGTTTATTATTTTTTTCATGTCTATTGTTTTATGTATGGACGAGTTGAAATGTGTGTTTATTTATATAGTCGATAATGCTGATTCTTTTTTAAAAGATAAAGATATGATATGATTTTTTATGCAGTTGTGTGTATTAATATAGTGTACACTCGATTTACATTATTGCGAGATTTTTTTACTGTACAGACTTTGTAGCGGTACTTTTGTTAAATAAATAGACGCAAAAGTAAAGTAAACGAATTACTGAGATTTAAGAGCGCTCTTCAACTTTTAAAATTCATAATGGAGAGAAAAAATATATGATAATAATATTATGCAAATCTAATGCATTTTCCAATGTGCGTTGTGCATTGTATTATACGATGTACACAATATGTTTGTGTGGTCCGTTCCTATGTCGCAGCAATACATTTTCGTTATCATATTAGCTAGGTATAGGTAAGCTCCGATTTCTTTGTTTCTTGTTTTTTCACCCCCATTAATAATTGGACGGTTCGCTGGTGCTTAAAACTGGAAAATTGATTCTTCTAATGAACGAGATCGGTTGAGTTTAACGACTTAAACACTAAGATAATTGTTGCGTAGGTTGAAAACAACACCTATATAGAAAAAAAACAGAATTTAAAAAAAAATAAGCTACTCGACCTCGTGTATATAATAGCACAATTATATCAGATTACACGGTTACGGACTATACGCACAGTGGTAATACGAGTTAATTACTATTCTCTTAGTTTTTTTTATGTTTCTTCTTGGCGGCTTAAAAAATTCACTTTCGGCTAGCTGTGTCGCGACTCGCGAGTGTGTAGAAAAGAATAATAATAATTGTTATCGCTTGTACACCAACATATAATATAATATAGGTACTCGATATTATTGGTAGGTACGCATGTTTTACCGACTTATTATTATACGACCATCGCATACGACCGTTTGTCAGAGTACATTTTGTGTGATTGTACAATTACCTTACTAACCAATGCACCCGCATTCAAAATTTGAACGAGTAGTTAGTTAGTTATTAAAATGTTTGTGCGAAGGGTAATAGTCCTTACAACTGGAATTACATCAATGTAAAATATACGTAAAAGTGTACAATTGGATCTATAGAATTCATTATACGTGGGCCATTTTTCCAAACTATTAATATCGATAGATAAATATTAATGACTACAATTTTCAAATCACCTACTATGGCTCTCGGGTATTATAAACTCATATAATTACTATGGACCTTTTACTATAGACCTAAAACCAATCGTACTAATTTCGATTTTGACACTTCAAACATTTCGGAAAATTGTGTATACTGCTCAATTTATAGTTGAATAGGGGTGTTCTCATTTGAAAAAAAAAAACCAGAAGTTTGTATCCCCGCGGGACACTCTTCGAGCGGTGCAAAAAATCTCGAAAATTCGAAAACACGGTCTTAAAGACGTATATTTAAAGATTAAAAAAAATCAGATTTCGAATAACTGCACTGTTGACGAAAAAAAGGGGGTGAACACGATCGGTGCGATCGCCCTGTATATAATGCACTCGAATATCGCTCATGATGACGATTGGAAAGTGTTCGACGGATAACACGAAACCCGCTGGTTTATAGTTTCACTACGGGAGTTTTATGACATTTTGGACACGGTCTGTTTCCTGTAGCGAGACATATATATATATATATACATGTAAGTATGTACACTCGTCGTACAGTGTATATAGTATATCGGTGTATACTGCTAAATCGGGGCAATGCCGCGAAAGCTGAAGCTGAGATGTGTCTTCGCTCGCGGTTTATTTTTTATTGTTGTTCGAGGCGGGTTCATTCGGTATATAGTTACGTGGATTCTATGCGATTACCGAGACGAAAAAAACGTGTACTGGTGTTTTATCGCCCCCCCCCCCCCCCGAAAGTAATATTTTTGGGCTGGTACGAATCGTGAAATTAGAGGCGAGTTGTCGCACCATAACTTCGAGTTGTACCTGCAGTGTTGTATGGTTATAAGTGCGACTCGGTGGACTCGCTGACTCCGGAAGGTTAGGGGAAAACTGCTAAAAATTTGTCGTCGAGTCCTGTTTGGCTGCAGAGTTCACGTGCCTGTCGAAGCTCAGCGAAAAGGATCGAATTTATAACATATTGTACATGCGGAATATTTCAGAATTTTGGCATCCGACATTCGATTTTTTTCAAATATTTTATCATCGTCTCTTTTGTAATTTTCAACAACTAATTAAAAATATAGAATAATTTGAAGGATGTTAAATATTACTGGCGGCACATTACGGCGGCAGGGCGATAACGATCCGGTACCGAAACAATGTCGATTAGTGTTGAAGTCCGGTGGCCAATTATTGTTAGAAAAACATAGCGCCCCTTTGTATGGCTTTGTACGACCACTGATGCCCGTTGGTGCAGTCGAGAGAGAGAAGGTATAGTCGAACAACAGACTTCGGAGATTTTTGTTTTTTTTCTTATCCACAATATTTTTAAAAAGAGATAGCATGCACTCGAGGTCTAATTATCATATAGTACACATAGTCTCTTTCTGCAACAACATTGGCTGCGGGCAACCTGGCAGCAGCCATCACGGGGGTGCGCGCGCAGCCCATATTTCATTAGTCTATTTCAACGTTATTGAGCGATGGGCACTCGAAACATCGGGTTTAATGTCATTGCGTACTGGTACGCTTGGAGGAAAAATCGTAAACTCAAAAACGGCGGCCGAGGGCTACGCCGCGCCGCGTAAAACAAAAATCGGAAAACGTCCGTTTCCATAAAAATTGGCGATAAATTCTCGAAGTAGCGGCTTTAAATTATTCCATCGCTCGTGCAGCGGTTTTGGTTCCCCCGACGAATGTTTTCGCACACGACCACCTGTGCCCACGTACACCGCCCCCCTATACGTACGGGACCACCCCTTCTCGGCTGCGGGAAAATCCTTCCATTATCGAATTGCACAACGATAGACCCCATGTGTATACATATATATATATATATAATATTATACATGTGTGTGTACGTGCATAATATACGACGTGTACCTATACATAATATATCGCATTTACTCGTGTGTGTTGTGTACATATTTATAAGCTCGGCGCGAAATAATAACACCGCCGACGTTGTCATGTCGAACTCGTCGATTTCCACGATATATGTGCAGTGTAGAATGTCGCAGTGGAGGTTTGTTTTCCGAAACGACGACGACTGCAAGCTGCAGCAACATAATTACATCACACACTATCGGAGTCGTCGGATTCAGCGGAAAAATGCGTGATGACATCGTAGTATAATATAATAATATAGAGTAATTAATGCTATCTTTCTCGGCGAGAAAGCGGCGGCGGCGGCGGCGGCGGCGTCAACAACTCGGGTACCTCTGGTAATAATTTTATTCAAATAATAATAATATAGTCATCGTCGTCGTCGTCGACCGCGTGTGCGCGTACGACCAGAACAATGTGCGTTTCGAGTTTATACAGCAATAATGATATTATGTAGATTATATTATTATATTATTACTATTATTATTATGCGTGCACGAATTACATAAACGACGGCCTTATAAAATAACGCGTCAACTGTAGGTACAATAATAATATGCGTTGATAATATTATTACTTATAATTATTAGGTGCTTAATATATGCGGAAAAATGTAAAAGTCTTTTTTTTTTTTTGGCTGTTATCAAACTCGAAACGTAACGAGTGCGGTCGTTTTCTGCAAAAAAAAAAAAAACATTTCAAAACCGTTTACGAGCATAGGCTCATTATAATAATGCGCGCAGGTACCTGCCTAGTGCCTACCTATAATAATAATAATAATACTATACGAACATGATGTGTGTGAAGTTGCGCCAATTCTCATTACAAAATTCATCATAATATATTATAGACGTGTAAAAGTGTGTACATCGCATACAGGTTGTTGGTCAGTTGTGGCCCAATCACACTCGATCAAGTAACAATAATATGCATAACATACAGATTTCAGACTATATCGCCCGAAAGCAGTACACACGTTGTATTGTATAAGCATTATATTTATATGTATAGTTGGCGATCGGTTTAACGAAAGACGCACGTTGTTGAAATAAAAATTTAAAAAACTATTGACGTTTTTGAATACGATATTTTGAAGTCCCGAAAAACAATATTTCACAAAAAAATATACTATTTTCATTATTTTTTATCGTAATGATTTTTAAACTGAAAACACACTTTATTCTTTATTTCAAAGCGGAACATTTTTTCGAGTACTACAATGAAATTAACTTAGATTCGAGATGAGCGAACTGTACGGTGGTACAGGTTTGGGCGTGCGCGGAAGTCAGGAATATGAAATTAAAATTATTTAAAACCTATAACCTTAGCCGCAGTGTTGTCGTTGGAAAGAGGAAAATCCTTAAGAAATAATAATATGTACGGTTTTTTTTCCAAACACGTTATCAGGCTTTGTAACCACTCAAAACTATGTCAGAGAAATATTTTCAAAAACATTGTCGTTTTCAGCTTGTCGTGCAGTCGAACGGATCATTCCGTTTGCATACATATATGTGTCGATAAAATGTTTAGCGCACTGAAAACAGCTGTAAAGCAACTTTTCACTGTTACGTGGTAATGTAGGTTGGTGGGTGGTGCCTGCGTTTTACACAGATTGTAATTAAAAAAGAAAACTGTTAGTGTTGGACTACGATTTATTTTTCCTGCTCGGAATGATTCGCACGCGGTTGCTCAACTCGATTGCGAGCGTATGTAACCCGTATTCCGTGTTACATTTTTATACCCGGGTTTAGGTATATCGCCAATATACATGTATACCAACCTATATTTTGATCAGATCTTCGACGCCTCGTGTTCTGATACCCAGTGCACACTCGTAAGTCGTAACTATATCATAGTAGTGGGTGCAGTACATCGAGATTTTCGAAGACGAAATCGGAGTGTATCGATTCGAAATCGACGGTTCCATAATAATTATAGTCGCACTCGTACACGAGTCGATGCGTATCGGTGCGCCATCGTATTTTTCTTCTTGAAGATCTTTCGTGTACAATGTGTACATGTATTTTTTATGTTTTTGTCGGTGTTTCGCGATCTAGACTGCGGTCTGCGAGAACGGCGAAGAGACCATTTTTTTTTTTTTTATAATTTCTATAGCCAGCGAACGAAACGGGAAAAAATCGCACTACGTTTATTACGTTGTTTCCTGTATGTTATACGCCTATCGTCGTATAAAGTATATATCGCTGTCCGACAGCATTATTTTATTTATTGGTATTAGATATATATAATATGATAACCTTTATTTTATTACGTGTGTTGTACGGTTTTTGCTTAATGAGTCTCCGAGCGGTCATAAACTCTGTAGCTGCTACCTACTTAATTTATTAAATTTTTTTATTGTACAAAGCACTAGGTAGTATATAATAGTGTGTGTGTGTGTGTGTGTGTGTGTGTGTGTGTGTGTGCTTACTCACCTCTCCTCGAGTTGTAGTTTAATGTGTTTTTAATGTTCCGTTTTTACCGATTTATCGAGACCAATAATGTAATATTGTGTAGGATGCAGGAAATAATAATTAAAACCTGCAGATTTAGGCCAATTTATTTTACGTATTTTGTATTTACGTTTAATATGGTATAGTGCCCGACTGTACGGTATATTGTCGTAACCAATTACCAAACATATTATACCCATATATATATATATATATAGGTACTGCGCCTTTATTGTGTGTATAGTGAATTTTCGTGTCCAATGATTGCATTAATTGCCGGTCTTTCATCTGCAGCCGTTTACGATAATATAATTTACGCATTAAGAGAGTTTCGAAAAATAATATCTCTACAGATAACAAAGGTCGAAAGGCTCGAAAAACAAACGAAAATATAATAGCCGAGGAGCCGCGAACCATATGAGATTACGTGATTTCCTAGAGGCGTCCGTCATGGAATCGTTTGATTATCCAGGTATATCTGCTATACTGCCCGATATAATTTCAGTATTTTCTAGTTTTCTGCTATAATAACGCTCTTCCACACCAAAACTTCTAAAAATGTAATTCCGTGAAAACACATCGGGCAGGGGTCGACATCAACCCACCCATGTATATGAGTTTCAACCGTAGCATAGCGATTTCTTTGATTATAAAATATTATAATAACATATTAGTGGCCGCGGTACGTGCGATTGGATTATTCTTCTGCAGCAACAAGCAACACACTTATTAGGTTTACGTTTTGTCCGGTCAAAGCATATGATAATATTCCCTATGTGTACTTAATTTGTGTGTTTTGTAAACGTGTGCAAGTAGGTACACTTTTAGTGGCTACTCGACAGTCGCTTGCAGGCTTGCGTCGATTGTTATGTGTTTAGTAGTTGTTAAGTTTATGTTATAATTTCATGTATATTTAATGCACGTACTTATAGTTTTTTTATTTTATTGTTTTGTAGTTAGTCATTTTGCATTTTGCATTTTTCTTTTCTATTACAGTTCTCGAAGAAATTCAGATTTTGGTGCTTCGAGCGACGAACGCATTCCATACAAAAGGTACTTCATAATATATAATATTTCCTCGAGATGTACTGTTGTAAATTGTTCTTATTGTTACGCCAACAGCACATGATTTTTATGCTTTCGTGTGATTATAATATTCGTAATCAAATATGGTATTTTTCGATTTTCAGGGGAAAGAGTCGCAGCGTTGACCATGGTCTCTCGTCGCCATTCGACTTGGATTCCCTGCGGAGTAAAGTCGAGGGCAGATTCGAGAGTGTCGACAAACTTAACAGAGGTGAGTTTTTGAAAACGTTTTTCCAACTCCCGTTTTGAGTACTGTGTATGGAATATAATATCCGTATATACCTGGTATATATATATGGTTAAATGTCAGACCCAACCAAAAAAACATTAATAATTTGCTACGTTGCATAAGCAATGGGGTTAGGTCAGCAGGGTTACATTTTGGGTTTCGCAGGCATAATGCATTTCTGCTGTTGCAGTGCATCGTGAAAAATGATACAAAACACTTACACCATACATATAATAATGTGCGTCGCTGACGGCGTTTATGGATTTTGAATTTTCGCCTCGTTTACCTAATTGCGCGTTGCCCGGGGTCAGCCAAACGCTAATTGACCCTCCCGTGTCCTAGACCTGTCGAACCCAAAAACCCTTTAGTTAATTAAATATCCTTGGTGATTTATGGTCTGCTGGTTTTTAGCTTTCGTACGCGCATGTACACCATAATATATGGCATAAGTATAGTGTAAAACGTTATCGGTTCTTCGGGCTTAGGTGTATAAAACACCCGGATACCGACGAAGTAAACATAATTGAAAAATTCGAGATCCGTGTACGAACGGAGCTGCGAATGAGCAATTTCGCAGTGAATAATCGTTAGTTCTCATTTCTATATTTTTCAATTTCCGAACACTAATATAATACATAATGTGTAGTATATATATATATTTACCTATCACTAACCAGTAACCATAAGGTTTTCGCGAAAACATTAAAAATAACAACGGTAGTGTACGATGCGGAGAAAATGTAGTGAAAAATGTACTTGGCGCGGAAAAACGTTTTGCTAAGGGTATACACATCGTTTTAATAGTTCGTAGCTTAACTTAATGATCAAAACATACCCCGAGCATTTATGATGTTGTTTCATTACAGAAAAGTTGTAAACAGTGACAATTTTGTTTTAATTATTATACTGCTCCGAAACTAGATACTTGTTTTCGTTGTATTAACATAATATGCGCCGCTGGTTGTAGTTGCCGTATATAGTAATATGATATTATGCATGATCAAATGAACTAATCTGAGAAGACGATTTTATTTTGTTTCGTTTAAATCGAACGACATAACAATAATATCATCTCAACACGAGAACGGCGTCATGTACGATAATGTTACTTGTGGAAATCTAAGGAAATAAAATAAAAAGCACAGGCACTCAGTTTTCACTTTTTGCACGTATAGGCAATACGTATTTAGGTGCCTGCATCATTTTACATATATTGTGTAGGTGTAAATAATAAATATTTCACACGTTTGAGATTTTTTTTTTATTTAATGTGACGTCTGTATTTTTAAACAGTATTTAAATATGAAACACAAAAAATAATAAAATGTAAAAACGATTAAAAAAAAAAAAAACCGTTAATTCATTAATTGCTCGTGTAGTCGTGTGTGATGCATCTAAATGGTCCTCGTAAATGTTTAATTCTATATTGACTATTTATTTTAATGTACATGTGATTCATGGTTTGTTTAATTTATTGATATTTGATTGGTTATTGCTCACCGCTATACACAGATAACAACAAACAATTATTGTCGATTGTGTAGGTAATTCGACCAAAGCTAGCTGTATTTTTTATAATTTTAATTTGTAAATGTTTAATTTTTCCAACTTTTTAACTGATCGTTTCTAGCAATCGATTGCTCATTTTTATAGAAAATATTTCTACTTCATTTCCTTATAAAAATCTGACAAATCATGACAACATTCGCGGTTACCGGTATACACATGTATTTCTTTAATTGTTTAATAAAAACAAGAACATACAAACATACTTTAAAAAAAAAACCACTTATCACATTTGCTCGGGTATCCTGTTATGTTACTGTATGGATGTCTATATAAACCCATCCTGCAGTTTCTTTTTTTTACATTAGCTTTTTTAGAACAAATAAGTTATACTCCGGACTTCAAACGCATAGGCAAGTATATATTATATTGCACTAACCGTTTGGAAATCAAAATCTAACAGTGGAAATATATAAACTGTTAGAAGTTTTGAATTTTCCGGAAAACAATTAAAAAAAAAAAATTGAACGGACTTAGAAATGACTAGTGTCTTACTGTTAAAATGAATCATCCTGTATAGTATAATTGAACACCACTTATCGAGTTTAAAGTGTGCTCCAAAATTGTATGTTATAGTCGTTCTATAAATAGTAAATTCGAACCAGCTGGTATTCTATAGTCGGACCATTTTTGGATCGTTTACCAATAGTTCGTTTTAATAAAACATATCAAAAAACTACAGTCTTTGACAAATATGCAAGTCAATCGAGTTCGATTTCGAAATTCCAAGAAAACATTTTTCGTTTACTATATTTATTTATATGATCACATTTCAGTTTGTTTGTAATATTGCAAAATTATTTCATGCCACTTCACATAACATTTATCATCGTGATTCATGAGTCATGACCAATATACGTATATGTTCATTATTCAATACGTTTTGAAATATTTACTAGTAATTTGTAAATTTATGTTTTTCATGATGAAGTACCTACATAATTATTATTTTTTTAATAATCCAGGAATTTATATAATATTTAATAAATCGAACTAATATCTGTAAATTTGTACTTCGAATGGGATGAGAGTTTATGAAATTAGTTTGGAATTTAAAATAATTAAATCCAACACTGTATTTTGCGCCCGGGGAAATGAAGTGATGAAACAACATCAATTTTTGTGTATTTTGTCCGTGCAGTTTGTTTATGTTTATATTAATTTAATGCAGCTCTAACATGAATAACGATATAAACTGACTGAACTATTCAAATTTTTATTTGCTTGTACATAATTATATTTATATGGATGTACAAGAGAGCTTTTAGTAAAATTATTTACTTGAACTTATACTCGGTTGTATGAACAGATTTAATTCTCCCAGCATTTTCTGTTTTGTCGATCTCACTGCGCAATATCGTAACTCGAATACTCGATTGAATATAACTATATATTTTAATGCTAAAGACGCCCAAAAATATATTTTAGAATTCGATAATTCGAATATTATATAAATATCACTATAAAAAAAATTGGTGTTTTACTTTCATGTTAATTTTTTTTACCATCGATATTTCTTAATTACAGTTTCACCTGTCATACAAGTGCACAATACTGTAAAATATAATTATTGTACTTCAAAAATATTTTTCATATAGTCCTATAATTAATAATAAAAGTACCTATAGGAATAATTAAATATGCGTTGTGTATATTTTATGCAACGGTCGGGTGATGTAGTAATAATGGAGTTTCTATTAGCCTACTATTCATAATTTACACTGCGTAAATATTAGATTTGACATATTGAATTAATCGTCATGTTTACGTATACCCACAAATTCTGCCCTCTGCAGCAGGTATGGAGAACATAATATGTGTTTACAATTTTAGGCACCTATAATGTTATGTGTACGAACTACCGTTTTTTTCATTTGAATTATATCTTGCTGTTTCATAGGTAATTTATTAGTTTTAGGCCAGTCTCATTCGAGTTTGTTTTTGATTAAAATGAAAATACTTATTTTAATTTTTTTAGGTCAGGTCGGGTTTGTTCCAAAATCGTATACAGGTATAGGTTAGGCATAGGGACACCGAATTAAAGGTTTGATTCGTGTTTAAAAAAAAAAAAAAAACAACTAATACATCCGTTTCGTACCTACGATTCGAAGCGTTCTGCGGCTTTTATATATATATATATTTTTTTATAAAGAAATTGTTTTTTATCTTCCATCGGTTGTTATACTGCGTAGTGCGTTTAGGTTTTTCTCTTGCTCGCTGTTTTTGCTTTCGTCGCCCGGACGGGGCCGTGCAAGTTCGTGCGCCGTCGACCCGGCGGCGGCGGCGGCGGCGGGTCTATCAGCTGTGGGCTAATTTCGGACAGGGTGGACCGATCGATCAGCTATCCCCTGCGTGTATGCTCAATGTTTATAAAATACTGGTCCGCTCCCCAGAACGATAATCGTTTTCCACACTTTCCGGTTCGATGTCCGTGCGCGTTAATTTTTCTTTTTAACTGTTATCGTCGAAAACGGTCTGACATTAAACGCAGCGCCGCCGGGACAGCGTATCGATCCCGCGACACTGACTGAAACGCGGCCGAGCTCGAGATGGTATACCAAAGGTACGTGCGTGTAGTCGTGTGATGTCTTGTGCCAGCGAAAGTGTCATACTTATATATTATACCGTCTCGGTTTTATATATATAAATATGTTATTATATAATTACAATTATTGAAAAAACCGTACGAGTAAAAATCACCAACACCGCCTCGTCGTCTGCAGCTGCTCTTTCTGTGCAGCACACTTCTATGTGTAGGTATATAATACGTATAGGCACTCGTATAGCGTATATTGCGATCAAGCTTTTCGATCGACGAGCAAAATATTCCGTCCGAATATCGTCTCGATGACGATTTCCTTCGTATTATATGGTAGAACGCACGGACTTGGAACAATATCGCGTATCGCAGGAGCAGCTGTTTGGTTTTGCGCAAAAATCGTCCATCTCTCTTTCTCCCTCTATATCGTTTCATCCTGCGTGTACAGATATCAAACGGTGCTTGTCGCACGTGATTATGAATATTATCACATAGGTAATATATATTAAATTATTGTAAATAGTTATCGGTCAGCGTCCTTTGCGAGCGTTTTCGTTGTTTGAATAAATATATATATATGTATATGTATTATGTATATACGTGCCGAGTTGTATAGGTACGCCAATATTGATTTTCAACGATAACCGAACGCCCGTGCTGTGTATAATATTATATTATACGGCTCAAGGTTATAAACAAAATGTTATACTTTGTGCATCACATAATAATATCTCTATATAATATTTTGTACCTACGGCAGTATAATATACACGCTCGCGTCGCGTCGCCGCAGCTCGTATTTTTATCATTTGTCGTTTCTCGAGTAAACGTATATAATATGATATCGCAATAATATACAGATAAAAATATTTTATCGTCGTCTCCGTCGCCTCCGCGTGTTATCGTCGTTATTATTATTACTGTCAAACGAGCCCGGGGATGATCGATATACCTCGTGCGTCTCGCGTACATCATCGTCACGATTTGCAGTCGGTGTATGATTAATTAGGTACGTATAGGCACTATAGGTATATATTGTACATAGATCGTTTCGCCTCGTCACCGTCGCCCTTTTTTGCGGCCCACGATTTGCACCACTCGCACTTACGAACGACGACGTCGACGGCATATTGTAATTCACGGGCTCCGAAATTTTCAAATTTCATCGAGTGCTCTCGTGCGGAGGAGTGCCTATATTATATCTACGACATCGTGTTTTGATATCCCGCTCATATCGTTTCGCTCATTTTCACCTCACCCCTCCCCCCCCCCCCCTCGGAACGGGTCGTGGGGCGCTCAGACGTAAATTATTGCGATAAAGTGTCTTATACATCGTTTCGCGCGCCACATGCACGCGGCCGGCAATAATTTCACTCTGGGACCCGGGACGAGCTCATCGCGACGACGACGGCGACCACGCGCAGCGCGACCCCCGGATCCCAAGCTCCGATGCGGCTGCAGCGGCAGTGTGCATACGGCTAGGCTGCACCGACGGCTAAGTCTAAACGGTTATGGGGTGTATCGAGATAAATACACTTACCCTCCCCCCTTTCGTGTTTAATACTGCATGTAGTCCAACAATAATCGACTTTATTTGCTGACATCAATAAAGGTACGATGGTATAATTTGACAGTATGTAGTGGAGCGTTTGATAAATCATACACTGTAGGGTAAAAAAATCCATACATATAGTATATACCCACCTATAATTTGAATATCTCGCAGACACGAGGAACGTGTCTCGCAGACTTGGAGAGTGTACTTCATACTTTTTTGTTTAACAGACGAGAGATAAAATATGGATTTATCACAGTGTGTTATGATGCTGCTATTATGATATTACATAGAGTAGGTAGGTTTCGTGCTTCCGCCATCGCCGTATACTATATATATAGGTACAAAATAGAGTCAAACATTTTTTTTTTAAATTAAAAACAAATATTTTTGTTATTGTTCATAACTTTGAATAATATAATTTATCAGACTTGATAGAATAAAATAAATCACTGCGTGTTGAAACTTTTTGTAACTTTGCCGTTTGATGGAATTTAAAAGTGTATTGTATATCACAGAATATATACACACGACGTTGATAATATGAAAGACATATTCTGCCACTGCAGCTGCAGACATGTCATTGTACATTATTTGCTGACACGCCCACGTTACGGAAAATGTCGAATATCTGAATAAAAAAAAAAGTAAAAGTAGGACTAAAATTAAAAATATTTATATTATTTTTACGTTTTTGGTTATTTAAATGTTTTGTTTTAAGTTTAACAATGAGAAAAACAACATTTTATAAACCCATACAACTATAAACCATTATAAACACGTGAAGTAGTTTAATGTTATAGAAATAAAATAAAAATTAATAAATCAATTTAGTATTTATAAAAAAATACAACAATCAAATATTTCGAAAAATAGGTATAGGTACCTACTCTTGTTAACAAGTCATGCATTGTTCATGCCCGTAACTTATAGACTACAAGGTTAAAATAAAATGGATAAAAATGAAATTTTCATTGGAATGTCAAAAAGATACAGGAATGCAGCATAAAAAAGGCACATACGTTTTTAATAACGTAATTTGTAATTATTTTTTTTACGTTACTCATCAATTACTTATATCTACATTAATTTTTTATTATTTATCTTAAACTATGTATTATATTGTTTAATGCTGTTAGGCCTTTTCGGTTTTTTTCATTATTTTTTTTTTAAAATGTTCCCGTTATAACGTAGTAAAAATGTTTTTAAGCCCCGAGTGCAGACGTTATCAGGTTTGGATGTATACGCGTGCAACGCGAGCCTATAAATTGACGGCCGACACGACGCGACGCTCGGCGTTCAATAGTCCACTGTATAATAATATAAAAATATACAAAATCGATAGTCAAATGAATTCATTATTTACAAGCTTTTTTTTATTACTTCAAAAGTTTGAACCCAACATCGTAATTCGAAAATCGCGAATAAAGTATAGTGATGGTTGTCTGAAAATCTGACCCAAAAAACATTTCAAAAAGACACGAAACGTTATATTTCCAAACGAAAAATTGAATATCGATTGAATACAGACACACACACACACACACACACACGTTCTGTATACTTGTCCGTGACAATAATTTGACTTGCGAAAACATTCATTTTTGTACAACTATGTACCTAATATAATATTGTGCCGCTCGGTAAAATGGCGTTTAATTTTCTACGTACATATTAGGTATTTAAAATATTCATATAAATAATTTGTCCTTGCCGAGTTGAATTTCTGTAAACGTACATAATATTAGACGAGTAATTGGCATTTTCTGCGAACGAAAAAAGACCTACTATTAGGCGTCATTAATTAATTTCACGGCAAATCAATTGTATTCTGTTGTAAAAATGTTCAATGCATCACTGTTGATTGTTTATTGTGTATTTGTGTATTTGTGTATTCATACATACGAGATACTTGTATATGTATTATTAGTATACACACTCGGGCGTTTACAAATTAATATTCGACGAGATTGACAAAGAACGTAATTCGTACATACATAAAAATATGAAATATAACTTAGGAGACCAATATATTATTTATTTCCGATTTGATGGAACAGTTTCGATGATAATGTTCGTGTGTTTTGTTTTGAAAAAAAAACAATCACGTCTTCCGATATTATAGGTTTATAATGTAGCTGTAGTAATATTTTATTGATTTTTCCTGTAAATTTTTTTTTTTAGTAATTAATATTCAAAAACGACCTCGTTGAATCCTTTGTAAAGTACTTTAATCTTATTAGTAAGAGAAGGAAGACTTTAAGTTTGAAACTTCTTTCTAATTAAAAATACATTTCTTGTCTGAAATACATTTTTGAAAATTGTTTTTTAAGATTCTCGCTACCGAAGGACAACGTTTTTTTTTTTTTTTAATTCTCCGAAACTCCAGACTTGAAACAGTTTGTACACCTACATTTTTTAAGTAATTTTGACTACTTGATTCTAAGGAACATTTTATAGGCAACTTATTATGCATTCTGCCGTTGCCCATGTTGTGAGTTTGTCTCGTTTCTACGGTTATTCGTATTAATAACTGTAATATTCGTAAATAATCATTTAGTGTGAGGTGTAAGGATACAAGTAACAACGATAAAAGTACGAGTGACAATTTTACTCACTCGCGTGCACATGCTCATCTACTCTGTGACAACGAGAAAATGTTTTATTTTTCATTTGAACGAACAATATTCTAATAATTCAGATGGAATGCTACAATGCCCTCGATTTCCATCATGAACAATATATTCGAATCCTTCGTGATATTTACAAGGGAATGACTGAAGCTTATTTTTAGTTAATTAAATATTTAAGCTCGACATTTTTAAACCCCGTTATATGAATTCAGACGACGAAAATAAAGGTCGGTCATTCTCTCGTAAATGTTATGGATAGTTATTGAAATAGGCGTTTCGGCGTATAATGCAGTTGGGATTAGAACGGCTAGTTTTTGACTACAAATACAATATTCGCCAGGCCCCCTCACGTTTACAGTTTTGTTTCATCAACCGAGTCGCAGCTGTACCAATATAGTACGTATTTATAATATAATATTATACATGAATAAAAAAACAGTTTTCATTTCGGATTCAAACAACCTATGACCTACATATGAAAATTATAAAATACTAATTTCCACGCATAAAATTAAATCACAGTTTTTTTGATTCTGAGAATCTGCAGCCCAAATCTTAACAGACATTGGATATTCACTGGTTTTCTGATAGAGCGGTTTTCTTATTTTGTTGTTACTCATAAACGAATAACCATAAATAATTTAAATTAACAGCATACGGTTAGTTTATCATTTTCTATACTTCATAGTATTTCAAAATATTTTGACTCGTTTTGAGCTGTTTAAGGACATTTTCAATTTTCAATTTCTTTTAGTTTTTTTGCTTAAATATTAATAATATGTCAAAAAGCTTGAAAATTGAATACAAGATTCCTTAAACATTGTTATAATGTCAGTTTAAAAATGTTAAAAACACACAAAATTTTATTCTTAAGCCGAACAATTTAAAAATTAAATAAATAAAGTTTTTTATAGTTATTTTTAGTTTTTATTTTTGCAATTTAAAAATATTAGTCGCCTGTACTTGAAACTTTTGGAGTAGGTATATTAATTTATTTTATACACACAATGACATTTTCAAATACAATTTTTTCAACAAAAAAGAATTTGACCTACTGTAATACTAATACCTAATAACCTAATAGTAAAATAATTTACTTTAATAACAATAATATCATAAAATATCTACTTAGTAATATTATAGGCTAACTGTCTTCACTCAGAATTTGTTTTCGTATGCAATGATTTTATATCATTGAATTCAAATTTAAGACATCTATTACAGTGACTCCCCATAGACACCTATTATGTACACCAGAGAGCTACCAGCTTTTTTATTTATAAAAGCATGAACTTGAAATTCAAGATTAAATTTATTTCCGGATTATGTGGTTCTTGTATTTCGATCATTTTCTTTGGATTTAGAGTTCTATAAAAACACACACACACATTTTTGGGGATTTTGAATGTATCGTAAAAATGTTCTTCGTTGGGTCAATTTCGGGAAGAAAGTCGTAAATAGTTGGTAAAAAAGACAATTTCGTTCGATTTGACGAATCCGGGCAATAAACAGTTTGTTCTTATGTGAAATTAGAGATTCCTCGAATTTAAACCTTCCCAAATTTAGACATTTATTAGATACGTAATACGTAAATGCTACTGGATGCTTATTTCTACTTATTTTTACTTTTCCTTTTTGATTTTAAAAGTATTAATCTGAAAAAAAGAAAATAAGGAATAAAACACAGTTTTTTGCTTGTATTTTTCTATCAAACTTACTGATTGTAAGAAACAACAACAAATATCATTTTTAAAGTTACATTTTTAATCTCTATTCTCTATAATCTCGCATATTATCACCTCGTATGCAGAGAGACTACACATAAGGCCGCCAAAGCGATTGCCTTAAAAAAAAAAATTGGCAAGAAACACTCATTACTGTTTGTACTATTGCAGTATCTTACAAGACTGTGTAATATAATATTATTGTATACCAAGAGTGAAAATGTTATCAAAGTTGTATTTTTAATTGTATGTATAACTATTCAAAATATTATCTTTAAAACGACACAACTAATGACATTTATTTTACTTTACATGATTGGTTCAATTAAAAATAATACTCTGGTAAATCAATAGTGCAATTTATTATTGCTGATATACCTCGTTTATTGCGTAAAGTCAAATGCGGTGTAAAATGTAAAACAAGAAGAAAATAATCAGAGCTTTTTAAAGATTTATTCTTAATATAGGTGGTCCACTAAAAATTCTTGCTCACTCCTCTCCAAATTTCAACCAAGATTATACGGCATGCTGATAATATGCGATAAAGCGTTATAGCATAATGTAAGTAATATCATTGGTATTCGATGTCAACACGTGACAACATCAGTGAGATCATTGATCAGAGCGATAACGGTCTGCAATTTTATGGCGACGACGTAACTCGTTCGATTATGCCGCCTAACATGTACACCTATGTAGGTAGGTAGGTAGGTACCTATACGCTGAGAAATTAATTAAAAAACAAAACCGTTATTTATCGACTACGATTTAATAATTTCCAAATATTAGGACCCAGCTTTATGTGCACGTAGCCGTCGGTGTGTCGATGCAAGCGGTATATTATGCCCTGCTGCTACACACACTCAACTGGTTTGCATCTTTTGTATCTTGTTTTCGGTACCTACGTACTTTTTACTTACGTGCCCGAATGCGTTGCTATCAAAAATAAAATAGAGCTGAAAAAAACTTTCTAAAATAAATATCTTTAAATCAAATGCGTATGAATAATATCGACTGACCTATATATTATATTATTTTAATGACGAATTTAATAATGTCACGCAGTCGCTACTATAAACTAATTTATATTTACTAGGTACCTACTTATATGTACATTGTACGTAGTACCTGTATAACAAGTAGAGTAAATTCGATGTCAATATATCAATATATATTTATAAGACAAGTAATGATGGACACCCCGGTGGATTTACTAGAGGCGGGGTCCAGGGTTACTGGTTAGGTACTCACCCACCCCTCCACAAACGTCAAAATAATATGATGAACAATAATTTTTAATATTCCTATAAACACAGGAATTATGCTGTATATTTTTAAGGACGCACAAAAGCAATACCTATGTTAGATTATTCGACCCCACAAAAAAATATTGAAAATCCACTACTGAAAATAGATACAAATATCCCCTATAGACCTATAATACCTTATAATTCGTCTCTATTTACAATTATTATAATACTATACGACGGCGGTATAAATAACAAATCCTAACCACGGCGGTACGGCGATGATATTTTAATTTATAATAAACGTATAAAATAAATTAAAAGTAAACTTACGTTTTACAGACACTATTGTGCGTCAGTATGTAATTTTTCGGCACTCACATTACACCTACAGCGAATTTATTATCACAAACCAAACAAAATATTGCAATGAGTTCAGATTAGATAATTTTTTTTTTACAATATTTGTACTTAACACGATTTGTTTAGTATAATATGCACAGTTTTTTGGTCGTCATTAATTTTAACATATTTTTCTGAGAAAACAGTCACCCATTGTTACTGATTATAAAAATATTTTCATTTGTGAAGTTAAATTAAAACATTAATTCCATATACAATATTTGTATTTTGAGTTTTAGCCGGTCTGCATTGTGAGTACTTATCGACTATCAATACCCAGTGTAAATTGTATATTTTTACTCTAAATTACAACTTTTTTAAATGTTTGGGGTACTTACTAGTTACCACGATATAGTCAATTGCCGTAATTATAATATTATTATTTTCCTGATTTTTAATATATATATAGATGATAATAATAATATGCCGTGTATGAATAACCGTTTATCTTTGAAACCTTTATACAAATCGATAATGATGTACCTATACATGGAAATATAGGTATATAAAAGTATAATAAATAATAACATCAACGATATAAATACACTATGTATAATAATAATATGGTCACATCCTTGGTTTCACGTCTTAGTCTTTCGTAGTTTTATTCCATAAGTGTTTTTTTTTTTGAATTTCATAGACGTTCGCCTTGCCACATCATACGTGTATCAAAATATATAATAAATATGTATCAAGCATAATAATATACGTTTATGTTCATGTTGTTCTGATATACCTACTTACCGTCTGTAAAATAATTACAATTATGAAGTGCACATAATATTACCTAAATATACGTAATATAAGTGTAGTTATCTGCACTTTGTCATTTTTATAAAATTGCATTAGATATTTTAACATAAATCGACTAATATTGCAGGCCTACTGTTAGTGTTGTTACGGAGAGTAGGTATCACAGAATATTAACGAAGTTTTAACTTTTGAACTAGTAATTGCCCATCTTATGCACGTAAGTATTATATAATATATACCTACTAAAATTGCTCGGAAATTCATACATATGGAAATTTTTACTTGGCGGTTGTCCTAAAAATTGTTATATATTAACGCTATAAATTTGAATCGCATCCTAATGAGTTCAATAATGAAATGTTATTTAGCATATTTTCCCATACTTTAAAGTGTTTACATAAATATGAATATTTTAAAATAAAAATGTATTTTACAGCAAAGTTGTGAATTTTTAAAAATTATATAGACGTATAATATAGTAATTTTATATAAAATTGATTTATCCCGTGCATGTTAAAATGTGTATTTTGTTAAAAAGAATTGCTGCATGAAAATAATAATAGTATAAAAATGTCATATTTTTTAAATAAAAAGAATAAAAGAAGCACAAATGCCTGTAACTGTGCTTGAAGTTAACGTCCCAACACATGGGTTAGATATAATGGCCGATAACTATCGTTCGTTTTATTTGAAATCAGCCAAAATCCATTATTGTAAACTGAAGTGCTAAAGGTAAATTTTAAATACAAAAGTTCAATACTCTGTTGATACAAAAGATTCATATTTACAAAATGTTTAGGGTTTTTCTCTTCTATCATCTAAATTACCTACTATTTTAAATTCATTATTAGGTGATTTTATGCGTATATTTCAATTTAGTATTTATAGTGAATCAACTTCTTGATACTATTATAGACCTATAACGTATACGTAAACAATACTTGTAACTTGAACATCTGTTGAATACTTTTAGAACTCTTTTATTTTTATATCTTTTAATATTTATAGCCATATTAATCAAATAAACTTAAATGGTTTTCATACACGGACAAAATTAAATTAATAATCAAGGTAAGAAATAAGTATATTTAAAAAGTTATTCTGCACTTACAATTATTGACTACACATTATATCTGTGTCTGTGCAATGTACAGTGTACAACATTTTTGTCCTAACTAATGCACATTTAGAAATGGATATTCTTGATTTTATTTTTTTAAATATAATCCTTCTTAATTCTTATAGAAATTCATTCAACTGCAGACAGTAAAATATATTAAGTTAATCAATGTGCAGCAGCCACCTACAGATATAAGTATAGAGAGCGTTAATTATCCACACTAATTGAAACAGACAGGGTTGAGGATAATCAAAATATAAATGCTTAAAATAATTATATGCAATTTTATTGATTAATCAAAATTAAATTAAATTCATTAGCATGTATTATTTGGATACAAAAGATGTTCAAAATGTACAAGGAATTATAAAAAAAAATATTTTCTTATTTTTGTCCATACGTTTTATTTGGAAGTAGTTTTTTTCTCGATATTATTTTAGGTCTATCACTCTATGTTACTATAATACTATAATATTATTCAGTTGTGACTTGTGCTGCTATTTGGGTTTTTATTGTTCCTACAACATAATAATGTTGCGAGTGGCTTCAATGCTTAGCAATTCATAAAATTCTTTTCCACAAGTTAAATCAACATGTGTTTCAATTCACAGAAATTATGTTTTAGTTTCTAATTTCTATAACGACCATATGTGTATGAGTCATTATTTAAAATCTGAACTCCCTCGATCGATTCTATCATACGCATAATGACTCTATAATTATCGATAACGATAACTTGGATGGATCATAATATTATTATTGATATGAATATTTATATATTATATATATTAATATGTATGTATTATATATATATTATATATAAATATATTAATTAATAATTTGACATTTATATCTAATTGGTAGTGTTCAATTATAGTTCATTTAGTTTATCAAAAACGATGTTCGATAAAATTAGTTTTTTGACATTTACATATTTTATTTAAGTTATCTTATTATTCAGTTAGTAGTTTATCAATGATAATAATGTTAAATTAAATTCGTGTTGGGTATTTATGTACATTAATTTTGTGTTTACAATAATATAAATTATAGATGTATAATCGTGTACAAAAACACGATAATATAATCTCTGAACGATTTTTACGATACTTCCGGTTTATCGGGTTGTAGGCATAACCATTGTGCTCAAGCCGATGACGATGCTGATTATACGACAATTATTTTCTCAGATCAAATGAAATGCCTAGTGTGTAACCAGCGTTAGACTTCAACGGTTTAAAAGCGGTCAGTTAATTTTTTCCGTCGTTCAAACTATTCGTTATTGTCGTCGAGAAATATACATCGAGGATATTACATTTTCTTGGTAGGTACTTATTATTAATACATTTAAATATCTCTTTAGAACGTTTCTATTCTATTACTTAGATTGCAAGCACAAGGGTTTTAGAGAAAACATTAACTGATAAAATATACGTATTTCTAAATATAATTTTAAATGTAACTTTAAAAACCACATTGTTCACTTTTAAATTGGCTTAGTGTTTTTAAATTTCACTTTGTAAAAATGACCTATTGATGCCTTTTTGATTTAAGTAGCTACATTTTTTGGTTCAGAGACATATTGTATGTGTGCGTTTATGTTATACTTTTATACCACAAACAAAACATATTAATAAGCGTTTTATAATTTATAATTACATTAAAATTATGTAAGGGTACATCTATAATATTAAGCTTCTACCTCATTAATTTTTCCTTCAATTTTTACTCAGTGAGAAGGTCTCAGTGACTCAATAGTCACTGATCTGATTTAACGCTAAACTAATTAAATTTAAGTAAATGTATATGTAGAATGTAGATGATATACTTTTTTTATTAAAGTTATTATACGAGTGGAGTGATGGTGGTGCCAATCAATATTTATATTTACTCATATAAATTATACTGAAGTGTCAAAATACAAACATATTTTGTAGGTTGAAGCAAATCGATGTGATCCTGTTTTACAATATTTCATATATGAGATAGGGGGTATATTTCTAAGACTTCTGGATTAAATATGTGTAGGTTCAAGTTTATGTTGTGTTAATTTACTTTTATATTTTTATATTCAGTATGGTTTTTTTTGGCTAAATAGTTTAATATATTACTATATTTTAAGTATTTATAATTGATATTACACCAAAATTCAATTGAGTATATCATAGTAATTAAATTTACGAAAAGAATTCAGAAATAAATTTAATCATATTGTATTAACATTTATTAGTAAATCGTATATAATTTAAGCAGCTTATTAAGATTTACCAGGGGAAAAAATATGGTAAAATTTGAAAAGTTCTTACTTATATTTAATATACCTAAAATTGTTTATGTACCTCTCAGGTTAATATAAATTTTACGTAATATCCTATAGAAGTAGGTATAATAATAGTTTCAAAATAATAAAATAAACTTTAATCTTTATTTAAAATTATTTTACCGTCTTCTACTAATCTCGCAGGCTTGTTAGATTTGTGCCAAATAAAAAAATATTTGTATTTATTATTTACTTTAATATTAACTATAAGTAATTTAATATCAACAGATACCAACGCTCTTTACTAATTACCGATACAATAAGTAAAACAAAATGATTAACTCTTAATTAGTATATTAATATAAAATAATGACCTTACATTTGAACTATTTATTAAAAATGAATTTAAATAATTAGGTTTATGAATACTGAATAGATATACTGAGCACATTTATTTATTTTTATTGCGTTTGTCTTTCAAAACATTCAGTTGTAATTTATATCTCCCCGGATCATCATATTGCAATCTTTTTCGATGTAATTAATTCTCTTAAAAGACATGCAATGAATATAAATTACCAACAATTAAAGTATATTATATTTTATAGATACATACTTATAATAAGTTTATATTTAAAATTAATTTAAACTTATTTGGTTGAAATACAACTATATCCTATCGATAGTTCAGTGTGATGTATAACTATGTCGTATTCATCATAATTCGATAGCAAAAAATGTTCAACTGCTGCTGATCTATTGACTATTATGTTAATACAGGATGAGCCACCCTGTTTAGTTACACTGGCATTGTTTCTATATCATACGTGAAATATCATAATTTTTTTTTTTTACATAATATTTTAAATCCATTAGTGGTAGTAATAACCGATTAATCGATAACAATGTGTCGTAAAAAATGTGTTCAGAGCCGATTATGGTAATATTAAATAAATACTGATATTATTCAAGGGCGAGTACAGGATCTGTGTATCTACAGAGGGGGCACTTAAATTAAAAACATTTTTACGATGCCGATTTTTAATAATCAATGAAAAATTATGTTATATTTTTTTTGAGAATGGTGGTGGGTGGAGGGATGGGGTAAATTGCCGTCAATGCTGACCCTGGATCCATAATTGATATTATTATAGTAGTAATAACAACTAATAGTTAAGAAAACAATTACTGTAAATCATAAAAATCATGATAGGACAAATAGGTATAGGTACACTGCTTGTACTTATATTTATTCCTTATACGGCTATAGGCAATTATATCAATTCAATTTATTCATAATTATTGAAATTATTTAATTTTAATATTTATTTTTGTAATGAGTATTGACATATTATATTATTTTGAGAAATCTCACTTCTCCATATAATACGACACAATCGGAAAATCGTGTACAAAGGCTGATTGTTACCAAAATCGGGCAAAATGGTTACAAAATAATTAAAATAATGTACCTACTTGTGCAAAATAATGGCTTCTTTTGCATTATGTATTTCAAATACATAATACAAAATGGTTTGGTACATTATATATTTTTCATATATATTATATTTATATATATACCCAACAAAAATTTTCTTTCGTATGTATATTACAAGTGTCATGCTACTAGATATTTTTCCTCTGCAAGAAAAATTGAGGAATCATAGATACATTTTTATGTATTGTGCAATGGAAAAATATCTATAGTAATAGGAATACAGGATACGATTTTTTAGGAATTTCTTAATTTTTTTTTTTTGTTTTTATTGTTGATTTGTGTTCCTATGGAAATACGAAAAACGTTACGAAAATCGGTTAGAAAAAAAGTTATGCAAAACCCAAAAACATGTCTATGTTAAAATATTATTCTTTGATAATTATTGTTAGATACATGAAGATATTAATAATTATAATTTAGGTATACACTATAATACAATATAAAATGAAAAACAGTAGGTTGTCAAGTCACCAATGAAGTGCCTATATTATGTAATTGCAAATTGTAATTCGTAGGTATAATGACAGAGTGATTCACCAAGCATACTCACGCTCACGCTTTAATTGTACTTAAAGAGTAAAGACCACATTTTCCAATTTCTGATGAGTTTGTACAAAAATAACAAGTATTTGAAATATGACCTTTGGGTATGATTAAAAATTCCAAAAATCAGATTTTAAATAACTTCATTTATTGAAGAAAAAAGCGGGTGAGCGTGATTGGTGAATCACCCTATCTATTCATTGTATATAGATACATGATGAATATAGTATCATTGTAGTATCATTTAATACAATGAAATACGAATAGAATAAAACGACTAAAAACGAATATAAGGTATATTAGCAAAAATTATAATATTATATACAATAATGTATTTTCTATTTCATTAAAATAAAAATAGCTACATATTAAATATGGAAAATACAAAATATTGACAGAATATTATTAAATATACAAAATACAATTTCAAAATGTATACAATGAAAAATATAAAAATGTAGATATTTAAACCACATACCTTTTTGCCCAATCCTCATTATTAAGACAGCCACATCGTAACGGAACCGTTCGAAGGGTGAGTCTTGAAGGACTGTTTTGGCTTTAGTTCAATAACGAAATCGCACATTCCAATAATTCACACTTAAAATATACGATTTATAATTTATGTTCAAATTAATTGAACATTTTTATTTGAAATATAAAGTATACCAGTATAAACCATAAGCTCGATTAGAATATTCATGTTGGTATATGACCTGAATATATACCTTTATATTTATCATTGGTTGATTTTCACATAGGGGAGGTGATATTGGTGAAAGTTGTGTCTATATAAGGAATAAAATAATAAAATGCGAATCGCGTCCCACGCCGTGCGTATTATCGCCCTCACTTCGACCACTGCAGGACTGAGTGCGTACCGGTAAACCACTTATAAATTCATTCCACGCCACGTTGACTAAAAATTGATTTTTCTCAGACGAATTTTTATAATTTATATTTCATACACTATTTTTTTTTTTAAATTTAAACCCAACCTTTTTTATCTCGTATCACGAGATCCCCGGCAAATCTCTGACGACCTAGCAGCCCATTGCCTATACTGTATGGGTGTATATACGTATATAAACATAGCTGAGTATGGGCTAATATACGTATCAAGATGGGAAGCCACAAAAGGTAGTATCGAGAGGAGCCCTTATATTATTGCAATTTTCAAACACTATTGAAGGTCAAAAAACTGAGAACTACGTGCAAAACACATTTCTTTCCAAAAACCAGTTGTTAATAGGTATATATAGTAACATTTTGACAGTGCTCGAATTGAGAGGGATATAGTCCCTCTTATTCTTTTTAAAAAATATCAAAGTTACTTACCCCTTCCGATTATATACTAATTAATGATACATGCCAATCTCAGGTACTTACATTTCTTTTATACTTTTTCAATTTTGCATACCTTTTTAAATTTTTTTTCCAATTCAAGCTCAGTATTTTGACGTTCCTTCAATCACGATTTTAACATGTAATTGTTATGAATCAAACGGTAGGATTTTTAAGGTGCAGGCAATCGTTGTAAATATTGAAATATTTGCGTTAAATATATAAATCATAGTAGTGCAGTGCACACATAAACATTGAGGTACCTACCTATAGTAAATGATTTTATAATTCTAGATGGCTATGCCCGCGCCTGATAGGTAATGCCTACACATATTACACGATACATAAATAATTATAATCGGTATACCTATTTAAAACATATAACTAACATATAACTACCTACGTATTGTTTCTAAAAAAAAATTAAAAATAATTTTAGTGATAAATTCTTTCCAAAACCCCGCCTCACTAAATTTAATTAATTTAATATACTACGATGTAAAAAACACTGCAGTTGTGGAAAATAGATAGTCTAATAGTCTGTTGGCAGTGGTCCGTATGCTTATGTACTGTGTAGGTAAAGTTGAAGTCTGAAAAAGTTGTAAAAATTCGTCTACATACCTTGAGAGAGTAAATTTTCAGTAGCAGTTATCGATTGAAAATAAAAGATGATATTGTGTGCAATTAATTTAAAGATAGAACAAAAAACCCTTTTTCAGCAGTTTTTTTCACAGCTTTTATAATTCGACGGTTGTAGTCATAATTTAAATTGTACTCGGAAGTCGAGCCGCAGAACTGATTTTCTACACCATTCGATAGCGGAGGAAAAAAATAACAGATCACTACGTACACGTGCCAGTCGGTCGGCTTCTATAGTTGTGGAAAACCGGCGGCAGATGGCGTAACGCGAACGGCTTATAGTTTGTTACAACCTCAGATCATTATTCATTGTTCAACCGTGAATATATTTACATATTATTATTATTATTATTATTAATAAAACACTTTAAGGTACCTACCCAAGTGGTTACAACCGCGAATTCGTAACAAAACCAATTGGTTGGCCAGCAGCAGCTTGTCGCTGAGCAGCTGAAGCTTTCTGTAAGCTCGACACGTCGCCGCCGCGCCGCGCCGGCCGGCCCATAGATTAGGTAACCCGGGTATACGCGCCCGCCAACTTTTTACTGTTACCGCGGCAAATACAACAAAACAGTATGCGTTATCTACGAACGTCACCGTTATCACTTATCAGCGAATGTCCCCCGGGCGCCGCGACTGGTTGCTAATCATCATTATCATCATCATTATCGTCATTACTAAACATTGTACTATTGTAGCATATTGTACACACTTGTCACCTATTCACCAATTATTATAGTACACTATACGCAAGTACACAAGTGCACAGTCGCGTTCGGCTGTCGGTCTCGGTTGTCGACGTCTCGGCGTAGAAGCTGATCTCGTTTGCGGCGAACGCGATTATCGTCTTACGTCATTTTGTATCGACGATCTGATTAATTTATGTTGACGTACTCCACTCGACCAACAGCCGTTTAGAGACCCAAGTGTATCGGTGTTTGCTCGAGCACTTCTTCGGTGCACACGTCTGTGCAGTACACAGTCATACACACATCATGTAAAAATGTAAAATGTAAAACGAACATTGTAGGGAACGCATGAAATAATGTGACGTTTAAAGAAGTAAGTGAGCCTGTTTACTCAAAAACCCTTGTGCTTCCTAGTTTTCTCTATAATTAATTGTACCACCGCCTTGTTTGTATAGAAACGTTCTTGAGCACTCAGTTATTTATTATCTTTTCAACTTTTATTATTTTTTTGTTTTTTTTGTTTTGTTTTTTTTTTGTTTTCCATACATCCTTCTTAGCGTGTGCTCATAATTACTTTAACAATGCAGCTTTATTTGGCCGACACTGTTCAAAAGTATGTGCATGTCTACTAGACAGTTGACACATATGCGCAGTGAAATCCTGCAGGAATTTTTATGGTAATGGAATCCACTAGCATGGTTAGTTGTGCGATTGAACAGTTTTACACTCCGATGACGGTGACAATCTATAAGAGCTGCAATGGTGGCGAATATTATGTCCGTTACCAAGTACTGCCAGGTTTGATTTTCATTATATTTAGCTGTGATGTCCTAACTTTTCAGAACATAGAGTTTGATAGCAGATAGAATCACACTGTTAGATTTTTAACAGTTCTGAATAACAGTTCAGATAAATCCTGGCTACCAGATATAGTATACGTTTTTTAAAGATTTAATCCCAAAAATGTATATACCTAGGTAGGTTTGAAATACTGATTTTTATCATAATTCTAGGTACATAACTTAGGCTTAGGTGAGCATGTAGATAGGTTTTTTTCATTTTAAATTTGTTTTGTTGTACACCAATAATTCATTTTTAAGATTACTTACCACAGATGATTTTTTTCTATCAATGTTGATCAAATGATCTAAAACAATTAATCTAATTAATTTCTGTTCTTATTGATTGTTTTTGAATAATAAAGTAGTGTTGGTACATCTATATTATTTTGTTGGCAAAACCCTATAAATACACATTATGTACAATATAAGTTAAACTCTGATATTGGCATAATAGCTTCAGCATTTTCGAATGAAAAATTGTACCTCCAAATTCTGAACCAGGGGCAAGCCCAGGAATTTGAATGGGTGGGGATAAAAATATTTTAAATAATTCTATAGAAAGAATTGTCAAAAAAGCCAAAATTATTGTTAGTTCCTTCCCATCTGAATTCTGTAACTTTATGATCCATCACATTTTTTATATTTTATAACACAAATTTCAATAAAGAAGATTATTGAATTCGATTCCCATCTGTTGAAATTATATGAATATTGGGATTACAAAATATATTGCACTAGCATATTCTAGAGCTCGTGTATAATTATTTTTTTTGCCTAAAACCTGCATAATATTAAAATACTTTTTTTTTAATATAAAAAACTACTCACAAATATTTAATAGTTTAGGATTGTTAGTGTTAAAATCGTTGATTTTATACATTTTGAGAATATTGATTGAGTCTGTAGTGTAAGATGTATAAATATCCTCAAAATGTTTTGAAATACCTAATTAAGAAATATAACATAGGTTGATTATTATAGAAATATAACGTAGGTTGACAATCCAAACTTATTATCTTATGGAAAATAAAATCATGTTTAGCTAAAATGGATTTAAATATCTTAGATGTGTCAAATTTAAATTAATTAATCTTAAAAAACAAAATTTCTATAATTTTTTAGTTAATATTAATGTTAATCAATTAATATTTATATATATATATAGGTGTATAATGGTTTTAACAATATCACATTGGTATCAATCATTAGAGTTGATTTTTTGTATGCAATATTTGTGTTCACATATCCCTAGTATAATAATTACAATATTAATGCATGGCTTTTTACTTCTTTTGGATGGTTTATCTTTTATAATGTATATGGTTTTAATTAAATTGAAAATAGCTTGTAATGATTTTAGTAAAATTAAGTCTGAAACAACCTCCAGGTTATAAAAGCATTTTAGCTACAGACTGAGAAAGGTGAGTTTCATTTTCAAAAAATGCTTATTGCATGGATTATATTTATGATGTAGTTGTTTATATGTTGACTTATTTATGTATATATTTTTTATCTACTCAAATTATTAATCATTTTTATCAATAAATTGGATATAAACTTGTGTACAATTATTAAAATTGAAGTATCTTTATTTTTACATACCTAATGTGTTTAGTTTATAAAAATAATAAATATCAATGATTTTAGTTCTTTCCTTCATCTTAAAATCTATACATATTTGACCATTTAAATTTAAGCATATACTTATAATAAAATCCTATTTACTTAATTCTGATTGAAGTGTAAGGTATATTATTTTAATTACAATCATGAATGTTATTTTATTTTTATGTAAGCAATTTTTGAGTAAAAAGTTTCAGGTTGAATACTTGTAGGTGTAAGGATTCAAAAATTAATATAAGATGGTACATGTTTTTACATAAAATACCGTAACACACCAATATTCTTCAACTATTTAAATTAAATTAAATGAATGCCACACTGACGATCCAGGATTTCCTGTCTGATATTTTAAATGCATTTCAATAATTGTTTAGATACCTATTGTAATATTGCTATTCGTTTCATTTGGTTTAAGTGTGACAACATCGAATCCCTAGGGTAATTAATATCAAAAATAATTCTGAATAATTATTTTTATTTAAAATATTATATAAGTACATAAAAGTTGATACAGTTGAATAAGTCACAATACTCGCATTAATTGTTCTTTGGTGAGCTTGACAAATCAACTTTAAGTAATATAACTCATAATGCCAAATGCTAATAGCAATTATGATAGTTATAATAACAATCACACTGATACCACTATATCACATTGTATAAATTTAGCAGGTGCTATAAAAGATTTAAATATAGTACTCAGTATTTAATTCTCACTTAAGTCTACACTTAAATAGTGCCAGTTTTAGTACAATATATACATATTTACCATTATTAGGTAGGTATCTAGGTAACTAACACATACAATATATCCGTTCAATCGCTGGATTAAATTAAGCTATACCAATAATTGAACAAGATACAAGTGTTTAATTACTAGATTTGATTACATTTTAGTAACTAGTAATTGAACACATATAAATATGAAATTCTGATACCTAAGGATTTTTTAAAAAATTGTATGCAAACAAATCATACAAAAATTGGTTTTCATCACAATAAAACAAATAATTGCTACATTAATGAATATTATGTGATCTCACAGAATTATAATTATTATAAATAACAGATGAATACAACAATTGCGTTAATTGTTAGATCTTAATGAACTCTGACATCAATTCTGTCTGTTCACTGTTTGGGCAGAACATATTAATAATGTTTGATTATAAACCTAATAAAAACACTGCATTATTTAGCTAGAGGTAGTTAAATATCTGTTGTTATACATTTTGTATTCTAATTTCATGTAAAAACAATATTTTTTATGACAGTAAACATTTTTAATTTAATATTTTGAAGCAGAGAATTATTCAGAGTACTCCTTCCATTCAAAAAAAAATAAAGTTTCAAATGAGAAGTCAATTAGTTAAAAGTAGGTAAACGAAGAACTGGACTATCATTTTGTGGGATACTGTTGTGCCACTACTCCATTTGTGTCTAAATTTAAGAAATTAACTTCTCATTTTAAATTCAATTTTTTTTATTGAAATTTATAAATCAATCTTTTTTAAAAAATGTTGTTTTTCAATGACATTAAACTAAAAATAAAGTATTTATGAAATATTGAATGATAAATTACCCTGTACAATAACATTTACAATTTATTCTTTATTACGCTTATGAATAATTAGGAAACTATTATAATGCTTATCTATATTAATACATGTATTGAACACATAAAACTATTAAATTATTAAAACCACACAGTACTCAAATGGTTTTGTTGTTCTTTTCTTTGTTCACTACTCTAAATAATTTTATTTATAATATATATTTATTTTATAGATTCAGGTACGGATGGGGAAAGCCAGAGCGGCAGCAAAGAGCAGCTTAGCGAAAGAAAAATGCCTAAGCCTCCTCCTATTTCCACCATCACATATAAGGTAATGTATTAAATTTAAATATTTGATTTTGCTTTTGTTTAATACATGTGCTGTTAAAATATTTTAGGTTGAAGCATCAGATACATTGACTTCAGTTGCCGCTAGATTCGACACAACACCATCTGAGTTAGCCATACTGAACCGGCTATCATCACGCACACTATTTCCCGGTCAGATTCTTCGTGTCCCAGATAAAAAACGAATATCTGTGTCAGAGTCTGATGCATCTCAAGTAATTTTCAGCTTATAAATTATAAAACGTTGAGGATATAAAATGTTTCATTTTATTTTTAGGGAGGTCTTAGCAATTTAGATTTATCTGAAACTAACAGTTTCACATCGGCTGATGGAGAAAGTAGACCTGGATCTGGGCCTTCAACCGGCAATGATAATAAAGATATCATTGATAGAAGGGAAGATGGTATGATACATAAATAATTATATTAAAAATTATACTATGTTTCCAAAACTTTTCTAAGTTTTAAAAATTAGTTTATTGTGCTACCATTATATTTATTATAGTATAATGTAAGTGACTACATTTTAATCATTATTAAGATTCAGAACTTAATTCAATAAAATAGAAAAATATGTGCTCAAATTTTGAACTATTATGTAGTGAGTGATGTCTCACATTTTATCATATAATGATTTAAAGTCTCACATCAGTAATAACATTTTTTGAGTAGTTGCCAGTTGGAATATGGAAAATTTAACTAAAGTTGAGTAAGTTTCATGAAATGTTGAACAAATTTACCCTAATTTTATTTTAAATATTTTAAAATATCTTAGTATAAATAAATATTTTGAATTATTTCGTTGAAAAAACCTAATCATTTTTCCTGAATACGTTTTTTTTTTTTTGTCAATTACGGCTAATTTGAAAATATATGTTGTATTCAACTGTTTTCCTCGAGTTGAAAATTATAGCAAAAAAAAAATGTTACTGATTATAAAATTCTGTTTTGTAAAAGTGGTAATAAAAACTTAAATATAGAATTAAATATTTGAATAAAAGAATTTAGTTATGTCCCTACTAATGTATTATACTCAAAATATAATTTTTTTAATTGTTAAGCTAAATATTAGTCAGTTTTAAATCAATATGTTTAAAGATATGAATAATTAATATATATTTAAATACTTTTACTTTTATATTAATTTAAAATCCGTTCTTAAGTTTAACTAATAAATAATGAAGTATCATCGATGTCACTAAACCAGAAATGTTCAACTTTTATACTTTGTTCACTTGACAATTGATAAATGTTGGATTTATGTGGTCAACCAATAATAAAAGTATACATATATAATATAAAGAATATTGAATACCACGGAAACCATTTATTTTTTGTTATGAAAATTTTTTAAGTTAAAACAAAATTTGTATACCAAAAACAGCATGTTGAATTTTTGAATATAAACTTGAAAATACTGCTTGTAAAATGTTGTTTTTTACACATAAATCAAATTATTATAGTCATTTACTACTCAATAATTTAAAAGATAAGGTATCTATATTATTTTCTCACACCAAAAAGTTTACAAATTAGATACCATAATAATTAGATGTATAATGTACCTAATTTCCACTTGGTTATCTAATAATGACAAATTTATTATTACAACTTACCTTTGTCGTTGGTATGTGTATATGTATGTTGTCTATTGTAAATTACAGCGATAAAATTATTATTAAAAATGTAATTGTTTCAATATGATTTAAACTAGAATATTAAATTTTATGAAAAAATGTGCTAATATAAAATATATGCAATATCTAATAAAAAAAATACTAAAAAATATGCAATAACAATTTTTTTTCTTGCATAATATTATAAAACACATATATGTTATCAAGCTAAATTTTTAATATTCTATTCATTTCTTTTAAATATGCTATTTCATTGAGTTCTGAGTCTTGATCATAATACACTGATTACTGCACAAATATTTATGATATCAAATTTTGCTAGTGAAATCAGACTTATGTATTAGATACCAATACATTTTACTGAAATATAGTATTGCTTTAATAGTATTTAATAACACCTAGCCTACAATTCATAACATCTTGTGCAAAATGAGGTAAGTTTGATGCTGAAACACACTCCCTATGTACAAATCACTACTTTAAATAATGTCAGTGCACTTTTTTAGTATTGAAATCAACAGTTGATAAATTTAAATTATATGTATAAATAAAGATATTTTTGATCGAAAAATTAAATTGATTTTGTCTGTAAGCTGTAACTTTGTAAATTTGTCATGTGGCTAATATTTTATTCTAGCATATTATTATCTCCCAGCGTGTATTTACAATTTACATAAAAACTGTTTTATGTGTGTACAGTGACATAGTATTGTTAAAACAAATTATAATTATTTAATTTAAAATAAAGAGCATTTACACTGTGTTATCTTGCTGATGGTATTGTTCTCAAGTGCAATGAGCTTATACGCAGTTGCCATAATGTGACTGATTTTAAAACTCTTATCTGCTTTAACAGCCATACATGTTTTAATTTGATACTAATATCAGTAAATAATTTGAGTATAATTTTTCTTGTAATAATTAATAAAGTCATCCACAATATTATTTTAATATTGCTTATTTATGCAAAACAAATCAAAGTAGTAATTTAAAAACCATTAAATTGTTTTTAATTTGTTATGTAAATATTCATGTAATATTGCATTTAATAAAATGGGAGACATAGTTATGTCTCCAAAGTATCTCTTACAACATAAGGGTTACGTATATTTTGGTATTTATAAATCCTTCAATTATTCCATAATTTTTCTTTTGTCGAACATTAAATATTTTTAGATAATGATTAATTTACAAATTTATTGTTGCAGACATGTTGGACACATTACGGCCTTCATCTCCAAAACCAGGTCATCCAGAACGTATTGGTTCTTCAGTATCTCCTTCATCAGGTAGATCACATTCGCGCGGTGTAGAAAGGTTCCTCAAAATAAATGTCAGACACATCACAGATGGACAAGTATGACATAAATTATATTTACAAATATAAAACTAGTAATAATAATAATGCAAACTTGTTATAGGGTGTGGTGGGTGGTGTATTATTGGTCACTCCAAATGCTGTGATGTTTGATCCAAATGTCTCTGACCCGTTGGTTATTGAACATGGGCCCGAATCTTATGGTGTCATAGCTCCTATGGAATTTGTGGTGAATGCTGCCATATATTATGATATTGCACATATGAGAGTTGCTGGACCTTACCAATCAACAGGGTATGTTATTTAACATGCATAATTGTGGATAATAGTTATGATTTTTATATCCAACTATTTAATAATTTTAGAAGTGAAAATGAGAATGTTACAAAACCAGCAATTTATCATTTATCTCCCATTCTTAAATCTGAAGCAATGGAAGACAATGAACATAAGTCTCCAACGATGTTAACTACAATGCAAACTGATTCATTGGATAGTGCAACATTAGATTTACAGATATCTCCTGGAGGTCGAACTGATTCTCTCTTGGCTAAGGATGAAACTTTTCCAGAACTTAGGTAATTTCAATTATACCTATTTATTTTATTTCATATTATATTTTAGTTCAAAAATGTTTAAAATATTTTTAGATCTTCAACTGAAGATGAAGAAGAAGATGGTAGCATTTGTTCATGCAACGCACAGAGAAATGATGGAGCTGCATTTCCAAAAGCTTTTGACCGTGATTTAGTCACACCAAGTCCTATGAATAGATCTAATGATGCATTGGTTAGTTTTTCAATAACTTTTTGTCCACTTATTCATTTATTAAATATAATATTTTAATTTTAGAAGAGATCAGACAAAGAATTGGCTATTGAACACATTGGTAATGAAGATGATAGGCCACTTTCTTCGATGTCAGCAGAACAAGATGCTGTTTGTAGTATACGTAATATGGAACAGCGCAGGCAATCTTCGATTGACCAACACTGGGCAATGCCAAATAAAGTCAGATCTCTTGATGACGAACCTCCGGTTCATCATGCAGTGCAAGGTATTACATTTTGCAAATGCATCTATTACTTTTGCTTATGATATAAATTATTAATTACAACTTGTTAAAAAATTCCTCATAATTTAACAATAATGTTGTTTTTGGAGTTATATATGGAGTCATAAATTAGTAACTATAGTAATGATTGTATTAATTATGTATCCTAGAAAATGTTGAAGACTCTGAACCGTCAAGTGGTTATCTGGTAAAGCAATCATGTCATGATTCAGGCATTGATATTCGAGATCCACCTGTATTACCAATACCTCGTAAAACTGTTTATTCTGATGCTGATATACTTTTATCAGAATCTGAGTTTCTTCCACCAGTGCCTGTCATACCATTGTCTTCTGACCATCTTAATGACGCAGTTCAACTACGTAAAAAGAAAACTACATCAGTGTCATTTAGTTTAGAAGATTCTAAGGAACAAGATTCTGCAGGTGCAATAGAGATTCAAAAGGTTGATGAACAAGCTGAAAAACAGGCTCAGGAAACTAAAAAAAATAAGGTAGAGTATTTTATTACTATACCGATTTTGTTAAATTTTCTTAAAGATTAAAACAAGTATAATATACATATTTTTAGATGTTGAAAAGGCTTTCTTATCCCTTATCTTGGATGGAAGGATTTACGGGTGATAAAGATAGCGAAAAAGAACCGTCAGTTCCATCTTCTGCTGAATCATCTCATCTATCTCACTCATCCAGTGTGTTCTCTAAAGTTTTTTCAAGGTAAATATCTATTTTTAATTTAAAACAAATTTTAACACAACACTTTTATTAATATTTTTAAGCATCTTTTATACATTGAATAAAAAATTGTAGAATATAATAATTTATTTAACATGGCACTTTTGTAAATAAAATGCGTACTAGGGTATACACACACTTTTTTTATTACACACTTTTAACTAGCATCTCCGTAGGAGAAGCTTCCATAGTTTTCATATTTTATTGTTTGTGTTATTGAACTTTATAAGGAAAATATTATACAGTTAAAATAAAATTTAGATTTCTAAAAACATATCCAAAATATAAGTGTATTGGATATATTTTTATATAAATTTATGGTTTTATTATAAATTTGTCTATTTCATTTTGAAATCAATATGAGAATAGATATTAAATAACTATTATTTATTAAATCCCTCTTAATTATAATAATTAACATAAGCTTTATATATTTATATTTTATTATTTGGACTTTTTGGGAAAGCAATTTTTTATCTCAACAATTGTATTTAAGCATTTATTTAATGCTAATTTGAAAGCGTTATTGACTTGAAGCTATTAAACTTTAATTTTTGTTGCCATAATTATACACTGAAGTGAAATGTAGATTACCCAACAATTATAATATTAGTTGGGCTTACATTAGTAGTTTGTATTATTAACAGTGTTTTATTTATTTTTTGTTATTGTTAATAATAAAATATCTATTTAATTTTTTCCCTACACAAGTTTTTGCAAATTTTACATTTCTTTCCAATTAATTCCTTTGAATTATTACCTTTGACGATTAATAATAGAGAAAACTAAGAGAGAATTCACTTCTCTGTGTTAGATTGATCGAATACGAGAAAATTTATAAAACTCACTAATAAGCTAAAAATCAAGACCTTGGGGATTGAATTTATTAAATAATGAACTTAATATTAGTTAATATTAGTATTTATAAGAAAACTATGAAGAGAACAAATTGAACCAGAGTTAATTAAAAAGTGTAGTATGAGGATATGATGATAATTTTGTATTATTGCTAAGCTCACCAATAAACATGGTGACTGATTTTGGTTCGGGTCTGTTCCTAATGAAAACACCGAGCGAGGAGAGTGGGCGATTCCAGTTCCCGCCACCTCAGGACTGTTCGCCCGCCCCGCCTTCGGCCACCCCATCTAAACGTGAAGGCCTTGCTGGCTTCTCGCCGTCATCAATTATTAACAGCGTAGGGTAAGTGGTCACACACTGTACCCCTAAATGTCTATCTGTCATTGATATCATGGTGATGTTATGTGTGTCCCTTATCCTGCCACCAAAACCACTTAATGTAGTATTTTTTTAGTGCAAGTTCTAGTCGTAGTGCATCAATTTTAATCATTAGAATGCCATACAATTATTTTTTTTTTCAATTTACTTTATGTACACTTTTAAATTATTATAATTACTAATTATATTTACCTATCATATGTTATAAATTATGATATAATTTAATTTAATTTACATATATTTTGGATTATTATAAAACTGCTTTGTTTTTTTACAGTAATATATTTTTATTAATGTATTATGTTAAAATATTATTTTTATTTTTATTATAATTAAGCTTTGCTGATTATTAGTTATTATGTTTACAACAAAAATATACATTTTGTACATAATCAAATTTTACTTTATTTTTATATTATTTGTTAATACAAGTCTTTATGATTATTAAAGGCGTTCATCAGTCACCACCTTTATACGCCAGCAACACAATAGCTCAAACAGCCGTTCAGATAGTCAGAGCTCTTCAAAAGCTACGCAACCTAAATTAGATTATCGAAGTATGGTATCTGTAGATGACATGCCTGAACTGTTTGTATCTTTTGAAAGTGAGTGCAGAGTATTTACTATTTTCATACAAAAATACATACTAACTAATATATTTTACTCAACAGAATTAATTCCAAGACCCGTCCACACATTTGAAGAACCACCACCTCTTTATTTAAGGCTTCGAATGGGTAAACCAAAAGACAAAAAAATACCAAAGTCAACGCCTATCATGTCATATGGCAAAAAAAAGATGAAGCCAGAATATTGGTTTAGTGTTCCTAGAAACAGGTAATGTTATTATGTTAATTACCTACTTACTGTTTACAGTGAACTATTAACATAAATTTGATTTAGTCTTGCAGTGAATTTTAATAAAATCACAAATTAAAAACTAATAATTTTATTATTGGACAATACAATTTGTATTGATCACTTACTGTAAGATATTATATATACATCACTGTAAGATCTATGTATAATTTAAAAGTAGTTATATTTTTGCTCCTTATTCACTAAAAACAGACAAAAATGTAACAGAACTAACAGATAATAATATTTGTTGGTATGTATAAATAAAGCATAATATTGTTCAAGAACCTTGACTTATTGTTTCATACAAGATTTGTGATTCTCTAAATTATTAGATTTTAATTTATAAAAAACTATTTTTGAATAGTTTTACAAACATTAAATTATTATTTTTATTTTTTGAGATTATTTTGTGATATATGCTATTAACTTTTAATTTATGCCTGTTTTTGAAAAGTCTTAAATATATTTGAAGTGAAATTAATATGCATTTCTGTCAATTTAATTAAAAATAATTTTGAGTTACCTATAATTTTAGGGTGGATGACTTGTATCGTTTTCTAATGTTGTGGGTCCCCCTCTTGTACGGTGACTTAGATGAAGAAATAGTTGCATGCCGTGGTTTCGAGTTGGTTGAATCCGACACAGAACTGTGGGAAGAAGCGGAAACACCACCTGATGATACTAGCGATAAAAAGCTAGACCGTAATGAAAGTGAAGCTGGTGATCTCACACGAGAGTCTTGGGAGGTAAGTTCCTATAATTATATATCTAGTTTTTTAAAATCTTAAATATATAATGCAATCTACATTGATGGATAATCCATGATTCATGATATTTAGCTTCATGTGCCATTATATGCGTAACTAAGTATTACAAGGTGTCCCCTGTTTTTAAATAAATATTTTTCTATAAAAGGTGTTAAAAGCGCCATATTCAAAATTGTACTCGATGCTGAAGACTCAGGCCGATCAATTCGGATCGTCAGATTCGCAGGCTAATAACGAGGTATACTGTTAGTTATTAACAGAGACCTAATTTGCTATTTAGTCGGACATAGTGGTAGTGATAATGTAAATGGCCAATTTTTTTTCTCCAAATGTAATCTTAGAAAACTGACCATTTTACATCATTGCATTATAGCTGTGATTATTAGTAAGCATATTATTTCACAATACTGAACTGTTTGTCGAGCCATTGATGGCAAATTTGCACAATTAATACTTAGCACATAATTATATCATTTCGAAATTATTATATTTTTAGATTATATTATCATTATCTTATATAAGTTTGGTGCTTTTACATTTTAGCTGTAATGTACCCTTTAGTTTTTATAACACCAAGATTATTAATTGATAAAGGCTTTTAACATAGTTTAGTGCTTAATTTAGGCTATTTAGTTGCTTTCATTGTTAAAATTTATTGGATCAGTATTTATCCACTATAGAATATAGAAATAATTAACGAATTTTATTGTAGGTACGGTAGTGACATGAATGATTACTAGATTAAATTAGGTGTACCTAAAGGTTAGGTTAATTATGTATTTTATAGTCGTGGATAATTTTATTTTTATTGTTGCTCAAAACAATCCAAGTTTAGAATGATTTTCGGAATGAAAGTTAACAGCCCAAGTATGATTTTTACAAAAATCGTATTTGCAGGCTTTGACGTCACAAATCCACCTGCGGCTGTTGTATATTATAATATCGCTTTCGCGAGACCGCGGAAGGGGAGCATTTTTGGTCTATGCAATTACGTGACCGGTCCATCACGTCGTCCATAGCAGGACGTGTGTGAGACACCGGATTAGTATACAATATAGTTTCTAACGATTACCGTCGATCACATTAATGTCGCCCACTCATCGGCGTGATAATCTTTTCAGTTTCCAGTGTGACAGTTATCGCGCAGGTCTTGTGTTAGGTCGTCCGAGTCGGTTTCAATTGTATACCTATCGTCGTCGTATTATCCGCAATAGTCCTTCGTGGTGTTGGTCATTTCACATACCTACCCGCTACGTTTTGTCCAAACAATGAGTCCTTTGTTATTTGTTTGACCCTAATCGAATTACTTAATCCCAAAAAGTACTATGGTATACGTATTGTCGTTACTAATTCCAAACACGTTTGTAACGTGTTCCAAAGGTTTCACAAATTGAAAATTGTACGCAGATTATAAATTATTTTCAGAATTTCCATAATTAACAAAAATTATAATGAAACACGTGAGTATCGTTTTTTTTTCAAAAAATACCACATTTTTACGGGGAGATTCGAGAACCATTCAGTCGTTATTATTTTATTTTAATAAATTATCATTGATTTTAATTAAAACTACTGACCTTCAACTGTGTATTTTGCCTGATTATTTAAACTTTGTATGTTGTTTCTTGTCATTTTTTCAACTATAGAGAGTGTTGTGTTCCAAATTGTCCTAAATGGTCTCATACATGATAAAGTAAACCGAGATCGTTTTCGGAACCTATAATGTGATTATGTTTATTACATGTTTTTTTAATTGTATAAATACCCATTTCATAGTGATCAAAATATTATTATCCTACCCAGTTTAGCTGACTTTGTTATTATAGGGATAGTCTGTTATTGTTAGACTTTATACCAAATAATAATTGGCTTAAGTCTCGTATTTCTAGAATATTCATTATAATGCTTTACAAATAGGTTAGGTTAGTTTAGTATATATTATAGTGTCAATTATTGTCCTTTATTCTGAAAACGTACAATTTTTCATAATTCAATTAAGCACTACATCGTAATTTACTTTTATTGTTATTAACTTTGATATAAATGTATAACATGTATATAATTACAATTTATCATACATATAAAACATATAATGCACATTCATGGCCTTTAAATTAAGTTCCTCTTAGTTTGGATACCTAAGTAATCTGTGTTTAAATCATATTACCAATGATGTTAAACCGTGACCTAAAAGTTTAAAATTATGCAGCAGCATTTAATTTAATTCCTCGTTTTAACATAAGTACTTACTGGAGAACGATAAAATTAATATTTAGAATTAATAATTTGCTACCTAACGATCAAAATACTTATTATTTACATTATTTTTAAACTACATTATAGTAACATAAAAATGGTATTTTATCAAAAATAGGAAGATATTTTTCTTATTAAAATTAATTTACAAATTACACAAATGTATGTATTTTTTTAATTATATAGTTAATAACGTATTGTTATTTTAAAACAAAATTATTAAAATAAGACGAAGAATATTAAATCACAATTCGCAACTTAAATCGTACCTATGGATATGTATTGTACGTGCTGCAGTAATAGGGTAGGTTATCTGTTACTTATAGAAAACATAATTTACAGAAATAAAAAAACTATAAACAATTATTTATAGATTAATCTTTTTTAATAATATTTAAATGCATATGATGATTAAGAGACATAAACAATAGAGGTCGGTAGAAGGGAACTTTCTAAAATTGACTCGCTCACAATCAGCTGTCACGGTGACCAGCGCATGTAGTTTTCCCAATCAGTAGTTAAACGCAATAGCTTCATAAAGCATTCTGTGTTCGTTCTGTTTAAATCGTCAACGTGTTTTAAGCTAATTAAATAACTATAAAATAGTAATAATTGTTTTTATTTCGATTTAAATCTTAACGTATACGCTATACGTATCACATTTGTGTATATTATTATATTACTTACGTCTGACATTAATGGTTGTAATTTGAGTATGAAAGTGTCTCAGATGTGATGCAGTATGATTTCTAAGACATTCATATTTTTACTACAACATGAATAGTTTTGGGAAGTCGTCAAAAACAAAATTGGCGTCCACTAAAGCATTTGTGAAAAAAGCGCAACAACTATTAAACAAACGCAAAGTAAATCAATAATACGCTTAGTAATTAATTATATAATGACTTATAACCTAACCGTATTGGTAAACAATACCAAAAACATAATACGCTGTATGAGTTTTCTTAAACAAATTAAATTGTGTTGATGATTGATCATTATAGTATGGCGTTTAAATTTTTGTTTTATACAATTTCGTTTAGTGAATGTTGAATGATTCTTGAACTAAATTATCATTTAATATATTATTTTGTTAATATCTAGAAATTCTAATATTGTTGAATAATCTTATTTACTTGTTTTTATAGTGACAGTGTGTTTATAATATAATTTTTTTAGTAATTAATTTGATTTCCGTAGTTTTAAATCTCGCCGAGACTTAAAATAGTATTACATGATATGTTTTTTTCTTTTAATTGAGAATTCTAAGTATATAATCTAATACCAATCGTAGTTATTACGTTTTTACGAGTTATAACTTATAAATTACTTCATAAAAAAAAAATAGAACGTAAATACACTGTTATAACCGATCGCTGTGCTTTGTATTTCAATAAATAACTTAAATTTATCAAATATTTCAGCAAAGTTATTTAACCAAAAGAGTATTTTTTGATTGAACATAAAAAATAAATGGTTATTTTTACTACTCGGAAATATCCCAAGTCGTAGGTATTATTTGAATATTTTAAATGTATATGTGATTATTAGACGTATTGATACAAGTGTCTGACATTATATTTTGTTTTTCCTTCTTTTGAGTTTGAACTTTCAATTATTGATAGGTTTTCACTTTTATACGTTTCATTATCACTGTATGTATATTGTATGTATGTTTATTTATTTTATGCATCAAATCTTACATTAAAGATTCCGAATAGCGTTATTTTACGGTTATTAGAGAGTTATAAAAGTTAGTAGATAATTACATTTTAAACATTGTAGTTATTATTTTTTACCACAGTTACTTGTATAATATTATGTACAAGATGTCTTGTGTTTACTGCGCATACTTGGTACCCATATTTATATGATATTAAATAATATTTTATTTTGCATATCTATTCACATGTTGGTCAAGCATATTTATTTAGACTCAAATGTTCGTTATTTTTAAGTATATTTTCTTTACCTTATCTCTTTATACTTTTATCTTATACATTTTACATATTAATTTTAACGATTATTATATTATACGAGTGTTCTTCGGTGTTTATTCCTATAATTTAGTGCCTGCCATGAATTTTACTCGCAACAAAGGCAGAGATGACAAATACGGGTGCTATAGGTTGACCTTACTTGTCTTATCCTCCTAAGTTCAGTAGCAATGACGCCAATAATACGTCTCTTTAATTTGAGAGTTGACCTACGAAAGACATTGGCGAATAGTTAATATTCTTATTACAGTGAAAACACACTTGTGTTAGTACTAAGTAGGTATATGATATTTTTCTTCCTACATACGAAAAAACCGACATATTTTAAGTTATCTAGTACGTTATCAACATTTGAAGTTTGTATCGTAATCTCGTGATTTTGGATTCTAATGTCTACGTTTCTCTTAGCGCCTAACTAAACGATCGTGTGTTTCGTATATTCATTGTAACCTTGGATGATCTAACCGCGTATTGGTTAGCCCGGGGCCCAGTGATATTATAGTCTATAATTTAATTTCTTTGGAATATTTCAATATTGTGATGTTATTTTCCACAACAAGAATAGAGTTTGCATTTACTGTGTTCCGTAGTTTCGAATGGATTTTATCAAAATTACCTACATTTTATTATTTTTATTAATTGTACAGTGTAAACAATATATCGATATTTAATTGTGATTTTAAATAGATGATAGTCTTATTGTTATTTTTTTGGAAATTTGTTATCTCTACAACTTATTTTTGATGTGTATTTATATAATATATTAGGTACTTTCATTTTTTTAATTAGTTTAGAACACTTTAGTTTAGTCTGTTTCACATTATTTTTTATGTTCTACCGTTTGTTTAATGACAGTCATTTTTCTATGCACTGTCTGTTCCAGCCCATTTGACCTTCAGACTTTTGTTATTGAATTATTTTCCCAACAATACCATATATGCGTACAATTTATCATATATATATATAATATAAATATATTTGAATATTTAAGTTGTTTTTATTTAAATGATAACACAATATTAAGTATGCTAATTTGCGTATCCTGTATTAGGTTATTTCAAACCATTGATCGATGAATTATAGTTAGTATTGATTTTATCCAATCTGTTTTTTATATGCTTTTCACGACTCATATTGTAGAAGTTATAAAATTCTACGATTTAACCTTTTGACAACTATTCATAGCATTTTTAATTTTTAATTTTTAATTTAGATATTGTGCTGTAATTGACATTTATATATGAGTTGTTCGGTTAGAATTAATGTATACTATTATCTAGTTATTATTTCGTCTAATTATGAAGATTTCAATATTTAGTAAAATTATCAATAGATATAATAAACGAAAATAGCTTTTAGAATATGAGAACACATTTCTAAGGATAACGCCCTGGATAAGTCTCAATACTCACTTTGGTATTCGCATCCGATATTATCTTAAAATATTTGTATGTATTAAAAAATTATAACTACGATTTGTAACCTCCCGTGGTTTCCGTTTGTGTGTATGAAGTATAATGATCTTTTAACACTTTTGTTGTGTGTAACCTATGCTGTGTTTTCGTTTTTTAATTTATTAGTTGTTATTATGAGATTTATGACCATTCGGGGTTATAGTTGACCGTCTGTTCTCTAGATTTTTGACGTTCATAGGTACACTGCAAGTGTTTCTATAAAGTGCGTATGATTTTGTTTTGGTGGTCAACCGTGCGTTTCACACAACAGGATGAACTAATTTATCGAACATCGTTTGAATATCCTTCCATACAAACCTTTGGTCTTTTTTATGTTCAAGTTGTGCCCCTAGCCATCTAGCGGTTAAATATTTTGTGCGTTGATTTATTGTTTTTTCTTTCTTGTTATTTACCTACGATATTACGTAGGTAATAATTCATAGTATTATGTTACTATTCGCATCAGTCTTTGATGTGTCGATAATATTAAGAGTTTACATCAGTGTTTCTCTATTTACGCCGCGATAGTGACCGGGGAAATGGAAGTTATAAGCTCAATTGGGAGGCATTAGGTTATAAAGTGGGCGGTGGCTTTTTTTTTTATGATGGCTTTGTGTAAAATATATCGACGCTCATTTTCTTTTGCAGTCACATTATCGTTGTACGAATTATTTTATGTGTGTATTTTTAGAATAATTATTGTCTTATTGGAAGGAAAACGTAATTTTTTTTAGTGGGTGGTAAACAAAAACAGTTTTGGAACCACTGGTTTAGACGAAAAAGGTGAGTCTTATGTAACTAGTCTGAATATTTCAAAAATTAAATTTAACTGTTTAAATTACAGCGCATGAAGGTTCTAGGTTGTAGGTGCGATATCGAATATATATATATAAGGTGATTCATTTTTATATTCACGTTCATATTCTATATTTTTTTAAACTCTTTTTCGTATATAATATTTTGACGACACTGGAAAACAACATATTTGAAATACAAATTAATATTCGAATTTTTTTGAATCACATAAAATTATGTAAAAATAATATTTTCAAAAAAGGCAAGATTGTAAAATAATGAGTATAGGCACTTAAATGAATCACCTGGTATAGTTCACATATTTTTAAACATATTAAATAGAGTAGTCACATTTGAAAAATGCCTATAACGCTTAGAATTGATAAGTATAGGTATTATAATATAGGTATTATAGTACCTACCTATCTATTTAAAAATTTTTTAAATTGTATTAGGTAATTAACTTTGTGCACAATTTTGTTTTAAAAAATAAAACTTGTTTGTATGCATAATGTGCTCGATGTGTATTTCAAAATTAAAAACAATTATTTATGGTGATAAAATTATTTAGGCGTGAAATCACGAAATAATGATTTATTTATAGTTAAAAAATTATAATTTAATAGTTTTAAATTGAGTTCTTTTAGATAATAATATAATAGGTATGTTTATATTACAATAAAAACCCACAAGTTCATAACATATTTACCTGCAATATCTAAAGTAATGCTTTACGCATTTCCACACTTACTTAAAATGTTGAGATTATCTGTGTTTGGCACTGCTGAGTTCAAATATCATTTAACAACGGTTATAGGAAAGGTGCAGCATTTGCTTAAATGTAAGTAAATGTTTTGGTCAAAAAATCTAATCATGCAATTTATAATTGCGTACCTACACTTGATATATACATGTCGCATAGCATTTTTTAACTTTCAATATATATATTATATATCTATAGGTAGTTCCCGAACTAGACAATTAACTACCTATTTCAATCATGAAAATTACCGTAATATTTATTGTTACTTCAGTGACTTTAAACCTTCATCTCTAGGTATTATATTTATATATTTGCATGGTCTTATTTTATTTTATAGTTTGTTATTATCTTACCACGGCTTGTAAAACGAATACCTATATTATACCTACCAGTATACCAGCATTACATATATATGGACAAATGAAATAATCAAAATGCTCAATTTTATTTATATTTATAACAATCATCACACATCATCAATAATCATTATCATAATAGTATTGTATATTAATTGTTTCTTTTTTACGCGCATTTATTATTTCATAGCTTAGACTTTGGTTATCCGTATGAATTATATGATTATAGTTACTCCATCACAAAACCATTGCAATGCAAACAAAAAGAGGAACTTCGTCAACAAAATAACAAACAAACAAAATCCGAATTTACTGTATATACTATACATATTATATTATACCGAAATATTTGTTTGCCATAAACCTGTGTGACTCGCGTGACCTATATTATAAGCGCACCTGCTGTAGTTTACCTACGGCGTAGTGTTGTTGATAATTTTCAAAGTATATTATGTAATGTATAAAAAGCATGTGAACGTACATTTTTACATTTCATCTTCTGTTTGTAACCTGTACCTACCTACATAATATCTGCCTACCTTTATACAATATTATAGGTGTATCACGAAGATCTGTAGCATACATTTCACATTAAAATTACATTTTGCCTCAGATCTTCGAGATACATGGGCTGTAAATGTAGGTATAGACTACCCAATATTATGTCGTAATGTCCGATCGCTGCAGTACTTGTGGGCAGTGCGATATATTTTAACGTATGTTTACTTTACCTACCTATATATACCTATGTGTTATGTTGTGTTTATATAGAGCATGCGTTTATACATAGAATGTGTATATATTTGTGTATGTGAGTGCACCGATAACATAATATTATATCGTTATATTATGTACTTTTGCAATAATTTATTAATATAGTAATTATTGTTGCACCGCAAATTATCATAATATTACTGTGTTATATTAAATTTTAGTTTTTACGCGTTCGACGAAATGCATTATTCGACCGTGTATATTATTATGTACGAATTTATAGGTATAGGCGAACTTAGAATTTGATTTTTGGATGGACTTATAATTATTTGTAGTCCTTAATAATTTTTTTGAACGTTATACTTGTGCCCTGTGCTTGCCCCTAAGTCCGCCTATATTTATAATATATATATAGTCGGGCATATCCCGCTTTAACTGTAGTACAGTGCACATGATTCTAATCACCGGTTTTTTCTTACTTACACGTATTTAGGTGCTGTCTATGAGTGATGAACTCCGTCGGGCCTTCTACGCGACTAGCGTCAATTCATTAGACTTTGAATCGTATATCCCCGACTTGCATGGCATCACTGAAATCTTGACCGAAGACCACAGGAAACAGCTTAGCAGGCATTTGCCGGCCAGAGCGGAAGGTAAATATTATTACTATTATTATTAAATATAACAAATATGCTGACTTATACACAATAAATATTTTTAACGTCGAGTCTTATTATTGGTCCTATGGTTTTTCTACACAACCGAAATATCTATAGATCCCTAAATACACGTGTAATTATGTTCGATTGTCTCGCTATTTACGTTGGGTCACAATTTTTTTTTAAATAACAACACGAATATTACTTATAGGTGGTATTTGCTTAAATTTTAAATAGTTCATTAGGAAACTACATCTCCCCTCCTTATACCGTTAAATACACCTCAAAATACAGTTTCGCGCAATGTATAGTCTCGAAGGAGAAACTAGCTTTATATAATAAAATTACGTATAAAACTTATTCATTATAATATTTATATATGGCGTCATATTATTTTTAAACATTTCATCCTTGGTCTAGTTATTCTTAATCGTCCCTAGTCTTAACGTCGACAAGTTATTATTTCTCCATTTTCATCAATCAAGACTACTTGTCCACCACATCATATTTACTCCTCTACACCATATTTTATTGTCAAACATGAACACGATTTTTATATATTTTAAACATGCCTCAGTTGCTGAATATGACATTTTAATTATAAACAGTGTATTATTTTTAATTTTTTTTTTTTAATTAAACGCTGTATTTTGCCGTAGCTCGTGGGAATGCACACTTTTCAGGGATGATAAATAATATAATGTTGCAGATTAAAAATAATATAAAACTTTGCAATTTAATTTAAACACAATATTAATCGTATTATTAATAATCCTATTAACCCATAGTAGTTAATCTTATTTTTGTCGTCCGCATGTACAGGAAATTTAAATAAAACGTGCTCGTGAATTTATTTTGTTTCGATGTCGCTGTATATCCGTTTTAAATGTGTCTCATCTTTAAAATTGCAAACCAAATACTAGTCGACCATCATGATTTGTTTATTCTAAACGATTATTCTATTTAAATCCTACTCAGATCTATTTAATATAAGCGCATATATGTAGTTTTTTTTGGATATCGTCCATATTATAACAGATTAGTTTTTGTTTTCATTATCACTTTAAAAATAAGAACTTTATAATTCAATTTTTTTATACATATTTACAGGCTTAAAGTAAACTTTATTAAATTTGACGTTTAATAAATTGACTTCTATTTCAATTTTAAAGGTTGATAAATATGATATTTACGCATTTAATCGTCTGTGTAGGTTTATACCTATATCATTATATATTTTTTTTTTGTTTCAAAGTGAATTATTGAAGGTTACTTTTAAGTTCTATGAAGATATACTGTTTCTAAATGATTGGACTTACCGCCACGTCGCTTCAAATTAATAAATCCTGGAGTGTCATCAGGCAAATTGAAAACAAATAGGATACCATAAAAGTTTAAAACAAGTCCACAACTATATAATATTAAACTCCGAAGGAAATTATTTGACTAAAAAACCTTCTCTGGCTTAGTTATATACTGTACTTCCTCTGTAGGTATACTTACAACTAGATAAGCAAATATATAGTAAATATTTGAATGTACATTATTTTGTGTAAGATGTAAAAAAGTTGAAATTGAAAGATAGCATTTAAGTAGTTAGGTAAACTATTAAAGACAAATATTTGTTCGTTTCAGTTTCAGTCGAATTAAAATTAAAAACCTCCATGTAACAACATTTACATTTTATTTTTATTTTTACAAGTCAACTCATTATGCATTATGCATGCTGGGCTTACAGATGTGAATATCAAATTGTTTTTTTTAAATGTTAAATATTTCTCTTTTTTGACTGGCTTATAAAAAATAGACGATGGTCGTAGTAGAGTTTTAGTAGTTGTATCGTTTACAAAGACAAAGGGTAATTATGTAAGTATAGAGGGAGGATATGGATTAAAAACTTGAAAAATGGATAAGTTAACTTTCTCGTTTTTTTTTTTTATAAGACCCAATTGCGTATATTATAATTATTATTGTTGTTATTATTGTTATGCTTCGTCGGCGGCGACGGTGGCAGACTTTTGTGTCGCTAATAATGGACGGTTTCCTGTCCTTTGTCGCGTGTGCCCCCGTTGTCGTCGGTCCAATTGCTGATTTTTTTTTATCGACATGAAAAGTTTGCCGGAGCCATAGTAGGTACATAACTCTGTATCAGTTGAGTGTATTCTTGACGTTATTTTATTTGTGTATATGTGCGACTTCCAAGGCTTTTGTTATTATTATCATCATCGTCGCTGTTATATATCTCGTCATAGGTGGAGACCATGTAGGTAGGCTTTACGAGAGATTAGCCCTATCAAATAATTCTGCCGAGCACACCAAATAAATTCATGTTTCAAGAGTAAAATTATGTTTTGCAGCTTGTGATATTGTAACTATTTTTTATCACTTATTATTTTTTGATTCAGTATTGCTTTTACTATTGGCCTAACGCCGCATCTCATTCCGGGAAAATAACTTTTTTCGTCAAAGTAACTTTAAATAAAATTATGCTTATAGGTTTTCGTTACATAATTGTATTACTTCAATCGCGCACACCTAATTAAACTGTGGGTTTAGTAGGTATGGTACTCTGCGGCTGTTGCCTGTTTCGTATAGTAATTATAATTACTATATAACACTTATAAGATTTGTGATATCGATTTATCGCTGTTGTGATTATATATTTAGTATGAAATAGTTTATCAATTCGATATTGCTTTTGGACAGATTCTCCAGCTGATTTGAAATATTTAAATTGTAGTCGAACGATCTAATTTCTGCCTTGTTAGTCTTTCTCTCTCTCTCTCTCTCTCTCTCTCTCTCTCTCTCTTTCTCTTTCTCTTTCTGTCTTAATGTATAAATATTTTTGTATGTTGTGTATAATATGTTTTTTCTCTCGTTTCAGGATATATGTGGACGTTGGTCTTCAGCACACTACAACACGGTTTCTCTTTAAACTCCATGTATCGTAAAATGAGCAAAGTCGAAAGTCCCATACTCCTAGTCATCCAAGACACGCAAAACAACGTGAGTGGCAGATTATGTTTTTTTTTTTTGTAAATCTAATTTCATTCACGTGACATCGCACATGTCGTATAATTGTCCACATTTTTTTTACCATAACCACTGTTACTGCAGGTGTTCGGAGCGTTGACGTCATGTGCGTTGAAGATGAGCGACCATTTCTATGGCACGGGCGAATCGCTGTTGTTCACATTCTGTCCCGACTTTCAGGTGTACAACTGGACCGGTGACAATATGTACTTTATAAAAGGCAACAACGAGAGCCTGTCGATCGGAGCAGGAGAGTGAGTATACAATATTTATTTGAAACTAATTGTATCTCTCCATATACAGATCCAGTGAAGCCGCAAATAGTACCTATTTTAAAAAATAATGTATCCTCCGTATAGGGATTTTCGGATGGTAGATGTAAATATCTGCTACTTTTTCTGTTTAGTTTAGGCTCCACTGTCTCTCTGTTTATCTGCCCTACGATATTTATGATTAATCGATTATTTTTTTTTTCACAGTGGCAAATTTGGTTTATGGCTCGATGGTGACTTGAACCAAGGCCGGACCGAAGCGTGCAACACATACGGCAACGAACCCTTAGTCAACGAACAAGATTTCGTTGTCAAGATCCTCGAGTGCTGGGCGTTCCTATAAACTAAAAAAAAACCAATTTTACGCGAACACATACATACACACACAAACACACACACATACAATTCACCATTCATTTTTTTCTGTTAGGGTGCTAAATTATAATAACTTCTCGTCAATCATTTGCGATGGCGAAAAAGCTATTTATTTATAATTTTCTACCACACCGAAACTCCATCATCTCTGTTCCCCACCTCTGTTGTACCTGTTTGTATATATATAAAACTTAAATACTAAAAGATCAATAGGAGAAAAATAACATAATACAATATTATTTAGCTCAATACTATATACGAAAAAGTAGTTACATAGTGTTATTATTATCGTTTTTTTTTTTAAATTTATATACCTATGTGTAATGAAAAATGTATAACATTGTAATAACATTTAGTGTCTAGTCTCAGCCGAGAGTTCTAAGAGTCGACTCTGTGTTGCCTGTCCATACCTGAAATCCTTGAAACAATCATATGCGGCAGCACTGATTATGTTTTTTTTTAAACCACTTGTTGTAATATCAAAGAAAAAAGAAAATTGTATCTCTTGTGTCCAGGGACCACTAGTCATCGCACGCGTGAGCACTTCATGCGCCTAAAACAATATTTTTTGAAAATCAATCCACCCCATCTCTGCAACCGTTAGACAATCACAAAAACTCAATTTTTCCCGCCCCGCCTTTATCATGTCTCTGAATCTCTCGATAAATTTTTTTTTTTTATTCGTTGTATTATTATTGTGTTGTGGCAACACTGATTTGGTAGTTGGGCTCTGTAGTCCTTAGATTATTAAATTTATTTAAACCATATTATATTACTATACGTGTACTACTAAAGTAAAGTAAAAATAATAAAAAAAAACTCGTAAAAGATATACACTAAATAAATATATCCATATAATATTAATAATTGTGATAAGTCTTGCATTGGCCTAATGTAGTATTATCGAGAAAAAAATTATGCTAGAGCGTCGTAAAAAAACTATTTTAGTTTAAGAAGATTTAGATTTTTAACTATAATATATATATATAAAAATAATTATAATATTATAAGAAAATTACTGTACCTCTAGCAAAGTCAATTTCGTAGTGATTAAGTGGAAAGCAATTAAAATGAATTTTGAGTGAGGAAGTGAATTAAAACAAAATACCTATGAAAAGTATATTATTATATTAGTGAAATGCATCGTAATTTATATTTGATAAATACCGGTAACTCGTAACTAATTTATTTATCGTTGTTTTTCATTGTAGATAAAATATATGTTAATTATTTTATTTCTTTTCCTTTACTGATAGCATTATTATTGTGTATTTATTATAATTTTATAAACGATTGCAGGCGAACCAGACGGTTGTACCTAATTATTGTTGCGCGTACCAGTTTTGAAAAAAAAAGCCTTAGAATGCGCTTTGTGTTTGTTCTTTTCTTTTAATTTCTTTTATTATTATATATTTTTTTTAAGTATTTTAGACGGTATTATTTATATATATAATTAAAAATTAAATTAAAAAACATTATATTATAATTGTTACTGTTGCGCAAGTGATTTATTTTGATTTTGACGTGAAAAATAAAGTTAATGTAACGTTGAAAAAAAAACCATGTTATTCTTACCTGTCTCCTGTCTTGCCCACTCCATCATACATCAATTATATTATTGTAACTCATTCGAATGCTTAACGTGTTTAATTTTATGAAGTTAACAGTCGATGTCGGCATTCATGCTACTTGAAGTACCTGTGTATATATGTACCTAAGCACCTATTGTAAACTATACTGTGCGACTTTTGTCGTTTATTTAAACTAACATTAGTAACCTTATTCCATGACCCATAATGTGTCGGGCTAGGCACTTGGCCAATATCGATACACGAGTTAACGAAAACATTCGATCGGATTATCGAAGCCGATCGTTCGGTAAAGCTCTGCAATATAGGTTGACACATTCAAAGTTGTTTACGTTGGAAGATACAGACAGGCACTACAAGTTACAACCCTCCCGCCATCTGTACATAGACATAATGAGCTGCAGCGCTGTCTGACCGGCCCAGTCTCCGGTTGCAAATATTGAACAGACTTGTCAACCGATTAACTATTCTTGATACAGTGACGTATTTACGGGGGGGGGGGAGATCTAGGTGATATATAACCCCCAAGAGCCTTTATTTTTTGGTTCGTTTCATTTTTCTTATTTTTCTTTCAAAACTGTTGTCGTAACTATGTAGTGTTGTTGATGGTGTTGGTAATATTGTTAATACTGGTGATATAATTATGAAATCCATGGATTATCTTTGGGGATATCTGTCTCCCTGATTCCTTAAATATGCGAAATAGTTCTGGCCATATCATCCCCTAGAAAAATATCCTAGATACGCCACCGTCTTGATGACACTAAACCTTTTTACATTTTTTTGTTTTAACCGACGACGCCGCGGAGTGATGATGACATTAAGCCTATATAAGCCTATAATAACGATAAATTATAATGGAATAATGCTTGTTGTACATACGCAACGAGACCAATAGTCTTGCTGATCCATGGCTGATCCACAAGCGACACGGATATATTGGGTTATTGGTACAATCCGTGCGGTTATTATCAAACAAATATGAAGTTATGTACCCAATAGAATCAAATAATGATTGGCCATAATAACAGCAACGGCAATGCGGGCCGAGGCCATGCTCGACAACCGGTACCAGTAAAAGATGATACCGGGCAACGTCGTGTGTGAGGATCAATCAAAGACGACAATGGGCGTGGCTCTGCTTAGTTAACGTTCACGGTTGGCTCTGAGCGGTGCTAGAGCGATGTTGTCATCACAATTGACAAGACCGTGTCTATAAATAAAAGGTGCGGATCACCAACTCGATTAGAACACATGCAGCTCAGCAAGTCTACGGAAGAACTAGGAGAATTTTCGGGGAACGAAAAAAACATCAACAGTTACAGGCCTACTGACCAAAAAATAAGAGCCTCCCGAACATTACCTATATGGCTCATTGCATAAGTACCTAAAATATGCGAAATTGCAGACACAGTTAAGATTTGAGGATATGTGACATTGTATTATTTGTGTATAATAGTGCCAACTCATTTTTGTAGGTTCTATATTATATTATAGTTATGCAACTATTTATGTCAGTTCTGATAACTTATCTGATAGTTATGTTTGTCTCGAATCCCGAATCATCGCTGGCCAGGATTCGATTGACCATGTTACAATTGAATTTTATTATAAATCACTAAAAGTCCACGTACATTAGTATTTAGTGTGCGTATGTGCAATGCGCTGAGTAAATTTTTTTAAAATTAGAATGCCTGCAGCTATGGCGTTTCAAAATATAAACAATAATATATTGTACAATAATTACAAAATATGTAAGGAATATAGTTGTATATAATACAAAGTTAAATATAGAAAGAACAGAGAAAAAAAATACATATTATATAAGAATGTAAATAGTTTTAAGATTCCTAAATAAAAATAATAAAAGTAGCAATAAGTAGATAAATACAATGGGTGCGAAGATAGCATTTTTTTCAGATTAGTTGGGCTCATTGTAATTTGAAACACAAAAATAATCTATTATATAGAATACTTAAATTAAATTTTTTCTGAGTTACTATAGACATTGTCAACTGATATCAAAATTACTAAATATTTTATATCTATAATTTCAATAATTAGATAACCAACATTTTATATATTCCTTAAATCCTACCCTATTCTTGTAACTAGTGTATAGATGGTCTATGTGACTATATAATACATGACTGTGGCTCGGCTATATGTGTCAATCCCATCAATTAAATCATCTATAGAAGGTACGACGCCATTCGCTCCGAAGAAGTGGCTCCTGAGTCAAACAGCCGTCCAAAGAACGTCGGTACATGGTGTTGAGAAGTCTCCTTCGAACCGGTCATCCGTGTAAGAAGTGCACCTTCGAACTGGATTTCCGCTTGGCCGCCATATTATCGCCGACGACCACCGGTTTCTGTACACAGTGTTGGAAATGCGGATTATGTTGGACTTTGCGGCAGCAGATAGTTCACCCAACAGGTGAGCTGAATGTGAATTAGGTACACCGACCCATTGCAAAGTATGCCAGCCTGGCGAAACGCATGATCCGTGGATGAGTGCAACGACCAACGAAAAATATGTGTATTTTCTTCGCGCAAAAATGAACAGACTAGATTTTGACAAAATAGTTAAGTTAAATTAATATGCTTATACGTATACAATCTACAAACATAATATTATAACCAGGGCATGAATAAAACTCATTATATATCAATATTTTTTAATGCACTGCTTGTCTGGAAGTATGCATTTAATAGTTTTCTATTTTCTTCGGTTGTCTTTCATTTGTCGTCCTACATAGCATTACGATCAGTTTGTTTCCCCGATATGCATAGAAAACAAAACTTAATGACGTTCACGTGGGATAAGTTATATGGTCGATTGGTCGAACCGCATCGAAGCGGCTTTGCAGCTACTAGCGGATGCCGCGGGTGGTATCTTAAAGGGTGTGTAAGTGGAAACTACCGTCGTTCGTCAATGTCGGAGCCCACTCGCGATGTGTACGGTTGACGAATTCGTGGAACTGAATGTCGGTTGAACACCATATTATAAATGATAGAACATGAAATCCAGTACTTGGAACTCACGAGCCACATCACGCTCTACGGTCACGGTTCGAAGTACGTTGCTAAAAGTGGCCGAATGAAAAAGTGTAGCTAAAATAAGGTACATAAAATACACGCTATTCGTCGCTCCGGACCAGTGACGACAGTAAAATATGTGTCAGAATAATTCCCGCACAGCCAGTTTGAAAATTGAAAATGGTTTATCAAGTTATAATATTATTAGTAGTATCTGCGTATCAATTTTGAATGTAAAAACTTAACCATGTATGGTGAGAATGTGGGATTCTCCAGGTGTACCTACCTAGTGAATGAGACTTGTCATCAAACTAATTTTAAATTCCATCGCAGCCCAGGATTCAGAAGTGTTAGAGCAGAGGCACAAATAAAAACATTTTCGTGTATTGAATAATGGGTGATCACCTATTATTAAATACTAAAATGTTAATTTAAAAAATATTATTTTAACGAGTACGAGTCACGATGTTTACTTATAGTCCAATAATTTTTTCATGAGATTAAATACGCAAAAACATCAATAAAAATACTATACCAAAATCTTCTTCTCGCACAGTCACGCCCCTAGGGGTCCATGGACCACCAGATGAAAACTCTCTTCTTTTTTTTCTTTTCGACTCTCGGCGAAACCTGCACTTTGCCATAAGTGTAATAGGTACTGTGGTAAAATTTTGGTGCAGACTGGAGCTAAAAACCGAACTTAAATGACGTTCTACTGTTGATTTTGATTCTTTGCCATCTTATACGCATTAAGATAATATTAATCTATAAAAATAATAAAATATAATATAATACCTGTTAATCTTTGCCGGACGGCGTTACATATAAACTACTAAATGTACACAACAGACGTCATCTGAAGATTTTTCCAGCATCTCAATTCAGTAGATAATTTGCTTTGGAAAACAAAAATTATAAAACTAAACACTTACAAGACGAAATTCAGTACACCGAGTTGTGGTATATCAGCAAGGATATAATATCTTCATTTGTTTTTTAATTAATTGAAGTCAGAACACACAGCATCCTCCACTGCACAATAGGAACCGTGATCGTTAACTTATTGTAGGCAGAAAAGTATTGTACCTGTGATGTTTTTAACTAAAATTGTATATTATGTTATGTGATAATAGTACCGCAAATTAAGTAAATCCAATAATCGGTTATACCTGTCTAATAAAAAATATGCACTTACCAAGTCAAGCCATCAAGTGCGGGATCTCATTACAATTATCGAAACCTTATTATACTGCCGAGACGGAAATAAAGATGCAAAACAGAAGGACCAGTGATATGAGAACCTGCCTCCTGGAAATTATCTAGCGTTTGGACTTTGCAGAAACGAGATTTTAGGTTAATCGTTTTGGATCTTTTGCAGCAGATAACAAGGAAAACTTTGTGAGCTGGAAGATCAGAAATAATAGACAGAAGAGTGCGGTTGCAGAGACATGCAAGACATCGCACTAGGGCAGATAAATATATGAATATGCAGTGCAGCATGACGGATATGAAATGTGAGAGGTCTGCTGGGAACTCAATGACGATTGCATTAAACTGGCTACTGGTATTATTAAGAAAGAAATCTGACACGGCTGGCTGACTCAAAGACGAAGAAGAAGAAGAAGAAGAAATGATGAGACTTCGTGGAAATCTATAATTTCTACACCATTTTTACAATACGCACGTGATTGGAGGGTGTGCAGCATCTCACGACGTCTCAAAACTTGAACATCCCCAAGTGTTACGATGCAATAATAGCCAATAGGGCGGTACGTACTTACGAATGAGTGACATATAATATTAGTGACCAATGGAAGTATTTAATTCGACGCGTTCAGTTTGTGTAGGTAATAATCGAAGATTTTTATTTCTTTCATTAATTTCTAAACATAACGCAATACAATATACTTATAGGAAGAATGTGTTTACAAAATACGTCGTAATACGAACGTTTACAGCTGCACATCTTAAAACAATATAATAATATAATAAACACGATACATATTTTTTTGCAGGTATATACGAAACGCGCGTCTCTTGGAACGAGAAAGGTAAAATACTATTTGAAAATCTAATCCGCACAACGTCATCACGATTAATTCGCGACCTCGTGTTACAATTATTATTATTATGATAAATGATAACTTCCACATTGTTTCGTGCGGTTCGGGAGAGAAACAGCCTCGTCCCTCGGGATTTTGCGGCCCTCCGCAATACATTCGCCGACTTCCGCAATGCGCGGACGACGTAAAATATTTGTGTTTCCTGTTCCGCAGCAGTCCTTCTCGACCTCTGCAGACGGCGTCGTTGAATACATCGTGCAGCCGGCATGGTCTACGCTCAAATCGCACAATTATCATGTGCCCGGGTATATATAATAGTACAATATAAGTACGACCACATCGATTATAAACAACACTAGGTATAGTCTTCACGATCGATTGTTATTATCGTGGTACAACAACCCGACGTCTGAGACGACATCATCGCGAAGCCTGGGTCTCGAGTCGTCGCTCGATCGCATGTTTAACCGCGGTACAGGCACACACCACAATAATAAAATTATGTTTTTGCGTTCCGTTTAACACGCTTGTATGACGTGTGGGTGCGTGTGGCTACAAACGATCTGCACGTGTATGTACGTATTTAGTAATAATATATATGCAGCGAGTCCTCGGCGGTGCACACGTATCGCATATATATATATATATATATTATAAATAATGTGAAATAGGTATGATATCCACGTCGGTGTCGGCGGCGTCGGTGAGTCGCCTCTACTGGTACGATATGATATAGTGACTAGAAACGACATTATTCGAAAGCTATCGTCGTCTATATATTATGTTAACAATACAATACTGTGTATACGCCGCAGCAGTCTGAAATCAATATTACATGAAATCAATAACTATATAGTTTATTAAGACGTCGGCCGTCTATTATAGTTGGTATCCATTAATCACCACAATGTAATTAAGTATACTATAGTCATTAACGAACGTGATATTATGTCTATGACGGGTTTGGGGAAATTATAACTGATTTTTACGTTTGGGTACGATCGTTTCTGCCTTCCGGATTTACTCGATTAACACTAAAATATATTTGACTTATTCACAATTCATAACACTACTGCAGTTATACTACAAAACGACGTGACGCATTTGGCACGTCTAGATTAGTATACCGCGGAGAGCAGTGGTGTTCAAACTGTGGTACGCGTACCACTGCAGGTATTCTGCACTGTAAAATAGAGGTTCCCAAACTGTGTAACACAAATACCAATAGGACCTTTACTATAGTATTTCGGTACATTATTTTCCGCGAAACTATTTTGTGCAGCTTACATTGCTGTTCGAATATTTAGGTTTATCATTGATCATTATCCTCAAAAATTACAATTCACAAGACGTGTACCAGTGACCAGTGCCACTCCACGACGCTGCCAAACTAAAAGTTGTCGCGATCAACAATGAAACAAATAAAAAAGTTAATTTGGTATGTTGTGATCTGGTCATCAAAACTCAAACATTTTCCAAAGAGGTTCGTATCGTAAAAAGTTTGGGAACCTCTGCAGCTGTAGAGGATCGGTAGGTATATTTAGCGTGTACATGGTTTGGCCATTGAAGGTGCGATGGTGACACTGTGCCACAGCGACACTGGTTGGAGGATTGATGAAATCAAAACGGACGTAAGTAACTTTGTTCTGAGTTCACACATGTAATAACTCGTGTGATTTGTAGGTACCTATATAGCAGGGGCGGCCAACATTGTTTTGGTCACGATCTACTAAAAATATACTTCACCTTTGAGGATCGACTTTCATAGAAAAGTTTCCGAAAATAAAACGTTTTTTGTTTCTTATGTGCACTCATACTTATAAATGTTTAAAGAACTTAAATACGTTAATATAAATTTAATACAACAGACCCCGAATGAACGCAGTGAAATGGACATGAGTGAAGAATAAACATTTGACACACGAAACAAGAATAAAAGACTAACATGATCGACTTTGAAATTGTCCACGATCGACCATTCGGTCGCCCCTGCTACATAGGATGTAACAGAAACCTAAGACAAATGAAATAACTTGTGTTCTAATCGATATTTTTTAGTTTTTTTTTTTTAATATAATTTATAGATAATGATACGCAATTAACACGTCGAGTATACAAGTTTCTATTAATTTTATGAAAATAAAAGTGATAAAATATTGATTAGGTGCACAGGTTATTATTTGATTTGTCTTGTCTTTCTGCAGTGTTGCACCTTGTATACATAACTTATACAATCACAGCCACTGGTCGACTATTTAAGTTTACATTAACCCGGACGCCACTGACGTTTGCTAAAATCGTAATATACATACACACAACACACGCACATACACAAACAATTATATATACATACCGTCGATTTTCAAAACAACATGTTCTGAAACCATCTCCAAGGGCTCGTTTTGCAGAGGGCCTTCTGGGTGGGGCACCCGAAACGTCTCAAGCACATTGCCAGCTTTTGGTCACACTCGCACAACCGCTGGCTGCATCCACCTCCCAGTGCTGTTCGAGTGACAACAGTAATAAGACAGAAGATGTTATGTATCATGGTTGTGCAACAGGTAAATTTAATTGGATGGAACGCGTTCAATTCCTCGTTCCTCTAAAATAGTATCTGGTTCCCCGCCTCAGTTTACATTAGTATTTTTAAAATTATTTTATTTTACATCCTAAAGAAACGAAATTTTTTTCCCCAAATGCATTTTAAAACATTTTCGATAAGAACAAAAGAATTATAATATTGACGTTCCCATTCCTTAAAAACATAATGGAATTAATTCCTTCATTCGTTCCTCTAAAAAGGAATCGATTTCGGGCTTGGCCGTGGTCCATCCACATCTCATCAATATCTACGGATGTGCCAGGATGTAAGGTTACGGAGGTATAACCCCTGTACAATAGGTCATACGTACGAAATCATAACCTGCGCGTGATAAGACCATACCTTTGTACTCAACGCGTTGGGTATAAATCGAAGAAATGTCGAAAAAATAGCGCAGAGAAAAAAAGATTAAACGAATAACGGAACGATCTGTGTAAGACGGGTAAGCCGATTTCCGAGCTTGACGTCGACTTTGGCAGTGTAGGTAGGTACCTCTGTACGTATTATAATATATACCGCAAAAACGTTGTTTTTTTTTACGTTTAAATTGCATTCGATGTGCTCCGGGTTGAATAACTATTAAGCTCATTATTGCTTTTATTTTACTCGAGAACCTACGTAGGTAGGTACCATAATAATAATAATAATAATAATACGTACCTACAATAAGAATAGAGGTGGTACATAGTGTTGGGTTCAGCGCGTTCGGTTTTTATTTCGGAACAAACGGGACGAGTGTACACTATAATGCACAGGTTAGGACCAAGGATAGGTCGGGTTATTGTATCATATTTTTTATAGTGAAAATAATGATCACTTTGAATTATTGTCGTGTTCGACGTTGCTGTAATTTTTCGTGCACTTTTCTACGGGACAACGAACTTTGTTCGTTGCGGCATAGCTTATATTATTATTATTATTATTATTATCCTTTTGTTGCATAATCTGCACAGTTATATTTTATGATATACCGGATGATCCATTTCACGCAAGACACTCATCATTTCAAAAAAAAAAACTATAACACTGCAGGTGTTTGAAAAAAATTTTCTCACTGTTTCAAGCCGTCGAAAAATTCGCGTTTTTACAAAAAATGTATGTTTTTTTACGTTTTTCAACGACGACATACATTTTTAATTCCTTATTCCAACGAAGAATATTTTTTTGGACTTCTTCGCGGCACATTAAATTACAATCCCGACTAAGCTTTCAAAACACTTATAGATAACGAACTGTTTGTTGGAAATTTATTTTTTACACATCGAAATAGAAACTCCAAATTATATTCTGCTTCGGAATATGAAATCACATAAATGTACTTTTTCGTTCAAAAGAGTAGACAACTTTAAGAATGATAACGATAAAAATAGTAGAAAAATATCATTTATTTCTAATGTCCCAATCTATATATTATGTTGTTTTGCAATTAGGCGTACTTAAAATCACGTAAAAGAAATATTTTCGAAAACCTAAGTATTTTCTGTAATAATAAGTGTCTTATCCATCACCCCGTATACATATTATACAATATTGCTGAGAAGTGGTAATATCTAATTATTATAATAGCTGGTAAACATAGTACATAGATAATATTGTATTGTTTGGTGAACGTATTTTATTTTTCACCGTTTCTCCTTTTTAATACTCAATTTTGCAAAATAAATTTTTATTATCAACTGGCAGCTTACTTATAGGTATAGATTATACTTTCTCTGTTTTTCCTACTGTTTTTGTGTAATAAGTATTTTTAATTTTATTCAATAATATATAAATATATTTTTATCATTATTACTCTTTTTACAGCTTCACTACACTAAGGTTATTACCTTAATTACTCTCGTTCCCTTTCAAATCGCTCAGATCTTTCGCCTTTTGTATACGATAATATCATAGACAATAATGTATCTATATTCGCATTTCAAATCCCAATTAAACTGAATATCATTTTTACCAACTTAATGGATTGAATGGATCATTATACTCATTCTCCAATTTATTAGATTTATTATTGGGTAAACAGCGTAAAATATTATGGTACCAACGTTATTATACGACTTTATGTGATTTACATTGACAAGGGGGGAGGGGGGATTTATTATAAATTAAACTACATTTTTACAGTCCCCCCCCCCCCAGGCTACTCCACAAATAATGATGCCTATGTGTTTTGATACTTTGAAATTGATGAATAGAAGTGAAGAAAATTTTTATATCCAAGTTTTTTCAATTTTTATATAATAATTGTATTCATTTTAAACTAATTATTTTCTTTTTCTTTCTCTTGCAGACCGAAATTTCGCTCTGACGGCGCCTACTGACCTTTGTATACTAATAAAATATGATATAAAGCGTTATATACAAATTACGATCATTATTCGAGGAGTAAATGCCGCTAATGAATTCTATAGCCACGAAAATGGTTTTAATTTTTCTTTTGCAAATGCCTGTAATAGGCGCGAGTTGTGATATTACAAGTTAATATAGTTGTGTATGGTTAGTTTCGTGCTGTTTAAATGAGATTTTGTTACGTTGCGAAGGCTCGGGTCTTGATTTATTATTATCCTACCGTGTAATATAATATAATATTTATCTTTATTATCGGATATGGCCAACTATATATTATATAATAAACAGTTTATTAGAAAAATGACTTTATTATTGTTAACCCTTTCCCGTGGTATATATGAACACTCCGCGGCCTATAATAATATATTTGATCGTTGCAGTACACAATAATAATATGATAATAATATGTGCTCGTAGGTGGTTTGAAAAATATGCTCTTATCGCAATGCCGCAAACACGACTTCTATTGAAGGGTAAGTGTACAATCGTAAAAGTCGCCGTTTTATTCGTGTAACGGTATTGTTTTAAATCCACTGGTTGTATACGATCGCGCGTCTTTACACGCATTTCGGTCTCCGACCGTATAATTATTTTGTTATTATTATTATTATTACGACAATAAGCACCCACGATGGCGTTTGTTTTCTTTTCAAAATTTTAATTCGTTAATGATGTACTTACAACACAATGGTTTTTTGTTGTAGCACGTCCAGACGTACGGCGTAAAGTATTCGAGGAACATTGGACAATCGGCGCTGTCGTAGCACCAATCGTGCATTTTGCAGCAGCTGAAAATCGTCCGGAAAGAACAAAGCAAAAAACCAAATAAGAGTTCGTTCGTCGTTTGAACACAGACACTGGCATATATTGTATTGTGTTTATATTAACTTGTCTATGGGATCAACAGGCGATCCGGAACCCAGGAACCCGCAGTAACAGCCGTAGCCGAGATAAGAAATCGGATTGCATCCGGTGGCGCACACGACCATGTTGTACAGCTGATACACACTCCTTTTGGGTCTGAAAAAAAATACAAGCACTTAGGTACGTGACACGTTGAGAACAAACATATGAGAACACCGAGCTGACCTTCTAAATAAATCTATTATCTATGTAACTGTAGGTAATTAGAGCAAGGACTCTCGTGTGCAGAATTTGCATATTATATATATATATGTTCGCTGACTGATTGTCTTGTGTAATAAGAGCTTATCAGCGGTACGCACAAAATATTATGTTTCACGTCGTTTTCACTGCGCTTAGTTAATGTATGTATTATACGTGTCATGATGTCACGAATTCACGATGATTGTTTTATCATGAAACCAACAATATCTTATAATATTAAGCACTGATAATATTATTATTTGGATTATAAAAAGTAAGATAAATTTGAGATATTTATTGTGATATCAACTATTAATGTACCTATGCGTGTATGTTATTATGGTTATTGAGCTTAAAAGACATTGACTGATTTGTCATAAATAAATAAAATCATTCTAAATACATAATATAGTATATTATAATACAGAGGATGATTCACCCGGAATGCTCAATCCTTTTTTTCTTTGACAGTGCAGTTATTTAAAATCTGATTTTAAGAAATTTCAAATAAACTTAAAGATAATATTTTCAAATCCTTGAGATTTTATTGTACTTAAGGAGTGTTCTGTGGCGATACAAACTTCAGTTTTTCAAATAAGAACCCCCATTCTCTAGGAGATGAATCTCCAAAATTCGAATAAGTAGTTACTCAATTGTTAAAATGGTTATAATGCGGAAAATAATTCTTAAAACTGGTTAAAAAAATTTATAATATTTGATCTAGTTTATTTATTATACTTGGACTAATCTTACAAATTATAAATATTGATAAACTAACATTAATTACTAAAATATTCAAATTACCATAGTCCCCATATCTTCCTAACTCATTATCAAGGGAACTCATTATAATTCCTCGAATTTTAATTTTGATACTTCAATACGTCCAGGAAAAATATCCATTAAATTATTTACAGTACACAGCGGGATTCTTATTTTAAAAACAGAAATCTGTAAGACCAAAACAAAAAAACTCTTAAGTTGTACAAAAAAATCTCAAGAATTGAAAGGGGGAAATATGGTCTTTGAGTTTATTTAAAAATACCAAAAATCACATTTTGAATAACTGCACTTTGCAGAAGAAATGGGGTTTTAAGAAAAAGGGAGTGAGCAATGATCATAGCTTGTGAACCATCCTATAAACGTAATATATATATATTACAAACACACCATTTAATCCTTTTCTTCCTCATACCTGTTTTGGTTTTTACCGCCAGATTGGCCCGTCTCCAACAAAGCCGAAGGCCCCCACGGGTTGTTCGTGTAGCTGACGTAGATTTCTATGGGCACTGATGTGCCATTTTTGTGGTATATTTTTCGAGCCAAAGTGTTAATGTCTGTAAAAAAAAAAAAACAACCCCTATGATAATAATATTATTATATATATATAGGTAACACGGCTATCGTGTTCTTGTATACACTTGTGTGTGTGTGTGTGTGTGTGTGTGTACGTGTCCATACAATCGCCGAGAAAAATTCAGTAAGTTAAGCGTTTTACGATTAATTGTGAAAGTTGTTGATGGGATAGAGGAGGAAGCAAGTCTGAAGATCCGATTGATTGATTGATTGATGGTGATGTGTGTGGATATAATTTTCCGGTGACATATGCGGGCAACGATGAAGGTACTCGAAAAATCGGAAGCCCTCAAAAGAGCAAACTAAAAGGTTTTTTTTTTTAAGTCTCGATTTAAGAGCGAACCCGGTTCGAGCTTTATTCCATGGTATTATTTATAAAAATATTGTATATTATAATACGACAACGGCCGACGGTTAAAAAACGATCCCGTATAAGCTTATTGTATTTTAAAAAATAAATAATAATCCTAACTATACAGACGGTTTTAACTTCAACTTCAACTGTATTTATGGTAGGACAAGATTATATGGGCACCTTAATTTTAAACCAATTTTTCAACATAGATATGTTGTTGGGATGGGTAGGCACAATATTTTTTTCATCCGATTTTCGTAACACGTTGTTTATCACCACAGAAACGCAAATCAGCAATAAAAACAAAACAAAAAACACCACATGAAACCTATTTTTTTGATGACATCGTGCATTTTTTGATTCCTTATTACCGAGCAAAATTTTTTTTTTTGAAATACTCCAGTGCATAAAAGTCAGACTTTGGACGAGCAGTAATAAGTGCTCGGCTAAACTTTAAAAACATATAACTAATAAACTACTTTTCTGAAACATGATTTTAAAAAGATTAAAACACTTAAAAAATTATATCGATAAAAATATTAAAAAATATACATTTTTTCCATAAACGTTGTATTATAATGACTTAACATTACTTTGATTACGTCAAGTTAAATATTTTCAAGAACTCAAGGGTTTTCTGAAATAATGTGTGTTTTACGTCGAATGGATCACCCCGTTTATAGGTCTGTGTATATTTAATCACAATACAATGACTGTAAATTGTAAAAATACTATAATACCTAGTCCCATGTATTGCATCTATGCGTTGTAGACGATGTTGGAGACGAATGCAACAGACGATCCTTTGACACGATCACGAATATATTTACCTCAGAATATTATTCAAATAAATGCTAGCTGATCTCGTGAGCTTCGTTGCCCGTGAAAAATGGCAACTATATATGCGAGACTCACTAATTGTGATAATTTCGAGCAGTATATTATTATCAGCTAGGCAAATCCAGCTGTGGTGGATCGCGGACCCTGTTAGATGCGTACTTTTTTAAAATTATTATTTGAATTAAGCCTCGGCAACTGTGGTATTTAATGTGCATAGATCTCATACTCCATACTGAGTATAAGGTCTTTTTTTCTTTGCTATCGAGACCTGGGGAGGAACTGGTGTTGGTTTGCATTGCTTCTCCCCCGGTCCTCATCGTTTATTGTGCAAAAAAAAAATAATAGTTTTACAGTAATAGGCGTCCTGGCACGCTCCCTTCTGCGCTACCAAGTGGGCGCTCCCTATCGGTAAGTACGAGTCCACCCGGGAGCAGAGATCGGCGGGTTAACATTGAAAAAAGACTGAGTATAAGGTCTATGATAATATGTCTAATTTCTGTTTTAATTGAAGACACGCCGATGAGCGGCTATGATAGTGTAACTCAGCCACCTCGGCAGACGAAAATTCAATTCAATCCCATATGCTTGTACCTCATCTGCCCGATTAACAACCACTGGCAACCAAAAAAAAAAAAAAGTACCAATTTCTACTAAATTTATTAATACTTATCCTATGACCAATAGCAATAGTCTTTAAACAGAAATTTCCTTCGTATAAATCTCAAAATCTCTGCTCGAGCAACTCCCCGCCTACCTATATGTACCGAGTCCAATTGTAAATCTAAATCATTCGGGGAACCCCCCCCCCCCCCCCCCAAACACACCCAAAAAAATGTCACCAAAATCTGTCCGGCCGTTTGGACAGGCGTAAAGACAGACAGACATTCGTGTATATATATTTATAGAATACATGCAACATGTTCAACCGATAATAGTATAGACAATAGACACTATATCCTTTGTTGTTTATTATATTATACCTACTTTACAGGGAAAGTGATATTATCAGCTTTTATTGATGACGGACGAGCAACCGTGTAAAATTTAATTCGATTGTAAAACAAACGAGTGTAATTTAATAATATTTTGTAGTCGTATATCTGTCTCCGATATTAACGTCTAATCGTAATCCTTAAAACTTAACAGTCTTGTCCAGAGCAATCCATTTATAGTTTTATCTCATTCATAAAAGTTCACGTCATTTCTTATATAGATTTTTATCCAACAACTATTTTTAATTTTTTTTTATCATCAACACAAACGTTTAATTATTAACACTTGCGTATAACTTACACCTATAATAACAATACTATATACTTATCTTATTGGTACTCGACTAAAAATATACGCCAGTGAATTGTGTAGAATAATAATTGTAGATTATGCTTATCCGACAATTATCACCCATTTCAGATTTCTATTTCCACTTTCGGAACAATCGAAATTATTGTTAATTTCACTGTGCCAAAACGACGGAGAAAAAAATATATCAACTTGGATGTATTGTTTACAAGTATAAAATAGTTTTTTACTTTCTTGTATTCAGTCTTCGCAGGTAATAGTCTGCTATTTCGACCCGCGAACGACGACAATGCCTTCAATTTCTTTTCAGCGAGGCGTGTATATTATCCCCATATAGTGGCCTGTACAATTGTATACAGACATGATATTGTGTTAGATTTATTTTTTCGTCGTTTTTCCAAATTTTTTCCCCTTCCCGAGAAATTTACTACAAAATTAAGAACATACAAAACTAAATCGAACAGAAGGCCGCCGGTCCCAACCTCGATCAATTAAACATTGGGAAGTACGCTTTGACTCACAAAACGATTGAAGGGTACACCGTCTCCCCCCCCCCCCCAACCAACCAACCAAGATCAAGCAGGACTGCTGCTGATATGTATACGACTATACCTACGCGAGAAAACATGCGAAAATAGATACGTAGATCCGTCACACTGACCATATTATAATACCTATATATTATTGTTGTTATAATAATATGGTGTCGAGTCCGTTTCGGTGCAGCAAACGGAATTTTCTGACAGTTATCATACCACATATATATATATATATATATATATATATANATAGTTCAATATTCAGTTCTTTAAATAACCATAGCATAGATAGCAATAGTTCATTATCTGACCACTTAACACATATAATTAAATCAATATCATCAACATACATGAGCTTGAAAATAAAATATTCTATTAAATCCCATAATAAAACACCCTCTTTTCGTATGTGGTACAATTTTTTTTTTTTTTTTTTTTTTTTATAAAAAAAAAAAAAAAAAAAAAAAAATACAAATAAATAAAGGAAAAAAAAATAACGGTAGAGGTAATCGGTGACCTTACATGTACACGCACAAATCGATTACACAACACATACCCATAGTTCGTATATATTATGTATATTGGTTAGTGCAGGCTACCACGTTATAATGTGTATATATATATATATATACCATGTAGGAACGAGCGTATTAAGCGTAGATATTTCGACGTGTAAATCGAAATTTGAACGAGTAATTATTATTATATTTTAAGTCAAGATGACTGGATTGGAGTGGAACGCACGGGGATATAGGTACCTACCCCCGCAAAATGTTCGCCCACTCATCAACACGACTTTATACATTTTTACAAAATATAGGTAGGTAAAATATATCAAAAAATAAGATTTGTATTCATCGAAATCATCTGAAAATAAATTTCTGCTTCGAAATAAGAAATTCAATATGTAAGTTGTCATTCGAAAAAGTATTATTAATTAGTCATAAAAGTAAATTTTTTTTAAAAGTGCTGCTTTGAACCACTAAAAAAATTTTTTTTTTAAAACGTTAATAGTTTTTGATGTAGGTAATAAGGGTTTTTCGAAATATAATAACTTTTTATTTTTATTTAGCGGTAATACGACTGTATCTATTGGTTAGTGATAAAAATGTAAATTCAATTTCTAAATCATTATTCATTACTAAATTGCGACTTGCGAGACTATGACCGATACCAGACAATTTCAGTTATATGTAGCAACAAAATAAAATGTAATAAAACGAAAATATCGTTGATTATAATTATAATTATTTCGACAATAAAATAAACGCGATCTCCGTGGCTTCATATATAAGAAGACAAACATAAAATATATTTTTTTCGAGACATAAATTTAAAAATAAAATATATTTTGCTTTATATAGTTAAAACACACCTGCAGTCGCCTATGTATAATTAAAATATCATTATTGCTCTTTATTAAATTTCAAAATAACTTTTATTACATCTTCGAATTTAAACCAAGTGCACGGGAAATGAAATTAAAAAAAAATCTACAAGTGGAAATCAAATAAATAAAATAGGTGGGCCAGTGGGTTCTGCTCTGTTGTACAGTAGGTGGGTGTCTAGTGAGTAGTGGGTCACTGTTATAAAGTGTTAATTATAAAATCATTGTACACGAAAGAACGAATCTGAGCGACGACATACTGTCAGCCAATATTACTAAGTATATCTAAGTATATTTTATAATATTATATTGCTATTAAACTATTAAAGTAATTTATTTGACCTATGCAATTAGTAATACGCAGTAGATTGAATTTATTTTTGCCCAAAACATTAAAATCGAACATGTCACTGTGCGTAAAAAGCACTATAATATTACTTTACGATAGTTTCAAGTACCCACGAATAGTATTTTTAAATTACAACAAAATCCCTAAAATTGTTATTTTTCGTTCAAATACCTATATAATTTCGTTGAAATTTGAACTTATAATATATCAATAAATAATAACTGTGCTAATATTATATTTTGGACACAAAATGCATTGCTTAATACAATGAACAAACCAACCTTGTTTGAAATTGTCAACCCTTATACTCCTGCAAAAATTTAGGATTTTATAATACTTAAAATTCACATTTTTTTTTTGTAAGCAGCAAATAACATACCTAAATTAAAATTAAAATACCTGAATAGAAAGTAACTTATAATTGCTTCTATACTAGGGTTTTATTTTTTTTATTTATATTTTAGTATCGCAACCATTAATTACAGCTCAACAGTTGTATATTAGGGTTAAAACTCTTAGTTATTTTCTTTGGTTTATAGCGCAATTTTGTTTAAATGATTGTTTATGAATAATAAATTACCTTAGAAATAACACGGTTTACTAGAAATTTGAAACTTACTATTATCTGTCTCAGAAATCAGAATCGAGCGATTCAGGATAGTTTTACTATTCGTATACATATTTGAACTAAAAAACACATTGCGCAAATACAACCATAATGAGTGTAATATTTTAAACTCACGTTTTCCTTTTATATTTTAAATCCAGAAGACTGTACTACAAACGAATACAAGGCCGGAATAAAGATCCACTGGACCACAGAACTCTGCAGAAATTCAACCTTTCAATGCTCAAACTTCAACGATTCACATAAAAAAAATAATTATTACTCTACTTATACGGGTTTATATAATTTTTAGTCTTAGTTTATATCATAGTTTCTGGACGTTCGATTATAACTCGGTTTATTACTTATCAATCATTTTTGGCGATCAGCTGCTGAATAAAACGATTTAATGCCATAGATTATATATTAAATAATATTATGATCATCGCTTTTGGAGCGTCCTTCTATGTCGAAATCCATATTTTCGGGTAACCAGCTCTGAACGGATATGATATACTCAATTTTTGTACTTTAGATTTCCTCGAATTTATGTTTTTAAATTTGTTTTTTATATTTTTTTTTTTTAGTTACCAATTAATAACTGCTTTTTTTGATACGACATCTAAATTGTACATGTAAACATTCAATTGCCACAAGGTTAAATAACTTTTTGCAGTATGTAAACATCAAATACAATTTTATAATTTTGAATTGTATTGGTATTGATTTATTTTTAATTATTTCAAGCCAATTTTATCCACAATGGGAATTTCAAAGAAGAAGAGAAAGGAGAACAAGTTTGAACACGTGGTAAGTCGACTATAAGATAAAACTATATTATAATATTTATTACAATTATCGAACATTTATTTTGTTTTCGATTAAATAATCTCACGTTCAATCGAAAATATAAATTGTTAAGTAAATGTATTTATTAGAATATCATTGTGTTATCGTGTATAGCATATAACATATGTGTACCTAAGTAAAATGTGCAATTTTACCGATCGATACTGTTTTAGATATCTGTGGTTATTATTATCTGTTAGTTATAACTAATAACTATAGTGTGTAAACCCAATATTACGAAATTACAAACCATTATACATTATAAGATAAGTAAGTAAATTTATTTCAAAAAGTTCGGATAAGATATAAAATTTGATGACCTATAAAATATTCGTATTATTTATAAATATACCATAATTTTGGTAGGTATTCAGACATTTGAACTCATTTTGCTTTTCACCGCGCCCCACTCACACCTCAAATTTAAATGTTCAACTATTGAATTTGCCTGTACATCGTGGTTTTTTCACTGCAGTTGGACGGATATAGTTTACTAAAAGATGTTGTAAAATATAATAATATAAGTTCTCGAGACCAATCTAATCAATCTCCAGTGACTATTTAAACTAGTATATTAATATCAATGTATTTTAATTTTTATGATATTGCAATGTAAACCGTTTTAAAGTAATTGCAGCCAAGAAAAACGGCTTAAAATGGCCTTAGACGGCGAGGCTTTAGGCAACAATAATTGTTTAAAAAATATGTAAGTGCTCACATTACTGTCGTTCAGATTGCAGCGTCGATACAACATTTTTTACCAGGTCGATAATTATAATCGTTACGACTTGCGATATTATGATCTATATTGCAGTAGGAACATGATCGTTATTAAAAAATGTGTTGATTCACATTTCAGAGATTTAGGATTTAGATTTAGATTCATGTACGCGTACACACATCGAAGTGAGCACAATCAATTCACGTCACGAGCATTGGATATTGGCAATAGCTACTTTCGAGGGACCTCCATGCTTAAACGAATAGTGCCTATAACACACACGATAAATAATATGATAATACGTTATTGTTTTTATTGCACTTTGCCCACCTGCAGCGTTTACTCATAATATAATATTAAAATAATATACACACGCGTAGGCGTACCATCCATCCATCGCATGTTATATTTTTATGAAAATCGCATTCGCGTCCGATGTAATGCTCCTCGTGACGTATATCACAAAGTTAGGGTGAAACGCGACGAATAAAGCATACAATATAAGGTGAAACGAATATGTCATAATATAATGTCGCGACTGCAGCGATACGTTAGACAACACATTAACGTGACACGTAAAAAATCGACTCGACTTATCTCTACGAGATAACAAGCGTTTCGTTTCGTCCGCACTTACGTCGTTTATTTATTTCTGCCACGCAAACACAGTACATTTTATCGCAATAATTATTATTAAAAACATCGATTTTTTTCCCCGTGTGTGTCTGACAACGTTACCAGAGACACGTCTGCGAAGTGCCAACAATCAACTGTGCTTAGGTCTTAAGTTAACATTTCAATATACAAACCTACAATGGAAATGTCACGAATAATACTGCTACATTTACAATAAATGATAATTCCTCGGTAAATCAAATTGACGTACTGTAAAAATAAAATATGCGTTTGTGTGGTACTAACAAGACGAACTTTCAACTTGCGAGTACATATATGCTGAAAATAACAAGAAATAATACGCTGCTGTTACAATAATAATAATTTTACGTTGGACGTGTTTACCGTTTACGTAGGTTATTCGTAATTCCTCTTTACAAAAAAAAAACCGTCCTATTCTTCTTTTCCGCCTTTGTATCGAAAACGAATATATGTACCACTGTAACGTTGGTTTTTTATATTTAACGATTCAAATTGTATGCATATTATTTCATATTACATTTGACTTGAATATTATATGCTGTAAAATAAAAGTAGGTTTAAGAAACCTATACCCCACTAGTTCAGATAAAACTATTCTCGAAACAAATTGTTATAACTACGACCATTAGTTTCACTATTAAATATAAAAACTTTGAAAATGTAAAACCGATACAAGTGTAATATTGTTTTATGATTCGAGTGGGAAGTGACAACAAAACGTACAGCCAACTCAAAAAATAAAATTATTCTCTTCATTCCAATGGAATTCGAAATTATAAAATAAGGTATTGACATATTTGAACATATTTTAACATGATGTTTAGAAAACAATAAATAATAGGCACATTTCAAAAATGACAACCTCCAAAAAATAACTTTTCGTAAAATTTAAAAACGTTTCCTAGTATTAATAATAATAATAATACGTATAAAACGTATGTACAGTAGATTCACGTTATAACATTAGTATTCTGTTTTCCTACAAACTGTGTAAAAGTTTAATATAATTTAAAGAATACATTTTTTTTCATTTATAATCTATCGTTGTTTAACAGAAAGATTTTTCAAATTAGGTATTTTTATCGATAACAATAATGGTAATCAATTTATTGGAGTTTGAGGTCATGACAATTATGCAATTTTACTTGTCATTAATGTCGAATTGGTCTGTTAATTGTATATGTAAAGCAATAATTGTCTAACTATCTATGGACTGAAGAATAATAATTAGTAAAGTTCAAAGCAGCAACAACCAACAGTCGATATTATATACACCCAATCGACTGAACGAATTCGACTAAAGATATTAAATTATTCTCTTATTAATACCTTCGTACGCCGGAGAATGATAGTATATATATTGTATATTATTATTTATTATTGTAGATTATATAGATACAAACGTTGTATACAGGATGATTCACCAAGCGTGCTCACCCCCTTTTTTCTTTAATGACGCAGTTGCTTAAAATCTGAATTTTGGATTTTTTAAATATACTCAAAAACCATATACTTTCAAATTCTTGAGATGTTTTGTACACTGCTTAAGAAGTGTCCTGTGAACATACAAACTTCTGTTTTTCAAATGAGAACCCCNCCCCCCCGCCCTTTTCAACTGTAAATTATTCAACGGGCAATTTTCGAGAAAATTTGACGAATCAAACTCAAAATTCGTATGAGTAGATTTTGAGTTTTTTAACTTTGTGCTCCAAGGATAAAATGTCCATGGTATTGGGCTTCTAAGACATAAGGGCTATATGGTGATTTGAAAATATTAATCAATAATAGTAATCCATCAACATTAATAATTTTGTAATAATTGCACAAGTATAATCAATACTGGATTCAATATTACGTTCTATTTTATAATTTTGTAAAACCATTTTTATAGATAATTATTATCCTTAGAACAAATATTTTAATAACTGAGAAACTACCCATTTGAATTTTTAACTATGTACATAATAATGTTCAAAAAAATTATCCACTAAATAATATTTAGGTACAGTAAAAAAGGTACAAGTAAAAAGGTACAAGTTTGCAGGACACTTCTTAAACAGTACAAAAAAATACAAGAATTCGTAAAAATCGTCTTTGAATATATTTAAAAATTCCAAAAATTTGAATAAATTCATTATCAAAAACTAGTGGTGCAGAGCATGGTTGGCGAATCACACTGTAGGGAATATTATAATAATTCACATGTCTATAAGGGATTTCCAATAAGGCGATAAGGTCGAATGAGTTTCGTTGAAATATCAAAATCCTTAGGCTACAATATTATTATTGTAATCTAATCACGCGGCGATAGGAAAAGTGAATAATATTATTATCGTCGGATACACTCCGATGATGTCGTTTTGCTCGACGTCTGTACCATAATGGTCAATTAATTGAAAAATGGGAAATGTATCGTTTCCCAATACAAGTGCACGATTGACCTGCGTTCGGGACGAAAATCAAACCCATTGCGGTGGGCACATATTTCTAATAATTTCAATGTCGTCGCCGACCGCACAGTTTTACTTTCTCGTTTCTAACGGACCACTATCGGTCACAATTACTATAACAATTAACAACAGTATAACTATTATAAACGTATATACCTACCTATGCCACATGACATGGCAGGTACATCATACCTGGTAACTATTATTATACAGTTTTGATGACTGAACACGTGGTTACTCGAATTAATCGCGGTCGACCCGGTCAGGTGTACGACGACGGTGTTATTATAATTCTACGGGTTGGCGTACCCGTGCGTTTTCCCGGACAAGAAAATGCTCACGAATAATTTGATTTGGAAAATTTCCGTCGAATTATATTATTATTATTATTATTATTATTATTATTTGTACGTTGGCGTTTAGCGTCGTCACGTATTATCATGTTTATGTCGTGACAAATATTTATCTATAAGATTCGAATGTCCTCATTGCGTTTTGACATATATATTATTATATTAGCGCATGGTAGAGAATGATATAATAATTACAGGAACGTCAAATACGTAATTCGAACTAGATTTTAGATTTTACGATCATTGTGTTTATCGAGCCGTACGTTGGAAAATAGCTTAACGTGATCGTTTTATAAATTTATAATTAAATTACGACTTTCGTGAGCAAATTCCCTCGCGAATATCGATAAAATATTATATGACTTAAACCGCCAGGCGTGTGCACAGTTTAATAATATTACTTGTGTCTATGCTCCACTTATAACTCCACTACCCTCGAATCCTGCGAATCGAAGTCAATGTGCATGTGAAAATCCCTCTGTTTATCAATTTACTTAGTCACGTTACGTCTGTTGTCGTTTGACTTGAACGCAAAGCTTTTTCGAACAACCTGTGGTGCATGACCATGTGATTTTTAGTTTAGATTTTTTTCATTCCAAATCGCTTTGCACGATATATAATTTATTGATTTTATCAGTCTCAAGTATTAACTGCAGTAGAGGTGTCGCCGAGCACATTTATTTACAAAGATATTATTTTTAATTCACAGACAAGACGACTTAGACAAGCTACTTTATTTTTATTATTTGATTTTGGTTTTTCTCGTTACAGTGTCAATTTCCTTACATTCAAATATTATCATCATCATCGTCACCAGATTTAGCTGACTCTATTTGGTCGTATCAGGTACTTATAAAGTTTTTACTACACATCAACAGCTAGTTGTCACAACTTACAACTCTTCCAAATGTTATATTTTTAAAAGTTTTCCTTTTTGTGTGGGTATCCCAATATTTCACTCGTCAATATCCTCTTTCAGGATTCGCAAAAATATATCATTATTGATATTTTGTTTTGTTTGATCGCCTTTAAAATAATTATTATATTTAGTTACTTACTTGACATTTTTGTCTTTGGTCTCTGCGTGTCTATTATAGAAAATTGTATACTATGGTCTTTAATCGTTTTAGTTTAGTCAATTATCTGTCACAGTTGAGAATACTATCGGGCTTATTTTTAATGATATAACCATTAATTTTTACGGTTGGCCATCTCTGCAGCCATTTTCTGTTAGGTAAGTATTTTTAGAAACGTTCTATAGGATAAAAACTAAAAGTATATTTTGGGCATAATTTATGTAGTTCAGTGCTTTGTTGTGGACTCTTAGCTATGCTAACTGCGGTTTTACAGTTCTAACTATTTTTCAGAGTGTTTCTCTAAAATAGTTATCCGTTTAATTTCAATGACTAATGTATAATAATTATAATCGTTTATAAGTCATAACAAATTAACAACATTTCTAATATTATTATCCTAATTGATATGACAAATTATCAATCGCGTCATTGTTCCTGTTTAGTGTGATTTGTATAATGTCTCCAGAAATCAGAATCAACATATTGCGTTTAATAAATCATTTAAATAGTAAAACACAATAGGTACTAAAGAAAAAACAAAAATAAATGAATTCTTCTTTGATGTAAAAAAGAAAAAATCTATTGGTTTTGTAAGTCTGAAAAGATGTAACTCGTTATAAAATAAATACCTATTCAATATTATGATAAGAGTATACATCAGCAATAAGAATTGCATAAGAATTATGTCATGTTTATAGTTGAGAATTATTTTACAATTTATCCAAACAAATAACTGTTTGGTATTTTTTTTTTTTTTGCAATAATTTTAAGCATAAAAGTGTACATCGGGGATTTTTACAACTTATTGTTTTGGTTACGCAAACTACCTATATCCATGTTTGTTTTGTGACACAATAATCTGGTTTTCAAATAGTTTACATTTTTGAGGTTTGTTATTTTTACGTTACTTCCTTAATTGCAGTACCTATATAAAAACAAATTCTAAATACTACTTTTATAGGTAATCATTATTAGTTTTATATTATTTAACTATTTAGCGCAAATTAAATTGCACTGAACCGAATGATGAGTAATAATATGTATTGTGTGTGTTCCAAAACGGAAACTAATCTATGTAGAATTAAGGCCATCAGTTCTGGGCAGGAAATACACTTTGAGTGACTAAAATACCGACGAAACGTTTTTATTTTTAAATTACATAACTATATTGATAAAAATAATGTAAAGAATCGTAGATTAGTTTCCGTTTCAGAAATATTACATAAACGTTTTAACAATTATTTCTTAAAATGTCATAGATCATAATTTACTGTTAATACGATAATACATGTCTTGACGGTGCTATAGAAAATAGTATTAAGAAGTAATAAGTAACAACCATATGTATATGTATTTAATAAATTAATGCTATAAGTGAAGTTTGATGCAGAGGTGACTCTTAAAGCAATTTATGAAATCTAAACATATTCAAATTTAAATTTATTTTAGTTGACCTAAGTGACACAGCCCAAATTATGTAACTCTTGTTTCTTATTTTATTGTTAAAATTTCAACATACTAATATTAATAATCATCTATTGTAGATATACTTAGAGGAAGTTTCAAGTTATAGCGATTATTGTTATTATTTTTTTTTTTTTTATCGTGTAAGACTTGGTTTGATTTTAGAATTCACATTATTGAATTCAAAAGGTTATAAGTATAACTAAAATCAAAGTAAGCTCATCCTGTTAGTTTCTTAACCAACGTATTTTTTAGAAAAAGTTCATACACAATGACTGTATGATTATTGAAATAATTTTCAAACGTACGTTTAATCGCATTCGTTCTGCATACAGAACAAAACGTTATTTTCGATTTGACAATTGAAAATCTAAGTCGTTATTCAACCGAATGTGTATTGAGTTGTAAAGATGAATTCACCTCCAACTTTTGAATTCGTTTCGTTGTGTTATCGAGCCAGCAATGCACATAAAATGTTTTATATTATGTCGTGTAAGAAAATATCAAAATAATATTTTAAGAATAACAATAAATTGAAAGATATATAATACAATAAAATAAAACCCACATAGTGCCTCATTGCTTTCATCGACTGCAACACTAAATTAAATAAATAAAAAGGACCTACACACAGTAATAATGTATATAGGTATAAGTCGTCTGACTTTAGGCGAACGTCATAAAATCAAAACAATTTGTCTCTACCGGAACAACCGCTACCGGTTCAATGCGATTTTCTTTATATAGAATAAAAATGAAAAATTGTTTTTACCAATTCCTTTCTATACGTACGCACTATAAGTCATATATATATATTATATATGTATTCAATTTTCTAGATTTATTCAAATAGTTTTTAGAAATAATCATTGTTTAAGTACAATATTGGCCGCGTGGATAGAATTGCCAAATTCTTTCGAATAAACTGTCTCCACGTCACAAAAATGTCGCACGTGTCGAATGTAGTAAAAATTGAAACCGTCGGCTAACAATTTCGACTTTTACGAAATAAATTCGGTATAAAAACAGCAACAAAAAAAAAGGAATTGTAATTGTAAGGCAGACGCCATTTGGTTGGAAAAAAATTAACGTTTTGCCATGACAATATTTTATTCAGAACTATTATACTACCTACGGGTAGGTACACAATAATTATTATTTGAACGAAAGTGTACGTCTTGTCGTTTTGGTCTGCGATTTTTAAATGATAGACACAAAACTGAAAAGAAATCCTAATCCGACGCAACGACCTGTGAACACAATTACAGATGAAGAATCGCCAATATAACGACTTCAGATATTATAATTTTCTCTCCGGATTAAACTGTAATAGTATTATACCTATCACTTGTATGTCTTACAATAATGTCACGAAAATGGCGATCTCGATGTCTCAATATTATTGTCTCAGTTTGTAAACTTACCACAAATTAGTTCGGCAACATTCGTGTATATTATATGTTAACATTTTAAAATTGTTAACTGTACAACGTTTTCATAATTGTAAATTTAACGTTCACTACACATTGCGATCGTAGTAAACCGTAGTAAGTCGATATTAAATCTAAACTTGGGAACAATATTATCGACAGCAAAATGTTCACTCTTTCCTCGTTTGCTCAATTCTCGCATATGGTCAAATGACATAAAAAAAATAACATACATAAAATTATATACAGTCGTATAACTCGCCTATGAGTAATAGGACGTTTATCAATGCATATAATAACAAACAAATTTTTTTTTTAAACCGATTTCGACACATCGTTAAGTCATGACGGATGCTTGGGTCACATAAACCACGTAAAGTATAACCTAACCTACCCGCATTTATTTTAGGTTTTTGGCGTTTTGTTTTTTTTTGTTTTTTTTTTTGCGACTCCGTGGTATCGTTAAACCTCAACTCCCGCGGTCAACAGGAGTATGAATAATATTACTGCACGTACGTTAAGCGGAAAACGGCAATTTCCGTTGAGCGTGTGAATTATATGAAATAATTAGCGAAAGTTTCCCAAGACTTGTGTGTAAATGGATTACATCGCGTCCTGCAGGAAACGTATACGTCTCCAGCGAAAAACTCGTAAGCATAATTATGTCATGACGTGCGTACGAGCTAGTCGTAAGTGATGATATTTTTACCCCGTTCGACGAGTGCCGGCCCTAAAGACTTGCGAACAGGCGGGTAGTCAGTTTTTGCCGCTCCGGCGGCGACGCTTAGCGATTTAATTGTTTTTTTATTTATTTCAAAACAAACTCACCTTGCGAATGCACCATTTGCTGGAGGATGGCGAGCAGGGTGTATATCATGTCCACTGGTTTCAACATGATTCGGGGAAGAACTCGCGTGAGACTGAGTGGAGATAGAAACCGCCGGACGCGCCCGAATTTCCCTCCCCCGGTGGGCCGCAACGATACGTGTGTTTACCTAGCGGTGTCGGGTAATCGCATTTTCAAAAAACGCGTAGAAAACTTCAATAGGACCGACCGATCGACGAGAGAATTAAACGCAAACGCGTCGTCGGTCCGCTCGGCAGTACTACGATTGATTTGTGTGTGACAATAAATTAACGTTATTAACTTGTATATTGTTTTATTTTTTTTTTTTTTGGCAAACGGCCACCACTATTTGTTTACGACTAAACCGCTAAAAAACCGTTAAGTTCCTCGGTGGCAGATCGGCGACCACCACCACCACTTTCACCTTCACGCCCGCGACGTGCGGCAGAAAGCGAAAAACCAAGCGACGTAAGGTTCAATGTCGTCGTCATAATGATTCCCCCCCCCCTCCACGTCGAAGATTAATTCGGCCCAACTGTGCGGTTTTACATGTTTTGGAAGTCGGACGATGTTGAACCGTATAAATCGGTAACCGGACAATTAACACGTATATAATATTATTATCATTGTCGTATGGTATGCGAAATAGGTATTATATGCGATTTGTTTGATCTGATTGCGGTCTGGGACGGTGCGAAGAAGCTATGATATTATTTATTGATTTCATCAGTCCATTCAAACACTAATACAGTACAACGGTGCAGACATTATAATATTTTCATAATAAACAATTAATGTAGAATTCATATGGCCGTACTGCAGTTTGAAAGTATGTATTCACTATGTGTGTACCTGCAGGTATTTATTCGAATTTTGCATACCGCTTAAATCCAAATTGTATTGAGTACTTTTAGTTTATAACCCTCAAACACAGGAATCGATTCTTACATTTAACGTTCTGAAAGTTGAATTAAGTTACACGTGATAAGTGTTGTAGCACGATTGGTACTGTACACCTGTACGTTTCAGTACATTTTATAATATTTCGTAAAATGTTTAAAATAATACAAAATTTTAATTTAAAATTATTCGAAAAATGTCCAAGAAATTTATTTCAGAGGAAAAAATACTAAACACGTGTAAACTAAAATAGCTTCAATACAAAACTCCGAAAAGGAAATTACCTGTTTTTAAATTATGCGAGTTATAGTTATATTTTAAAAACGTTCATTGGCATTAAGATTCAAATTTATATGATTCATTTTTCTAAAATAATAGCCCTGCGTGCGCATTTGTTATTTTTTCGTACTATAGGCTCAACAGCATTGTGGATTTTCCTGTTTTTAATGTTTTCGTTGTAACGGATATTATTAAAAATATATTTTTTCATAAACCAAGATGTATTGTTTATTATTACAAGACATCCATTAAAATTAAATCGTAGTTTTAATAATGTATGATGGTAATATAGTATTTTTTTTAATATAAATCGCACGTGCTGCTACAATATTAGTTCTGTAAAAAATTATTAAATCCTGTATAAAAAATTGAACGTTATACATATTTATCTTATTAGTTTACGACTATTCATACATTTATTTACGACAACCAAATTTATAACACTAAGTCACTAGCTGTTGGGTCTGATAGATTTATATAGATTTATACCACTCACCTAAAAAACACATCATTTATTATACCCTTTAAATCACAAAGTTAACACAAGATATGCTGCTAATAACCATTCGCTGAAATTCCCCCAAAAAAACGGGATGTCGTAAAATGCATGATTTCATTAGGACACAAATACATAACATAATGCCCAAATAAGCGGCTAATATGTGACTTCCGATGTTTAAAAAAAACATTACCCATTGGCTTCTCCATAAATGCGATGCTTCAATATTTGAATATCATGATTAATTATCAATTAATTTACAGCGTGCATTTCCATTTCCTATTTTGTTTTTCATACAACTTGTTTGATTGTTTTTGATGTTTAAATTCGTAATATGGAATTTCTGATTTTAGATTATATTGTGTAATTTTAGTTTAGGAGGTAAAAATAAGAAAAATGTAAACATGTTATTATACAAAAGATAACTTCCGGGCCTCCACACGAGTTTAAAACTCAATGAGGCCTAGTAATCTTTACTGCTTTTAAATAAAATAAAAAATAAATAATATATTAATCTAGCCTCACCTGATATATTATTATTAATAATAATATCGAATAAACTCGGAATCTTCGATACTTATAATGTTATTATAACGCACTAGTTTACCATGTTATGTCATGTTCTCATCACAAATCGTTCATTGTCATAACAATAATATACCTACTAATGATATTTTCATCATTTTGTCCTAGTTTTACACAAAGATCTATGCAATAGTTAAGTCAAACACACAGAGTAGTAATATAAATAATTGTCGAGTTCGGGACAAGAGTAATTTTCTTGTTTTTAACTTTCACTTAATCTTCAGTCTGTGTGCTCGTGTTAATTTTAAGTTGCTCTATAATTAAATCAACCATTCTATTCAAAATTTAACGTTAAAAAAGTCTGTGATTTCTTCCTTTTGGCGTGTACTGTTTATGTAGGTATTTGTTTTAATAAATTACGTAGAATTTCGTAAATTTAAATCATTGTTCTCAAATATTGTATTGATGCCAAAACTCAAAGCGTGCAATAGAAAATAGCCACAAAACAAATCCGCGAACTATCGTAGGTAAAATTACTGTTTTGTAAAATACATTTTATTATTTAAATCATTTTTGATTTTAATTATTTATCATATCTACAGATGCCATACCATTTGTTAAACGCTATTCATTTAACTGATTCAAATTCGTTAAAAATATACATTGATGTACCTACGTTTTCCCAAGGGCTAATAAAACGAAACATAATCACACGTTCGAATTCACATTATTGTGTTGCATACAAATAATTAAATAAATGGCTATATCGCGGTTTTATTATTTTTTAGTGTCGATGCTTGGATTACGACATCAACCCCTTCGCATACATGATGATTCGCCAAACTGTTCACCCCTGTAATATTTTCCTTTTAGTAATGAATTACTAAATTCTGATTTTTGGAATTTTTAAATACATACATAATAATATATTTAAAGACCTTGATCTTAATTTACTTAAATTGATTTTACTGCTTAAGGAGTGATCAATGTAGAAGACCACTATAGCAGTGATACTTGTAACTTCTGTTTTTCAAATGAGATCCCCTTTTTTATTGTAAATATTATTAGGTGGATATTTTTTTTTTAAATGTTGATGTTCCTAATTCAAAACTCGAACGGGTAGTGTATCAGTTATTTAAATTTGTATACTGAGGATGATAAATTGTTCTAAAATATGGTTGAACAAAAATATAAAATACAATATAATATAATATTGAATATAGTATTTGTTATACTTGGGCCATTTTTACTGATTATAAATGTTGATGGATGAATATTGATTGCAAAAATGTTGAAATCGTCATAGCTCCTATATATATGCAAACCCATTATCGCGGACCTATTATTCTTAGAAAACAGAATTAAATAACTCAAAAACTACCCGTTCGTATTTTGATTTTGATATAGGTATTTCAACATTTTCAGAAAAATTATCCGCTTAATAATTTACAATATAAAAATGATGTTCTGATTTTAAAAACAAAAGTTTGTATATCTACAGAACATTCCTCCAATTGCAAAAATATCGCAAGAATTTTGAAGAAAAAAGGGGGTTAGCATAACCGGTGAGTCGCCCTGTACAGTAATTTAACTCTTGCTGTAACTACTATTTATTTTTCCCCACACTCGTAGTCGTATAGGTTCATAGATAAACAGTATGTCCGAAATTCCAATTATAGTCTTTAATATTGATAACTGTGATCGACCTCTGAAGGATTTTTGGTTTTACAAAATTGTCGCGTACCGGGTGAATCATATAAATCGTCAGTCGATCATATCTGTCAACGCGTCCCAATGCTCGTCGATATATTATACTGTATAATAATAATAATAATGAAAAATCATAACACTATTACGTGACTTGGTGGCTGAAACTAACGCGATAACACGCGAAAAATATTAACCTTGAATCAAAAAAAAATAGGTACACGTTTCGCTCTTGACCGACAAAACGCATTATCATAATGATATTATTGGCAATCGGTAGTCAGGTTACGGTTTGGTAGTAGATGAATCCGAGATAATTAAAAAAAAACTGTAATTTTTTCTCGATATTTACGATATCTCTACGAACTCACGTTATACAAAGTATATTATTATATCATACAGTCTGTTTATTATAGCTCATACAATGTAATATACGACCTATATATTATATTAGACTTTGTACATCTCGGCTATACTTATATTCATCTCAAAATACATAATACACTTGTAAAAATATTAATGTAACATTATTATAATAAAAATTAATATTATTGTATATTATAATATACAATGAGTGCCGATTTGAGGAAAACGTCTAAACGTTCTAACTGGCCGCATTAAACGTAATTATGTATATACACAGGATGTCCCTCGAAGATTGAATCCCATTGCCATTTCTCCTGAGATAGTAAATACATCGTAAATATGTTTTTCTATTAGGCTCGCGGAGACAAGGACTGCATTTATTTTATTTTTTAATTCAATTACCTAGATTATTTGGCGAAAAGGTTAAAAAGATTCTTTTTTTTCTCCCTGAAACAATTGAAGATATCCATTTTGTACGGTTTATTTTTCTGAACATTTTGATCTTTCAACAATTTATTTTCATTAATTTCATGATTCTTAATCATTTTTTTGCTTTATAGGTAAAATGGTAAAAAAAAACCGGTTGTGTTGCTAGTCCCTCTCTACGACTCAAGGGTATATCCTCATAGGACACTCTGTATATAATATATATGACCAATAAAATTCGTGGGATCAAATACAGTTTAAAAATTAAAATTTCAAAGTCCAAAATATTATTGTTTTAGAGACCGAAACTGTTTTATACAAGCACTTTGTACACCCAAAATATCGATTTGTATCCAAAATATATTATTTTTTCAAAAATACACATTACACAGTTCTACGATGTGAGTTCTTATGTAAACTATATTTTAAGTCGTCATGCCAAAGAAGATGTTGATTTTTGAACTTTAAAAAAATATGTTTGGTTGTTTATTTGCTCAACGCTTGCTTTTATCTACAAACATCAAACGCAGATAAATGTTTAAGAATATTTAAATAATATTCTATACATAAAACTCCTTTAGTATAACGAATTTCGTATTTAGCAATTCAAATAGAAAAAGCAAATTATAAGGTCGGTATGCTAATTACAAAAAGGTATTTTTATAAAAATAAAATGTTTTATTGAAAAAGCTGTTTACAGAGAAATTAATGTGTAAAAGAGAAAGAGTCAAAGTAAAAAAAAAACCATCATAATATTATACATGTATATCAAAAAAGTAAACATCTTTCAAGATTTATTTTTACTGTTTGATTACTATTGATTTGATTGATAAATATAAAAAAAAAATTCTGAAATGATATAATTTCGACAGCGAGTCGTTTCATAATACATATAACAGTATAATACCATTTTACAGAATGCATTTCAAAACTTTATTGACATTGTCCTATTCCTATATCGGTCACAATAATAACCAGGCCCGGCAAATTACCATTATAATGTAATTATTACTGTATTATTATTATTATTATTATTATTATTATTATTATTATTATTATTATTATTATACTTACGAATCTGTGACGCTTATATGTATATAGGTATAGGTAGTAAAGTTACTCCAAACCGTCGGTTATTTTTGCAGATTTCGGATCGTTATAATAACGTCGATAGACATATTTACAGTATATTAATATTATTATTATTATTATAGACTTGTCAATATCATATAATTACAAGTGATATATATATATTATATTATTTGACCCGGCGAGATCATATTATATTATATGCACATATAAGTATAATATTATTAATATGCGTGTCTACGGTGTACGTTATACATAACGAGCACGATTTCGGTTCTTTTCTTCGTTTGATGTACGTATCAGAACATTATGGTTCGTTTGTGCACGAGAATAATAATTTATATAATACTGCGCCTAATACTATTATGCCTGCGTACAGTGTGCATTGTGCGACTATTGGGCGGACTCCGTATAATGGCCACAAGGACGGGCTGCAAATAATCTAATAACCGCGATTGTGTAGCGACCAATAATAATAATGATAATAATAATAATAATAATAATAATAATCAGGTCGGCCGAGTGTGTTGCTGCCGTCGTTTAATAATAATCATATATATTATTATATGGCATAGGCGTACATGTACGAATATGATACGGTCACCCGTCCTTAATGGCGCGTATTGTTGTCACTTGTCGCCGCCGCCGACCACGACGAAAATCCGTAATCGCAGGGGAAAATAATCGAAGAGTGTGTATAGGAGTGATACTAGTTATACGGGCGATCGAGGTACGTTACACTAGCACCACAACCTAAACCAAATTCTTCAAAATTGGTTCCATGCGTTAGTAACCGATTAGTAACCATTCGTAACCGAAAATTCGGAATTCGTAACCTAAACCGGGTACCAGGAAAACCGTTTTTCCCAACCGGGTGCTAACGTAACGTTACACCGGCACCCGCATATTGAGATAATGCACTTAGAAAGTTCAAACCTAAACTAGACTTTAGTAACCGATTAGTACTGCGCCGTGTCCGTCGTAGGTGCTAACAGGTGGTGGCAGGTGGAGCTCAGCCCCCTCACACGTATTATTGCAGGATAATAAGTCGCGAAAAATGTTTCTCACGACGAGCCATATAGGTACTATAATATATATATATATATATATCTGAAATTGCGAGAACGAATGTGTTGCATCGCAAGGTTGTTGTTTTTCTCGAATTTTACAAATGCCTATAGATTACGGTTGACCGTTTGAAGAGTTTTCCTGCGACTTATATTTCTTTCAAATGAGAACCAACGTTTTTTCACTGTAAATTATTAAGCTGATTTTTTACTTATATACGTATTATAACTACTAATTTGAAGTATGGTCCTTGAGTTTATTTCGAAATTCTAACAATCCGAATTTGAATAAATACATTATTATTAAAGGACAGATGAGAGTGTGCAATGTGCGTGCTTGATGAATCATATTGGACAAACATTGCTGTAAATGTATATTTTATTACAAGCCATTTGCAAATATTCTAACTTAGTAGAAGCGGGTGCGAAAATGTCCAAACAGACAAATATGAAGAATCTATATTTTTAAGGATTAGAGCACACACCTCAAAAAATCTCTGAAACGTTCCATCAAAATAGGTCGAGTATCTTTTGAGACTATAATCTACAAACATAAATACATTGCATTTTGTTTTACTTTTGAATAATAAACAATGGATTAAATATTATTTTGATTTAATTTGAATCTCACATGGTGAGGACGTTAGTCTATAACAATTGAAAAAATTTCAATTTTCTAAAACCAATAGCAAACTCGAAAAAAATGATGTGGTTTAGTTCTCATTTCCGTTCATCGAATTTTTCCACTAAGTGTATGGCTTAAAACACTGATATTTAAAAAAATAACGATATTTTTAAATCGAAAGCTATACCAAAAACGATGGTTTCATCAATCACAATTTTTAGAAACAATGTACTTTTTATTAATTTTTTTTCACAATTCTTCCACGGTCAGTTCGATAATACTATCAGGCTGAAACATATTTGATATGGTACCTATTAAACGCATTATATATGATTGGACATCGTTTAGATTTGTATTTTATGTTGGATCAAAAATACTAATTTAGACTGTGTTAATGTTAAAAATTTGAGCACCCACTTTCTATGTAACGGAATTGTAAAAGTTGGTGTAAATCAGTGTTGATCTGTCCCCGGCAACGCCGTGCTGCAGGATCATAGGCGGTCATCGGGGTGGGGGGCTTAGGAGGACTTAGCCCCCCCCCAAATATTTTATAGACCCCCAAAATCGAAACTTGATTCGAAATTTTATTATTGATATTATTTGTTTCAATAATTATATGTTAATTTTTTTCGAAAATTAGCTCACGTAGTCACGTTGTCATTACTGATTTGACGATAGAAACGATCTCTCGAGTGCCGCGCTGACATAATAATAATAGTTTTGTTTTCAACGTATTTGCAAAAAATATTAATTGCAATGATATTTTAAATATCTTTGCTGATAAAAACAGATATTTGCTATTAAAATAAAATTAATTATTAATTATTTTTAAATATATTATGTTATTTTTTTTTTTATTATAACAAACATTTATATTTGTATTAGTAATATTATATATTTATGTATAGGAAGGGGGTGCGGGGGCGAAGCCCCTGCTAGTCACTTTACATTTGATTGTTATAGCCCCCCTAAAAATTTAACCAAATGTCCGCCTATGTGCAGGATCATCTATTATCAACACAAATTAATTGCAATATTACAATATATGTGGGTCGGAACTATTGTTTCAGAGAGCAGGCGCGACGTACACACAGACCGCGAACGGACATCCGGTGGTGTTGATGCCGGACAACGTGGGACTTCCGACGAAATCCTGTTCCGGACAGCCGGATCCACGGAAACCCCGGAGACGCCGCCACTATCCGGCGTTGCGCCGTCACCGGACAACGTTTGACCTGACAAATCAAGTGATCGTTTACTTCGACCCGGACGGCAGCGGCAGATGCGAAGTGGTCGGCCGCAGTGGCGCCGCGTGCTCCGGTGGCGGCGACGAGGAGTCTGCCCGCGAGGGACGAAAGTCCGCCGGACGGTCCGCGGACGCCAACCGCAAAGGCCGGCCCAAGGGATCGAAGAACAAGTGTCCGGCATCGCCTTCGGCGCCGTCGTTTTCCGGCTCGTTCAACTACCGCTGCGAGAAGAGGCTGCTGACGTACAAGTTCGCCGGCCCGGTCAAGTGCAAGTCCTGCGATCGGACGTTCGACGGCGACCCCGTGGTCCACTGTCAGGAGCACCACAGGTCCGTGTGTCCCATATGCGGCCGCACGTACCGGCCACCGCTGACCACGCACATCAAGTCGCACGGCACCCGACACGTGTTGCTGACCGTTTCGTGTTACGAGTGTTACGTGTGCAAGGAGAAGTTCGGCAACGCAACGACCACGGCCGAGCACTTGCGGACCGAACACCGAGACGTCGCCGCCGCCGCAAAGTGCTCGCTGTGTGACGACACCGCCGGCGCCGCGTTCGCGACCGTCGAAGCGGCCATCGACCACCTGGTGGACGCACACTGTCCGCGCAAGAAGTTCAGCCACCCCACCCTGTACCGGTGCCGGGTGTGTCTGGCAGGGTTCAAGAGTCAGATCAACGTGCTGCGGCACGCGTGCAACAAGATCAAGTCGCCGCATTGTGCGCAGTGCGGAAAGACGTTCCCGTCCAAGATGCGGTACGCGTTCCACCTGCAGTTCCACGAGCACCCGAAGTGGGCGACCATGCACTTGCACTGCGACCTGTGCCTGGCCGAGTTCGACGACGAGTACCAGCTGTACGATCACATCCGGTTCCGGCACGAGCTGCACGACAAGGCGGTGTGCGAGGTGTGCGGCCGGACGTTCAAGTCGTCCATGGGCCTGAACATCCACCGCCGTTATCACAACGGGTCCCGGGACTTTGCGTGCGGGTCGTGCGACAAGTCGTTCCTGAACAAGTCCACGCTCCGGGAGCACGAGATCTCGCACATGGACGTCAAGCCGTTCCAATGTCACATATGTGGCCAGTACCTAAGTCGAGCGTCCAGGCTCCGGTCGCACGTCAAGACCCACCGGGCCGCCGAATCGACCGACCAGCTGTGCTACAGCTGCGGCCAGTGCGGTTACGTGGCGCCCAACCCGACCGCGGTCGCCGAACACGCCGGCAAGATGCACTGCGACGACACTGCACTGCACCCGACGCCCAACGAATGCTACGCACTGCAGCTGTCGTCGGTGGTCAAGTGCGAGTACTGCGACTCGACGTACCTGAACTCGGCGCACCTGAACAGCCATCGAGAAGCGGCGCACGCGGGCGGAGGTGCCGGCAACGCCGAGCCGTTCATCTGCGTGGTGTGTTCGTCCACTTTCAGCACGTACTCCAGGCTGACCACGCACAAGCTGACGCACGGAATCAACATGGAGTCCACCTGCCGCGCTCCCGTCCAGCAGCAACAGCAGCACCGGCGTCACCGGCAACCCGATCAGGACGATCCGACGCAGCCCGACTGGCAGGACGATTCGACGTCGGACCGGTTCGAAATACCGCAGTTTTTCTCCTGCGAATTCTGCTCCAAGATGTGCTTGCATTACACGTACTTTTGCCTGCACCGGCGGCTCAAACACCCGCCCGGAGTGCAGACGCACAGGTGTGACAGGTGCTCGGTGGACTTCAAGACGTCCTGGAGACTGTCGTACCACAGGAAAACCGTACACGGGCAACCGGCAGACGACGAGACGCCGGCCGAGAAGTTCAACTGCACCATATGCTCCCGGCAGTTCGTCAAGATCGGCGCGCTCAACCTGCACAAGACCCGCACGCACATCGACGTGGTCGGCGACGTGTGCAAGTACCTGTGCCATCTGTGCGGCAAATTTTTCAGTTCCGAATTTTCACTCAGGGCGCACGTCAAGACGCACGAATTCGGGGTCGGCGGCGCACTTGCACCGGTACTGCAGATGACGGTACCCGGTGGCCGTACCGGCGGCGACGACGACGGCGGCGGCGACCATCGTCTGTGCTCCGAACCCGCCGCGATTGCACCGCCGCCGCAGACGACGGTGCAAGCCCGGCCGAATCACCAGCGCCGCACGTACCGGAAGTCGACGGCCACCGCTGTCCGTTTGGCGACGACTGCCCAGAAATCGTGTCCGTACTGCGCTCATACGACAGACGACGAGGCGGCGTTCATCGAGCACGTAAACGGTCACATCAGGTACTGCAAGCCCGTGTTGCCGGCGGGCACCGTTTGCGAGTTGTGCGACGCGAGTTTCGACGACGCCGCCCATCTCAAGCACCACCTGGACGACCACGTGAACGGGAACCAAGCTCTCCTGTGCCGGGCGTGCTACTCGCCGTTCCTGTCGTCGGCCGCTCACGACGCGCACGTGGCCGCGGAATGCTCGACGGTTCCGGTCAACTACGCGCCCGCCCGTAGCGTCTCGCCCAAAACGAAGGTCGTCAACCCGTCCGCCTGCACCGCGCCCGACGTCGAGTTCGTCGGCCCGTCCGCCGCCCCGCAGTCCGACGGCCGTCCGCTGATCGTCGACTGTTCAGAGATATTCGGCGACGACAAGGGCATCGCCGACGTTGGATCGTCGCCGCCGCAGAAATCGGCCGAGTCGCCGATCGCGCCAATCGCCGACGACCACAGATCGCAGGAATTTTCCGTGCTCGACGAGCTCCTGGCCATCATGTCCACGCCGCGTTCGCTGTCCGCCCTGGATTCGATCGACTACCAGCCACCGGACGACATGTCGTTGGACGCGATTTTCGACAGCATTTCCACCGCGAACTGACCAATCGCATAAGACCCCAAGCCGTTCGTGACGCCTTGCGGCCGCCTGCAACCGCTCGACGTTTTTTTTTTTCATTCGCCCGCCACGTTTTCTCGTTTCCGCTGCGTGTCTGCGTTACTTATTTTATGCGCACGTTTTTTTACTTTTTTTTTACTTTTTACGATGAACTTTTTCAAAAAACCCATTTGTTTATTTATTTATTTATTTTTGTCTGCCGCCGAAAGTGCAAACCACATTACTCTGTGCTATATTTCCAATATCCGTTTATTACAATTATTATTATTATTATTTTTGTTACCGACGTTCGGGTGTCGTATTATAATAGTTGTCGAATTTTATTTTTGTCTCAATGTCATATGTTACGTAATATTATATATTATTGTTGCAGTGTTACGATTCGCATAAACACGTTATTGTATTATATTATATTGTCCGTAAAAGTTATTTACAAATTAAAATAAATTACCGATGATTGTGTTCTGTGCGCTTTATTAGCTTTTTGTACGCATAATTATTGCGTACGACAATCGCGTATCGAGTCGGTCGAAAACGTTGAACGTTTCTTCGGGTGAAATTAATTGATCAAAAAATACACCTACCTACGCACGCGGATTGACAAAAAAAAAACCAACAAATTTCCGACGAAATCCGATTTGATAATCAACTATATACACATTATTGTATACGGATGCGTTCGTTATTAAACGCGCATTTAGTTGCGATGCGTTTGGAGATGAATTATATACCTAATAATCCCACATTCATTGACAACACAATTATTATTTCGTATACAAATTAGTGGATATTATATTATTCTCCGTATATATACAGCAGAGTACCGTAGCGGTACACAAATTATGATATTATGTCTCGTACACGCGGATACAACATGTGTGCGTGTAGTATATACCTATACATCAATGGGTAGGTATAGTGGGCGAATTCGTATTTATTTACTTGCACAACAACTTTGGCACACGTAATTTAGCCATTGTCATAGGCGACGCGCAGTCATATATATAACATTATTATGCATACGCATATACAAGAGTATACATATATATATATATATGCAGTCGGTTGGTCACGGCCAATTTTAAAAATATAACTCTGTTGTTTATTTAAATTTCAAATCTTGGCAGCGAAAGTGTACAATTTTAAAATCAAGAATGCCATAGTACATACCTATACAGACATAATATTCACGCCAACCGCAGTGTTCGTATACCTACAACTGTGATTTATGAGCGATATGCGCCACTACTATGTATATATATATATATATATATATAAGTAAGTACATGTAAAAAACGAATTATTAATGGGCACACGCGAAAAACGTTTAGGTACAGCGAACGAGTGTTGAGATAAAAATTACCCGCGAACGGCGAGTATATATTATTATTAGGTTATACGAAAAATGGGCTGTGAAAATAAAAAAATATTGAAAATCGCCGGTGGAAAAACAATACTTTTTATATTGAACGTGGGATACTGGTTAAAGGTATAATATTATCTCCCCGTAGTAAGAGCGCGTAGGTAGTGGGTACCTTAACTGAATAATAATAATAATAATAATAATAATAGAAGAATAAAATATTTATAATAAAATGTATATAGGTATATATTTTATTGTATTGTGTACCCACCCACCAAATAGGAAGTCGTCGAGTTGCGATTCGATTTCAACGAAATATAACCATAATATTATGATTGATATCATTTATTCTGCAGTAGTTGCTTATTGATTGTCTTTGTTTTTATGCATATCATATTGACGTGCGTATTGTTATAATTTATTATTGTCAAACTATATAATAATATATACCTTCTCGAAAATCCAATACTGACAGCAAATATAGTTTATTGTTATTGTTACATTAAACATAATACACGTCCATATAGTATAATATGAACAATTTACACGTATCGGTTGGAAAACACATTAAAACGTTAAATTTTATATTATTTACCCAAAATGGATTAATGTCGATTTATTGCGTACATATAAGTACGTTTGTCATAAAGAAATTTGATTTTTATCCTTTTACATATTTTATATCACCGAAGCATTGACGTTAGATTACGGGGAAATGTTGATGAAAATTATGTGAAAGGGGAAAAAGGGAATTCTGTACATTTTTAGGGAAATTTAGAAATTCAGGTGGCTGTAGACACTTTTCGATGATAGTCTAATCACTCTAATCAACTGTTTTGTAATATGGGTCTCACGATTTAAGATATACAGGTCGCCCATCAGTATATGATATGGTGAGTACCAAATTGAGTTCTTCGTGGTGCTGGAAATTACAGCAAGTGCTCCCTGTGAGAGAAAAGTACAAGTACAAGTACGCAGTTATAGTTACAGTGATGTAATATTAAAATGTAAATTATATGGAAGTTATTATTTTATTATAATAATCAAGCTATCATACAACCAATATATTTATTTATGAACTAAATAATTTATACACATTTTACAAATTTACCAGCTTCTTATTATGCCTACCTAATTGAACTAATTTTGACAATTTTTTCTATAAGTTAGAATCAAAACCACATCCTATTTTATTTGAAAGCTGCAAATACTTTCTGATAGTATTCACACGTGAGAGTGGGAGAATATTTTGGTTGCGTAAAAATAACTGGGTATCCGCCGTATAAACAATATAAATATAAGTAAAATCACGATGATTATGACAGCCAGGAACTTGGTTGCGGTAACAAAATAATATAACACTCAATAAGGAAATTCTGTAGCAGAAAACGTTTTGATAACGGAGACATTCGGACGGTCTGTTTGCTAAGCGAAGCTGAAAACGTTTGCGAACATTGCAAACACCATGATCCAGCGTTTGGCCTGTTCAATTCTTCAGTAACCAGAACTTCGAAATAAAAAAAAAAAATTGATAAAAAACAAAAAGTAATTTGAAAAACATAATTTAAAAAAAAAATTGAAAAAAAACATTTTAACCTTTTTTTCAAATTTTTTTCTATTTTTTCCATAATATTTTTTTTTTTTTTTTATCTTTAATTTTTTAACTAAACATGTCAGAAATTGCAGAGTATTCATATTCCGCGTGCTACAGACATGTCTGTGATTACATTTATGATTTAAATGCGATATTGATTGTCACATCACTAAGGTAGTTTAAATTGACTTTGAATAAATTATATGATTAGTAAACAAGTTATAATATATTTATTGATATTCGTAGCTATTCGTTTTACACAAGCTGCATATATAGATACATTTGGTACAGCTGTACACAAACAATTCTGACTTCTGTGCCTGCTAAGTGCAAAGTAACTCTTACTTATTTCATGTAAATTAATTTAATTATGTGAATTGAATCAAATTAACAAATAGGTAATTCACATACAGAGATATTTTCATTTAACAAGTGGCATATAATGTCTACATTTAGTTATACTGACAGTACAGCACAAAAAACAATTCTAAATTCTGGGTCTCGTATCATGTAAATTTATTGAATTACATTTATTATTCATCAACAGAGCTATTTCCTTCCCATCAACTGTTTATTTTTATTTAATAAATCAAACTAACATTAACTAGACATTGCTAGGCGTACACACATTTCTGTTTGAATTTACCCAAAGTTATATGTACTAATATAATAAATGGGTACTGTTAAATGTAATCATCAAATACGGCTCTCATATATACACTTTGGGTTTGGACATTCGTATAAGAGCACAAGACTGGACCGTATCGACTATCAGTCCTGTTCAATCACAGATTTCTAGATTTTCAAACGTTCCCGCCTCCGAAATGACACCTCCAAAGCCCCTCATCACAAATCCTCGTCGTAGGCCCAATGTCGTAGGCACCCGCTAGAAAGTTATTGTTAAGCTGTATAGTAACACAAGTGATTTAAATGAAATAAAACACGATTAGACATGAAAATGAAAACTAATCAAAGTTTGTGCGTGAAAACAAAATATCTTCCAATAATCTGCGACGGTTGAAATCGTTACAAACGCGATTATGTGTTGTAAGTAACGATATATCGTCATTTGATTTCAATCTTAAATACATAGCATTGAACACTATTATCCTACCTCCCCCCCCCCCCCGCTGAAAAAATATAGCGTTCGCGCCACTGCGGAGTTATGCGTGTTTACTCGAGTCGATTATACAGGTATTAATGCGGTATTAAGCTCGCGATCTATAAAATATATTGAGCCCAGTGCGTCTTAGTGGCCTAATACCTCGTCTTTACTATATACGTTTGATGAATGTATTGTTGCATTCGATATGTCACAAGTATTATAGGTACCCGTGCGACGTAATATACATATATAATATATATGGGTACGCGATTCGTACGTATATACAGAAGGCTATGTACATTGTACACTGCACAACTATATATTTTTTTTTTTTTTTTTGATTTAAGCTTCGGCAACTGAGGCCATTAGCTGTAACTATATATTATAATGTAATATAAACCGTTATTGTCTATTTAGAACAACGAGCTGCAGCGTACACTGCGGTGCCTATATTTACATTTGAAGACCGTATTGTGTGGTGGCTTTAAACAGACGTCTGAAACGTACGAGTCAAGGTAGCAGCACCGCACTCGAAACGAGTATTATTCCGTACAGAATAGGTATTTAGGCGCGGCCCCGCCGGGTAGAGTATGACAAAAAACACATCGATTTCAGACACTATATATATTTGGTTCGGAGCTGTGACTTACGCTCCGCTCCCAGACTCGCTTGGTGGTACATATAAGTATAGACATGGGCGTAGGTGAGGGGGGGGTGTTCAAACACCCCCCCGAAATTAAATAAAACAATCTTGAGCTTTTTGTGAATTTCTCCGAGAATATTATTAACTCGCATATTATTATTTAGGATTTAGACAAAAACCCCCTCCGAAAATATTTCCTACCTACGCCCATGAAATTCAGGTATAGGTTTATACTACTGATATATCATGATATAATAGATAATACGTATTTATACACGATTATACATATTATATATTATTTACACACATATTTTGCACGAGACGATCCCGTTTAATGTGTTCTGCGTTCGTTTTCTCGACCGATTTTCGCGAATTTGAAAAAAAAACCGTCAACGCGGTTTTTAAGACGAGACTTTATTTTTTTGCGAGTAAACCTATTTTTCATCGCAGTGACTTCGATGTCTCCGGATGAGAACAGTGTTCAAGTATATAGCATAAAGGAAGATTATTAATCTACACAATGAATATCGAATAATAAGCTGATAGAACGTTTTTAAAGTTTAGGTATATAGACTAACTGTTCCACACATTTCACTGCGGGGACAACCACACTATAATATATACTTGTCTATAAACTTTAAATCCTTATAAATAAAAAATAAAATTTTCGTTAAATATATTCTTCGAAATATTTAGTAGAATGTACAGCCTTGGATTTTTAAACCAAAAATAGAATGTCGTAGGAAGATTTTCGTAAATTCAAAGTTGAAAAAACATAATGAAGACTTATAAATTGTTTATCAAAAATGAAATGTTATCACGTTTAAAGTATGTAGCGGTACAAAATCGTTCGACGATCACTGCGAAAAAAATGACCTACATTTATAACGAATGATTCGCTTTTAAAAAATCAACCCGTAGTAGCACATCGTTTGTGTCAATATTATGTTATCGTTTTTTTCGGGAAAACGCTCAATATTGCCGCTCATAAATTATAATACAATCGCAATGAGACTTTGTTTGCTTTGTTTAGTCATTGGTTATAGGTGCTCAAGTATATTGTGCGTAATTACAACGCACTCATACTGCAGTTGTAAACACAGAAACCCGTCACACACACTCACGCGCGTCATCACAAACTTGACGATATTATACCTGGTGACAGCTTTCGGTTTTTTACCGATGCCTCGCATAATGAGTATAGGTAACTTCTATTCCATTGCGATTGCCATTTTTCGGTGGTACGAATTCGCGTCCCAGATAAGTTTAAATGTGTGCCCCGAGTATTCATAAAATATCTGCATTCTTGCATATGCTGTTGATACATGTAAACATTTTAAAATAATTCAAATAGGTGGTTTATGTATTGCGGATATTAGAACTATACACATCAGCTATATACTGTTGTTGTTATTATTATTATTATTATTATTATTATTATTATTATTATTATTAGTCGATTCACTATATTTTCACTGCCGGTAGAGTGATTTTGTTATTCCGTGCCTAACAGTTGTTTTCTCAGTCAGTAAGTTATGTATACGTTTATTATAATGGGGCCAAACGCCAATGTTAAATGAATCGTTTATGTTGATAGACAATTTGGAATTTCAAATCTAAATCCACGGGAACAAACTTAGTCGCGGTATTCTGCCATGTTTAATAATCAAAACGTTGGGTAGCAGAGAAAACTTGATTTTTACAGAACTAAAAAAGTCCTTCGACATGGTTGACAAATGACAATGGCACCTTGTAGTTAAAACTAAAAAACGCTACACCGAAAGGATAGTCCATAATAATTATCATGGTTATCATCTTACTTGTAAAATAGGTATGTCGTTCTGTTTCAAAGTAAACATAAACTCCGTGTTCTGAAATGGAGTATTAGATGTTGATTCGCAAGTATCTTGTATTCGACTTTCTTGCACCATTTTATAATAAATAATTAGACAACCTTTGTTTGTAAAAAGTTTAGGCATCTTACGTTTCGGTTCGAAGTCGTATTTGAGACGAGCCAGTGGAAATCCAGCAGTTCAAAAACTCGTAGAATATTTTCAAAATTGATTTGTTCATGAATTCAAAATCGAAAGCGTTCAATATTTTACATTAATTCATCAACGGTTTGCGTTGTTGGCGGTAATATTTATCGTTGGCATGATCAATCGAATATTATAATCTTCTCAAAATAAAACCACCACGGTCATTATTGTTGTGTACCTACTTGCAAAATATAATAGTTCGTTGTTTTTAAAAACAAGTCATTCTTAGAAAACTTACGGAGTATAGGATTAAGACTTAAAATAACCGTTACGCAATATAAATAGCTAATACATGACGTGGCGATCGTATAATTTGGCAAAAGTCAAAAGGTTTATAATAGATATAATGTTGGATACACCATACGCTCTATAATACATACATTTGTAGATAATATTACTGTATACCATAAACACAACGAATTGAAGCAATGCAACTAAAAAGCAGAGTTCGATAGTTGGATTTTAAAAAGTGTACCTAAATATAAATTTCGCTCGTGTTGTAAGCCTCAGCGGACGCTATGAGATACAAATACCACCGAATATAATTGCGGGAATGTCAGTATCGCTAATCAGTATTATAGGTACCTACATTATTATAATTTAACCATTTACAAAATTAATATACTTACATGCGTGTCAAAATATAATTAAAAAAATAATACTAACAGTTACGTATAATTTGCTCATCGTGATTATTCAAATTGGATTCGAGAAAATTGAAAACAATACATCTATCTGTTCACCGATTTAATTTGCTATAGGTATCACTTATATGCCACTAAGTACCTATACAACAATTATATCAAATTAATAAAAAATGTTTTCTTGGTCGACGACCATCAAAATTAATATTTTACCGCACCTACATAAAAAAGCGTTACAAACCGCAAAACGATAACGGTACTCACATACTTAGGTATCAAAATGACAAAATCTATTTAAATATTTTATGATTTATACCCTGGAATTTACGTAGTAGTAAAATGCTTTATGTTACAATATTACTGAAAACAACTTTGATCAAACTGATTACTAGTTCCTCTAAAAAACTTGATATCTCGAGTACTGTATTTAAATTTAATATTTTTATTTTCAAAATAAAATTACGTAACAATGAGCGATTACATAATAATATCACACCCACACGCATAATAGAAATGTTAAAATGTGTTCTATGAGATTAAACAATGCAAATAACTGTTATTTTGATTATACTTTTATAAAACTACTTGCACTATTATTTTCAATCATTTTTAATATTTTATTACAAAACGTCAATAGCATACCTATATTCTACATTCAGCATATTCTCTATTTCTCTAGTTTTAAAATGATTCTACATTTATACTGCAATCCAATATTATAAATTAAATTGACGGAGTGATAACTGAAATCAATGGTCTAAATTGAATATGCTTAGGTACATCCTTCTACATGCTTTAAACGCAATCTTCCCTGTGTTCTATGAACGAATAAATTATACCACTATTTTCATATGATACCATATTATGGTGTATTGGTGTTCAGTTAGTTATGTCAGACCTTAAATATTTTTCTCGTAAAAACAATAACATTGGAAACTAAAATAGTTAAAGGTATATTAAAATATATCTACTACTCATCGTGCTTAGTATTTATTCTGTATATATGTATACTTTTATGGAATTTTGTCAAGACCACGCGAAGGTATATTTTAGAATAATGTAAGTATTTGGTTAGTGGTTTGTACCTTATTATTTTATTTCAATAGGAATCTACGTCAGACTATGTGATATTTATCAATAATAATTCTACAGATTCATTTGAAGTTAATTAATATACGTTTAAATAATATATCTACTCAGATTATTTAACACATTATTAATTAATATTTGAATGGTTATTTACACTTTATGTAGTATATAGTGTGCCTTTGTATAATACTTGTTTATTCTCATTCCTATATTATGACTATGTGTGAAAATGTCGCATTAACATCAAAGTTGGGCAACATAATATGACATACATGTAGGTACTTTCAACCAGATTAAATTAGAATCAACTATGGTTATTACTTTGAATAAGGTTGAATTTCATATAATTTTAACAGGAAGTATTTTCGAACATCTAATCTATTTCATTGATTGCAACTCAAACCTGTAGACATTTAAATAATCCATAAAACAGTAGTAAATAGTCGTTTTTTCATATTGGTAGAAATTTCATGATTAATCCATATGGTTGATTAATCTGAAAATGTAACCAGTCCGTATTTTGTCACTATTTGCTTAATGTACAAGCCTAAAAGCCAAAATTATATGGACAGACATAGATTGTTTCATAGATGTCATGGCGAAAAACACGATAGCTACGATAATGAGACCGACGATAATTATACACTACTGACTTGTATTTCAGTATATTATACTAAATAAAAATTCGCAGCACATTTTAATGCTCTTTGCGAAAAAAAAATCCATACAGGTGACTATAATATACACGTAAGTAGATGAATTATGGAGTTGAATGTCTACTATATGCAGTGTACAATATACTATATATATATTATACGCTATTACAATACAACAACGTGTATATTGAATAGAAAAAAGTATTTAGATATAAAATGTATAAATATTGATATGTATGACGTACACGATATCTATTGTGATGAAAATATTATGTCAACATATTTAAGTATATTTGTCTTATATTATAAAACGGTAACGACACCGACGCGCGACACCGCTCGTTCGACTTTACACGGTATTCTTTTATTTATATTAATAGTAGTAGGTACATACATAATATTATAATAATATCTAGGAATTTGTCATCAACTATATTATAGTCAGAACCCATATTGTATAGGTATATGTAATGTTTAGGTTAGTTATACGACATAACAGTAGTTACAGTAAGCACCTGCGACGATAATCGTGTAGGTATATAAACGAGAATCCTCCGCACAGAAATAACCGTATTACCTATACATTTTCTTCGCCAATAAAAACTAAATAACAATTATTAATATGACACTTCTCCGTCACTAGTGCCAGATTGAATACAAACGTGTTTATATGGACACAATGGGATTTTGTTTCTAAGGCCGCTTTCACGGTTATGTATATTATAATGTAAAATATCTGCTGGATCTAATGAGTGCGAGAAAACGTTTTATACCATAGTTGCGTAAACCTAAGCGGATTTAACACGTATTATCGTGTTTTTAATTTTGAGTGTATAATATATATATTGACAATAATGCATTTATAGGAACGAACAAAACATACAAGTGGAATGCTCTTGGATTTTTCGCTCACACTTTAGTGTATTTATTTAGATATTCTGTGGCTAGTGTACTTGTATACAAAATAATATCTTACATAAATTACGAGGCGCTTATTGCTCAAAACATATTCCAATTTTTCCAACGTTTCCGGTTAGCTTTTCTCGATTATTATTATTATTATTATTAAAAGTATTGCAGAGATTTACCTGCACTTTGACTCTTCAAAGTACCAACTAGCACAACGTTCCTACCAGGAACCGTGAAAGTTGAAATTTGAAACATATTTTCTGCTCCAGACACAATGGCAGACAAACCAAACATAACGTTTTAAAAAACACACGTCATTATAAAAACAATATATCCTCGCTCTCATGGGAATTGAAAATCTGGTCAGATCCATTATACTTGTTGTACACCAACCATTAATCAATAAAATATGTTAATAAGCGTAAAATCGAAATCAAATACCGAGCGTCGGAGCGTTATCATCGTACAAAATTATTATATTCTATATTTTAACATCATAACGGTTGCCCTCAAAGAAGCAAAAACGAAACCCCCAGTTCCAATCAAAACGAAAACCCTCATACACCGAAATTACAGCTAACACACCACCGCCCGATCAACCATTGCCAATAAATTCCTTGACGAATTAAAATCAATCCTTAACCCTCTCCTAATTGTCCCAACATCGTGATCGGACAAAATCGAGCTCCCCGTCACTGAAATCACTTCCATTCCACGACACACATATTATCATATTTTCAGTATACCCACATCAATCTTGTATAAATATAATTCGATATTTACTGTAATTGTCGAGATATAATAATTTTAAGTTAAAATCTCAATAAAAGGAAAATAGCATCATAAGGCATAGACAGTTGTGAACAGTTTAACACGAAAGTACCAAATAAATGAGTTTTGGCAGATAAAATATAATTAACGTACATATTTCATAGAGATACATCTAAGTTCAATAAATCATAGAACGCCATATTAAAATTAGTGACTAAGCTACACAGTCATTTGCTATTATTAGTAATTACCAAACTATTAAATAATAATGATGATAAATAATACAAATAAATATATTTTTTTTTTGCATTGATCGCGAATAATAGGCCATTACTTTAGCTTCGATAACTAGGCCAATTACTCATTAGCGCTACTTGTTTTAACATTTTCATAAAATATTAGTGTTATTACCTATCGGGTTGAGATTAAATGATAAGAAATCCAATCAATAGAACAAACTTCAGATTGAAGCGTATTTACATAATATTCAAATCATATATTATTATGTATGATTGTATTGTAGGAATTAGATTAATTAGAGACATTATTGGGCAGGTATTTACATAGTTATTAGATAATTGATATTTTAACACTCTGCAATTTCGAAAACCTCAGTACCGCCTACATAAACAAATCTGAAACTAGGCACTTATATAGCTGTTTATATTTAAAGGGTTATTAAAAACAACTGTAGAATGGGAATTTAAAAAATCAAAAAGTATATGCTTGATTTGGACAACGAGATAAACTATAAAATCAAGGTTGTTATACTATAAAAATGCGTTGGTTGCGTTTCTGACATAATTCTTCGGAGCTCTCGGAATAATTAAATGTTCATGAAAGTTTTCAAGACTAAAGTAAAAATCGTCTTTGTATAAATATCCATTTTTGTTTAATTACAAAAAACTGTTTGTTAAGTGTGATTATCTGCAGGTATATTATATTTTAATAAAATGAAACTTTCTTGTATAAAAAAAAATTAAGCTCATGATGACTTTAAATTTTTAATAACATTTCCCCTAAGTATTATTTTGAAACATGACTTTATGAATAGATACTGCAATGCAATTATTGATTCTCTGTAAGATTTAACAGATATTTGTCAGAACTAATTATAAATTTAGCCATAAATCGTGCTTATTATATTTTTTAACAATATGAAGAATCTAAAAGCCAGACTAACCTTATTTAAAAACCTAACTATTCGTTATGTCCAGTCTTGTAAAAATGACACTCTACAGAAAAATAATAATAATAATAATAATAAGATAATTATTGTTTATTTAATTAATTACAATTTTTACTTGTTCGTAATTCGTACTGTGCAAAAACAGCGAAAACTATTTTCGTGTAGGTTAGTCTAATAATTTACAAGTATATATATCTGCAGTATTTATTGTTGCATCGTACGTATCGCATTGCATATAATATAACGATGGCATCTCAATAATTATTAATCTAATTCATACGCTATAGGTACCTCAGACATGTCTATCACGCACATAATAATAAACATTAGGTGTTTTAAATCATTGAATCATTAAGGTTATTTCCATTGTCCTCGCACCCGACACAAAATATGCGTCGACAATGAAATAAAATAATACGACATAATTACTGTAGGTACCGTTGGTTGTGACTGTAACGAGATATTTAGATAATTCGCCCTCGTATATAGCTGTTGTGTACACAATCAGCGGGCATTACGATTTCTTCGAGTCTAATTACATCTGATCGGTATCGAAGAAATCAACAACGACCGTACTTTCGTGTCTCTTACCCGTCTCGGGTTCGGGTGTGATTATGATAATTTAAAGAAAGAAAAAAAAGTGGACAGCACTTATTGTTACGCGCTTTGATCCGGAACGGCCCCGTTGCAGCAATGGCTAGGTATAAATGTAAATACACGTATATATTTATTTTTGTGCAATATGTTCGGTCATTTTTTTGTCGTCCGAGCACCGCAGCAGGTATACGTTATAGGTGCTCGTGTGTTTTAATTAGATTATCTACGGACCCAGGAGGTGTAATCCGGACCAAATTGAAATAAAAGAGACAAAACGCATGAGTACAATGTTGTCACGCGACCCAATCGATTTCGTATATTAAAATGTATGTATACCTACTAATATATATGCCAACATTATAAACATTATAAACACTAACATTATAAGCCACGAAGACTTGTGTAGTTGTGTATGTTTATAATGTGTCTAGACACAAAACTCCGAAGGACTGACTGCAAGACACATATTATATCCATAATATACAATATATCTATATATTATACTCATGCATATCACCATGTTGCGTTCCGGTTATCCATATTATATTATACTTTTGTATAATATGTACTAATGAAAATGAAATCTCCGTACTATTATTTTAAACTGTTATACATAATGTTAAAGTATTTAAAAAGAAAAATAACGAATTATTTATTATATTATTCATTTCATATAGTGGTTATCTATATGTATGATTTACCACTGAAATTAAAATACAGTAAAAGACAACAGATCATCAAATATTATAGTTATATTTGTTAAAAATTATTATTATTTATTTTTTAAGCATTCTGTTGCATCGTCGAAAAAAAATGTATTGCCCTCTACTAAATTATAAAGATTGAAGCGTCGATTGTCTTAAGTGAAAATATGAAAACTGTAAAATAAAAATAAAGTACCTTCTTTTGTCAATAATTAGCATTGATAGATATTTATAGAAACTATTACGATGTTAAATCAATAAATACATTTTTCCAGTTACCTAATTTACTTTAATAATGGCATAGGTAATAACTAATAATTATTCGATTAAACTTTCTAAACTATATATAACTAGAAAAAAAATTTAAATGAGGCATCTGGAATCTGGCGCAGTGCCTAATTAAAGTATTATTTTTTTCTCTGTTTTTTTATTCATATAATCAGTTATATATTTTCAAACAAGAAATGAATATGATGTATCTGCATCGTTGATCTGTTGGTCGTAATGAACTATTGCGTGGTATTATTGGTAATTTCTGACACTGGCCGCACGACCAGGATCAGAAATTCTTAAAAATCGAGCAACAGGTCTAACAAAGGTTTATGGAGACGAAAATTGTCGTGGCTTATTAAGTTATTGTGATAAGTTTGCAATTAAATGAGATAAATATCGAATAAAAAAAAAGTCATTTTTAAATGTCCTTCATTCGAAAAATTCAAATTAGGTTCTCCATTCCGCCCAAGTAAATTTTAATATGAAACAACCCGATACACCCGTATATTTATATATATTTTAAAACTACTATTCGAAATGATTAAACATTGTTCGTATTATTTTTATTTATGATAATACTTGTGTGTGTGGTGTGTGTGTGGTGTGTGGATATGTAATTATATCCCAATTAATATCTCTTATTTATTGATTAGAGGTATATTTAAATTAATTGCATAACATTGTATTAGTTCATTAAAACATAAGATAATATAACCACCTATATGTGAAAAGGTTATTTTTCTGTTTTTGTAATCCCCCATATCTAAACAATGACAGGGTGCAAATGACGTATCAATAATACGTCTGGTGGTGAATGAAAAACTTTTGTAATTATAGTTTTATAGTATCAAAAATAATTATAAAGATTGAATAAATTTATTTTTCTCACATAAGCTATATGATTTGTCTGATAACTCATGTATAGAATATAAACAAATAGTAATGTATAATAGTTATAAGTTATAACTCTTAACTTATTTTAGTAACTGTAGTTAATAACCTTTTTTTTTGTCAGACAAAGTGACAAATTACAATTATCTGTAACTGCAACAATGAAGATTTTAAATTTAAAATACCTAATTATTAAATTCCAATCGAATAAAAGTAAATAATTAAAACTGTAATAAGATTTATGGGAGAAAGGGGATGAGTGGAATACAGAGGTTATAGGGATAGGCTGCACATGCGTGGTTATCTGAAATAATATGAATAATTGCATTTAATAAACATCAAATAACATAACAAATCGTGAATATTTTGTTAAAACCGAATGATTACTATATTTTTCTAAGTCATAATTTAATTAGTACCCCCCATATGATAATATATTCTCAAAACACTATTTTTAGTACATGAGTATCATTTTTTATAGTTGCCTTTTTTTCAAATTCAATTTTAAATTGTTTAAAAAATCACGCTATATGACGTTTAAATAATTTACAAATAACGAAGTACCACATATGCCCTACTTTCTAAGTCTTATGTATAGTTATTAACTTATACTATCATACATTGGTATCGCTAATAAAATAAAATCTTAATTTAAAAGCCGAAATATATTTTCTCATATTAGTTCCTATATATTTTTTTATTTTTTAACACATCTAAGATCAATAAGACATAATTTATAATTGACATCATCGTCGACGATGTATTATACCTAATATAATATATATGTTTAAATGTCCACTTACTAATAATTCTTTATAAATTTAGTTCTTATATAAACAATAGTTCCTCTGTGTAATCAATGCTCTAATATAAAACACACTTTGGTAGTTAAAATATAATTAAAATCTGATTTAATTAATTTAGTTTAAAATATGTTAGCGATTATATGTATTATAAAATAATTGGTGTTATTAAAGCTAAACCACGGTTTGCCGCCAAAATATCGATAAGATTAAAATTTCCCTTGCTTAAATTGTTTTCAAAATTAAATTAATTTTTTTCCGAAGTATAATTTTAAGTAAGTCATTTATAAAAGTGCACGTGTACAATTTATACGCGTTATTTTATTAGACACCTAGGTACTTACTTGAATAATTGTTTTCCTTGTTCGATAATTATATTTTGTATTTTAATAAATAAAGTGAGTGTTTTTAATAAATTTTATTTATTTTATTAATAATTATTAAATAACATATATATATATAAATAGTATTATGTACCTATCACTCCCTCTAATGTAACTTTTATTATAAGATAATAAGTATAACCACTGTTTCTCAGCGTATGTTATTAATCTATTAGAAGAAGTTTTTATTTGAAACCCAGCAACGTTAGATATAATATTTGTATATTTTTTCAAACTTCTTTACTAACATAATATTATACCTGATACCTCAAAATGTAAGAATTTGTGTTTATAGTTTTAAAATTGAAAAACATCGTCCACAAAAATAATATATTAAATATTTTAAATACTTTTTTCGGAGAAATATTTTCATCAATGAAATACATAATGAATAATATGCTATTAATTAATTTTGCATCGTGAAACCCAATAATCAGTCTGTGTTCTGTAGTATAATTTTACCACAGTAATTTGAGTTATTGAGTTCAATAATAGTATGTCCACTTTTTATCTTTCTCGTTCATTATTCTTTGTTTCATTATTACGATCAATGTTAATATTTAATACATTTTGATTCTGGATAAAATTTAAAAGTAAAAACGTTATCTTTTGTCTTATCTGATATAATGTTTGTAGGTTTCTCCATATAAGAAGTTTGAAAGAATTCGAATTCATGTTTTAATTTTTTTAAGTGTAAGTAATTGTCATACCTGTTATTCACTTTTCAAAAATGTAAAAAGATTACCTTTGGAAATAACATTTTTTGTTTGATATGTTAAAGAGTAGCATTAATTATGCATTTATTGGGACAAAAGATACACATTTGTATCAACAGTTAAAAATAACAACAAATAAACAGTTTTTGTTCGTATAAATCGTTAAAACAAGACTTGGATTTTACCAAGAAAATGGTCATACCAATTTTTTAATATTTTAATTTTATCAATGTTACTCGTTTTATCGAGTAACTGTATTTATTTTGATACAAAAAATTAACAACATTCTAAACAAACTTATAAACATGAGTCTAGTCACAACACTTAGGTGCATGTAAATAACTCGAAACTCTAAAACAAGTAATAATTATAATTAATATACATCACAACTTCCAAGTGACGAATAATTATAATTTAATGTGTTTCGAGTCACAAAAATACAAACAATATTATGCTCTTGTTATTATGGTCCTGTTATCCCCTGTGAATTCATATTTAGGTATACACTGTGAAAAACACTGTAATTAAGAACAACAAAATGCAATTCCTATACATAAATGTGCCCATTAGATTAATAACTAAGTATTTTTATAAGATTTATGATAGTACATAATGAATTGTATGTACGGTAAATTACTAAAATACTGTGTATGTCGATTGCAGTTATGATTTTAATAATATCTAAGTCACACTATAATTTGATATGTATCTTATATCAATTACATATAAATTATAAACTAAACATATTAGAAGAATCATAAATGTCAACCTGAATAGTCAATAAATGTATGTGAAAACCCCCAACTTAGTCAATAAATAACACTTTTTAATAATAATTTTAAATTCATACTTATTGCAGTATATTATATTACGTGTATGTACAATAGTGTTCATTTTTAAAACCAATTATCCAGCACGTTCATTATTATTAAGCAGTTATTCGTCGCAAGAAATTATATTATACACTTTTTGATGTAAAATTGATTGAACCGATTATTTACTTTCAATGGACATAATTGTTTAGACAAAACGGTATATCGATCTCAACATAGATAACTATATTATTTTTTTTAATATTTAACTATAATAGATAAGTGTTCATCCATAACTCGATTAGTTATTACTTATTACTGATTCGTGCACCTTATGAAATCATAACTTTTAATTAAATTCTGTTAAAAAAGACTTACCGCTGTTCGTCGAGAAAATGTTCCAGACTGTGAGAGCGAGTATCGCCTACACGCACACACAAACAGGGTGTGCGCAAACAAGGGTGGAAGGTATAAAAGACCTGCGTTTACGATGTTGCGGGTCACTTTCGGGGCAAAAGCTCATTTTGACGATTGACTATCAGTGTTTGTGTTTATGTATAGTATAACCATGCCTCTGAGACCACAAATCGCAACAACGTGTTATTTTTGTATGGTTTTACTAGCGATCGTAGTCATATTCACAGTGGATAATGGAGCAGCTAAACGTGAGTGATTATTTATCATTAATAATACTACTTGTTAAAAAAATAACAATTATTTTATTACAATCTTGTCATATATAAAGTACTACATATTTTCCATAAGTTGTATTATTTTTTTTTATTATTAAAACAGAGATTAAACCTTCTGTTATAGTGTTATTTAATTGTTAGAGGCATTTTTATTTTATTGATAGCATTAATAGTATAATTTTAATTGTAATGCTTTATTTTTAATAAAATGTTATGCATGAGTTTAGTGCATTCTTGTTTAATATTTATTTAATTATAAAAAATATACTAAACAAGAATATACTAAACTGATACATACGTTTTATTAAAAATAAAAAATAAAACATTAAATTTAATATTCATATTGAAAATCATAGATGATTATCAAAGAATGCTTATGCTGATTACTTAACACAATTTTTAAACACTATTAACAATAAATTATTAAATATTATCAACTATTTTTTTTTAACCTATTTATAAAATAAAATATATATAAATATAAACATACGAAAATTCTTATATTATTTTCTATGGATAAATTATTTATTTTGACCATCAATCAATACATTTGAAAATTAAATGGTATATTGTCAATCGCTTACCACATCCATCTTTATTTCTGTCAAAAAAAAAAAATAGTCAGAATCTTCTCCAATTTCATATAATATGACAAACCGAAATCATTCATTCCAATTTTTCAAAATGTTTCAATATTATTAATTAAATATATTCGTAATTCATGAGAATTATAATATTAAAATCTGTTAAGAACTTTTTTAAGAATATATTATTTATGAAATAAAAGCGATTTAATGTAGTACAATAAATGATCACGTGTAATATACGACTAAACTATTTTATAAACAATTATATTCTACAAATAGAATTCATTTATTCCTGGCTATCGGAATTTTTCTTTAAATAATAATATTTAAAAATATTACGAATTTAACTAAATATGAATACAATATCATATTGAAGTAGGTAATACATTATAAAAAGGGGAATATAAGCTTATTATTATTATTTTTTTTTTAATGAGATTGTAACATATTATATCAATTATTATCTAAACTATAACAATATAAACATAATAATAATAATAATAGTAATAATACAAATATAATAATATTGGAAATAGACAATACATGCGATAATGCTAAATTTTAGATTATATTAAAAAGGGAATAATGATTATTAGTAAAACCATAAGGTTAGTTATTAAACCATCTTATATCAAAATAAAAAGCATGTGTTAACAGCTCATTTGTATTTGTTTGAGAACAATTTTATTTTAATGTTAAATATCTAAAATATATCATGTAGATTTTCTACTATTTCTTCTATTTTATACATACATATTTATGTGTTCGAGCTTAAGATGATTATTTATTGATATATACATACATATTTAATTTTACAAAAGGGTTTATACTTAATGTTGGTAAAAATTAAGCAATATTTCTACAGATTAAAAATTACACGTTCATCTATTCGAGAACTATAAAGTGTTTAATTTAAACACTTTATAGTTGATAATATCATTCCAATAATATTATCAACTATAAAGTGTTTAATTTCAGTCTTAAAGTAAAAAAAAAATTCAAATAGCTTATAAACGAGTCAAGTAATAGTATAACTTATATAGTTGTATGTTTAGAATAACACACCTAATGGTAGTTATTGTGTTATAAATGCACTAATATTGCCTGCGTATATCGCCGTGCAATACAATATAATTAACACTTTTAAAATGTTATACGTTTCGAAAATAATTATGTACTATATGTACTGGTGAAATTAATCATTAACCTTAATCAACATTAATATTTCTTGAAGAGATACCAGTGTATTGTATTTATATTTGGATATCTTCAATCATGTATACATTTATGTTTATAATTCAAACATCATACCACAGGTATCCAACAATTATTATACGCTTAGTCTAATTCTGTGTCACTATTATAGCTATGGCAAAAATTAATCTAGTTAATTATTTAACACTAGCTGTAGTTTTATTTACAATTTTATTTTGGCTAATGATTACGTTAATTCGCTTTATTTTTCGTTTATATTTTATTTATTTATTTATTTATTTATTTATATTAACGGGCGAAGCAATTTACAACAATTTAACACAATTTAACATTTTATATTGACTATGCATATTAAGAACAATAATTATTGCTCATAACCATCCTCAGTTTATTTCTAAGACAATTTTAGACAGTTTAAAACGATACTACCACCTATTATCAATTGAAAATAAACTTCAAAACTATTCAATTATAAACAATTGTAATTGTTTCAGTATGTGATATGATTTAAAACAATACTACTGTAAACTATAACTTATATTTAATTATTTTAATTTAATAATTAATAATTGAGTAAGATAAGCTAAAAAGAATTAATTTTTGAACACAAAAATTAAATTCAGGAATAACTTAGTAATATAAATTAAACGAAAAATACTAAAATCTCACCAAATCCCGTTTACTTTGTGTACCATGACAAAAATGCTTAAAAACAGAAAATAATATTTAAACATAAGGTAATAGTGTAATCAACTTTTTATTAAAGGTATAGCTTGAGCTATTTTTCGAATATTTTAGTTAAAATTTAAAAATATATACATTATACTTCACTATTTAAATATAATATAGTATATATTATATCATCTATAAAAATAGAAAAGACGTTAATAATTGCAATATTATTTATTTATTTCCGTACCAAATAATATAGGTATTTATTTACACATTTACCTTCTAAGCACTACTTATTACGTCTATTTAAACTTATTAATAAAACACAATAACTAGATTATCACAAAGAAGGAATAAATTATTCATTCAAAATATTTATTTAGAGTTTCAATTGATAGCCGAAATCAATAATATATGTACGATGTTTTAACAATTTTACCTTAAAATTACATTAAATCATAATATGAAATTCTTGTGGCTCCTTGTAAAGTTGGATCCAACACAGTTGGTCATAACTTATAAAATATTATTACTTTTGAGTTCGGTTCAGATATTATGTTATTCAATAATTTTTATGACGCTCAAGTTTTAACATTTTATTTGAAACAAGTAAAATAAATACCTATAGATTATCCGTTTCTGGTTACTTTGTAAAAGTACAAAAATCATTTTTAGAAAGAATGAAAGAATTTAGATACTAACAACTTGCATTTTGGGATTGTGAGAAAATCAAAACTTTATTAGTAATATCTCAATTTGTTGAATTGCCGACAAATTGTACATCCGTGCAGACACATATTACATAATATGAGAATTCAACTTTTCGATAAGATAACTTAAAATTTATCTTTTCAATATTTCAAAACTACCAATGTCACGCTATCGTACTAATTACATCACTATATACATAAACTATAATATGTTTATATAGGTACGTCACAAATATTATGTCAATAGCTTATTATATGTATTCTTTGAAAATGTATAAATACCTGCAACTTATAAAAAAAGTAAAACATTTAAAACCATATATTTATATGTGGTATAGAAAAAAATAAAAAAATATCAACGTTTGAAAACTGATGAACATTGAAAATAATAATATAATAATACAAAAAATCAAAGAAAATTAGTATCAATAATAACTGGATTCATTATTCTCTTTGACGTCAAATATCATTGTCATTTCTCTTTATGCAAGAGCTCTAAACGGACTTATTACTTTTCTATTTTTAAATCTTTTTATATGCACAGCGAATAAATTTAATTAGGTACCTATCACATACTATTTAAACGTATTTTAGTATTGATATAATTTAAATAGTTTTAACAATGATTCATACTTTGATAAAACTTTTTTATTGTAATACGAGTAGACATAAAATATAAAATATTTCTTTTGTTACTGATATTGTGTCTTATAGGTGCCAACTATTATAAACATAGAACATAGAACTGTTATTTTATAGGTACCTACTGTTATAAACATAGAACTGTTATTTCCTAATTTAAAAAGTACATAACAACGTAAATTGGAACTTGGAAAATAAAAAACAAAACCAAAAGTTATTTACAATATAATTAACATCATCTATAATAATATTTGAATAATTTTAAAATCGTTGCATTGTTGCACGAACAAGGAACAACTATTTGAAAAAATCTATTTAAAAAATTCTTATTTGAAAACAATATTTTCATTATTTTATTTTGTTTGGTATTTAATAATCATATTATAGAATACATATACTTAGAGTAGCAGTTATTCGAATTTTTCAGTCAAATTTAAATAATATCTTATCGCTCATCACATTGGATTGCATTATGATAATAAACTTGAAATGTTAATGTTATATCCTTTATTTACTCAAATATAATTTCCACTGCATCCACATTACACATACGTCTTATACTTACACCGCACTGACTTTGAATAATATATCAATATATGTGTGTAGTATATTTGTAAACAAACATTTAATAAATATTTTGAATAACTATAGAAAATATCTCACAAATAAACCTAATAAATGCCTAAATATTTCAACGAAATAAATCATAGTATGCGTTTACCAGTCACTAAAAAAAATATTTCAATAACGGTTTTTTGTTTACTCGTTCAATACATTAATTTTATAGGCATAAAATAACACCCTGCATAAGTAAAAATATTAAATACAGATTGCTTGATAATAGATATTTAATGAATTATAAAATCACAAATAATCAATTTCGACAACAGATCATTTTAAATTTGTATTCATCGTTTATCAAATTAGTTGGTTTCGGATTATTAAGTTATCAGCTGTGGTAATTCAAAAAACTGTTGAACAAGGTTAAAAAATATTAAAGTATTTAACCCTACGTGTGCTGTTTTAGTTAAGTATGATATATGAACATCAAACAATCTGAAAGTTAAGGATTACTGCTGTGAAAAATTTGTTTTTATTCCTTTGACAGATTAATTAAGTTTTTGCCTAAAATGTGTTTACTCAATCAGGGGATCTGATGAAATTGCTACAAAAGCTTTATATTTACATTTTGATCATTATATCGGTAAAGTGTAAGGTATATGTCAAATTATTGTACTTCTGTACTATTAGAAATAAACTAAAAACATTTAATCTTTTTTAAATAAAATCAGATGATTGTGCTATTGTATGATTAATCAAACAATATGCATAATTTCGACAGAAAAAATTATACATTTACTTTTTTGAAACTATGTCTTTAGTGGCCACGATAAAAAGAAAAAACATTTTTAACAACTATTTGTTTCAATTAAAATTAAATATCAACCTTTTTGAATGATTAAAAGTTTCGCCTTGTATTAAGTCGGTAACTGTATTAACTTGATTATCTGTAAGAAATAAAGTAATCGAATAGTTATTGTTTATTAATATTTAGTATAGGTACGTTGTGTAAATTCAAGGGAAAAATCGCTCTCCTCCGAATCTAAAATAACGACAAGAAATAAACGATTGACAATTGACAAATATTTTAAGTGACGTTTAAAAAAAAATGAACTATATTTTTTAAGAAAGTGTATTTTTACCATTTCAATTACCTCGTCTATATTTTAATGAGTATAATTACTATATAATTTGTTTATGAGATTGTCGCATTTTGCATTTTAAATTTAAAAAATTGTTTTCACAACAAACTGCAATATTATTTCCTCGGTCGAATTTTATCAAACTATAAATAGACCATTACTTTTAGTCTTTCTAGTCTCTATTTTTTTAGTATTCGTTTACTTTGTATCAAAAATTCATCTTCATTTCAGGAAGTATAATATTTGTTTTGAATTAGGTTGCTCAAGAATCGAGGTATCTTTATCTAAAATAATCCTAGTCAATGTCAAATAATTTAACTACCTATATGACAGTGTGATAGGTATTCGATTTAAATTTAAATCCATTGTCGAAAATCAGTTAAAAATAAACACAATATGATAATAAGAAATGGATTTCACTCAAAAAATATAGTATTATAAACCGCGGTCTGTGCTCGTATTATATAAAATATTAATCGGTATGGTCTACCCATAAACTGAAAAATAAAAAAAGACTTAAACTATAGCTTCAGTTTATATAATATGCATTAATGTGCCATATGTATATACCCTATAATATGGCCTATATTATAATGTATACAAGATGATTCAAAAGCATGCTTACCCCCTTTTTCTTAAAAAATGCAGTTATTCAAAATCTGATTTTTGGAATTTTTAAATATACTTTAAGGCCGTATATTCAAATTCTTGAGATTTTTTATACTCCTTAAAGAGAGCGTCTTGTAGAGATACAAACTTCTGTTTTTCAAATAAAAACCACACTTTTCTGCTAAAAATTATTTAGTGGGTCATTTTCTGAAAATGTTGACGTATCAAAATCCGAGTACTCTTTTTGAGTTATTTAACTTTGTGCCTTAAGGATATACGTCCTATGATATTATATATTCGATCCAAAATCGCACATATTTTATATTTTTATAAAACCATTTTTTAAGAACTATATCATCCTTAGTATATAAACATTCAAACAACTGGATAACTAATTGTTCACATTTTGAATTAGGCGGATAAACGGTTTCAAAAAGAATATATTCACTAAATAATTTACAGTGACGGAGGGTGGTTAGCAGTACACTCACGTCGAGTGTATACCTATAGCACAAACAAATCTCGGGAATTCGAAAATTGAAAATATCGCCTCCGAGTATGTATATTTTAATAGTCACAAAATCAGAATTCGAATAAATCAAAGGAAAAAATCGAGGTGAGCACGCTGGCGGGGCGAATCACTCTGTATACAGAATCGAACGTCGCGAGATCGTCAGGTTTATCCGCTTTATTGTGATGCATAATGTAAACGTTATTTGATCCAGTTCGACGTTAGTGTGAATAGTTCGGCGGACGTCATAAATGAACGTTTAAATGAATTATGATACTTGTGCGGAATATTGGAATTCGTTTGGCGAGATGAAAATATTGCGCGTGATGATGATTTTTTATCGCCGCCGCCGTGTGGCTAAAAATTCATTCGGGTTTTTTTCCCCCACCAAAAACGTTCTACGTCATTCGCCGCGGTTATGCAATAGGGCCGACAGTTATTTATTTATTTTTTATCGGTTTATTTTTTACTGCACAATGCGAACAGGGCAGACTCGGAGGATATAGACACTGGTACAAAGCTATCGGGGTAAACATTTCCGGTCGAACATAATACGAGTCGCGTGCACCTACCTATATAATACCTATCGACTGACTGGAAGAATCTGTACGGATTTTTAAGGATTTTAGCTGAACTCTTATTCTCTGACGTATTGGGTCTCGGTGGTTTCCGTTCACCGCGGTTTAGTGAAAACAAAAAACAAAAAAAAGGATCATGTGTTTTCTCTCTACATAAAACGGATCACATACGTAAAATAAATCGTTAAAGATTTCTTGTTATGTTACGGTGTACACGAATTCGTACCTAGAAACAAAAGGTCCGTAACTACGTAAATATATATTATTTTCACGAGAGCTTCTTGGGATGATTTTTATTTCCATGACTACATTTCCTATAAACTAATGAAACCCTTTCGTTATAAAATTAAAAACACTTCGTTACCTAAATAATTGTAAATACAATATCACGCACGGCAATCAAATAATCCAAATAATAAGGTATTAATATTTTTTCAATTTTAAACTCATTTGGTATTTGAAAATATTGTGTAATTATTTGATACACATTGTGTTTATTTAGTTACTCGCAGGGACGCCATAAATTTAATGTATATTGTTTTGATCTCATGAGATATATTTTTTTTTAACAAGGTTTATTTACTAGCCTACTGAATTCAATAATATATTTAAAGTTGTAATGTTGAAAATCATTTTATTCGTCTTTCAAATATTCTTCTGAAATACAATGACCACTTTTATAATATTTCGTGTAGTTTCGAGCTTTGGTCCTTCTTGACTACTTGTTTACTAAATCCTTACTGACCCTAAATGTACTTAACGCAGTTCCACTGCGTTTCATTCCAATCAGAGTACACACAATTAATTCGTTGTTGTTTTTTAATGTTTCTCACTTTTTTTTTTTTTTATTAGTCTTGAAATTATAAATGTCTCCTTCGACAACTAGAACATTAGCATTACATTTGTATGTACATTTACATTTTAGTAATAACACATTCAACTAAAGATTAAGAGAAGAATACAAATAGAAGAAAAAGAAAAGAAAAATAATTAATCAATTGATTAATTAAATAATTACAGTGCTAAAATACAATTTAGTTAATTATGTAAATACTTTACAATTGTTGGTTTTATCTTATATTAGGTTTAATATTTTTATTATTTTAAAGAATTCTACTGTGTTGATTTCGTCTGGATGTAGACTTGTTCCAATAGGCAATAAGGTGGCTTATATTGAGTTACTCTCTTTGTTTTTCTTACTCCCTGCATTCCCCAAAATGGGGAAAAGTAGACAAGGAATCTGCTTGGCACATTGGTGGGTCACCTTTTGCCATCAAATATCCGTGGGTCTTTTTACACTTTTACATCAGTTTAATAATTTAAACTAATTCCCATGGGAAATACGGGAATGAACGGATATTCTCTGATCTAGTATCTGATGCAACTTAATAGATAATACACTCCGACGTCCACATAATACCTCGTAAAATCGAAAAATATACTAATTGGTTTTAGAAATTAAAGAATAATATTATTATATATTTACCAAATTGCTGCTACGTCGTGGATCTACATTACATTAAAAAACACAATAATAATTACATAAATCGCTAAAAATTAATTTTTTTTAATTTAGTCGTAATAATAGAAAAATAATAAAATTAACTAATTTAATAAACACGAAATTTAAATAATTATAATCTAAATGTTATTCTTGATCTGTTTAAATTAAAAGTGTGTTGTTTCATTCTTTGTGTACCTCGTTATTTTAAAACCATGTTTAATTACGTTTCGTTTTTTAAATAAACAAATCGTTTTGTCCCTCCTGCAGCGTTTAGACTTTGGACGTCTAATAAATAATATCGTTGTCTGTCTTTATTATACACATTATTGAAGCAGTGACATCCTCTAGCTTTAGTTTTTTAATCATCTGGGCTTAAATTAATAAACGCTGTTTTACTAATATCCACTAATCGTATAAAAAAAATAATTTTAAAACAATTCTATTTTTTGTAATAAAGTTTTTTATAATTAAATTATGTTTTAAATACATTAAGTTGTATTACACTGTCACGTGGTTAAGTTAAATTAAAATGTCCACTAACATTTCAAAACTTTGAATTTTCTTTTATAAACAGTGATTTACAATATCAAGAATAATAATCTTTGGTATTTCTTTTAACATCATTATAGCTTATCATGCAATTATATGTACCTACCAAATAATTGTATTCCAAAAATTGCATTTTCTTTAAAGTATTGTCTTAAATATTGTAAAAAGCTATTTTAGGATATTTATTTCGATAGTCAATAACAACAATGGTTTTTCATTAAAATAAGAATTGAAATCTAGTTAAATTTAGTTGAATAAAAATTTTTAAAAAATGTAGGTATAGTATAATATATTATATTTTTTAATTCATGTTTTGAATAGAAATTCACTCATCAAACCACATCATATTATATTTTTAAGTAATAAATAAAATTGAGAAAATATAATATGTATATGAAACGGTGTTTGTCAATTGCGCCGATTTTTCTAGACTACCTGTAATTTATACATCTTTTGCGCCGGTGGATTTATCCCAAACGAAAATGGTATACTTCTTTTGCGCCAATAAATTTATCATAAATTAATTTGGTATACATAATATATTATATCTGTTGTGCCAGAAAGATATTATAAAATATAAAATATCATATTATTATACTATTATTAGATTATAATATAATTATCAAACATATAAAATAAAATGTAATTTAAAAAATGTAAAAAATGTAAAAAATTAAAATACATATAAATAAACGATGATAAATTACATATGAATAAATTGTCAAAAAGTATTAACATTTCATTTCTTGTAATGGTGACTTACCGACTTCACAAATTGAAACATATTGATAGTACCGTCATATTATCATGTTATCTCATTTTTATTAGCGGATATTCCGATTTGACCAATTTATTGCATGTAGATAGATAACGTATAGTATGTAGTACTATGTACAGTTTAAAACGTCGCGATTTATAATCGTCCGTGTGTAATATAAACGCAGACGAGTACGTTCAAATCGCCTAGTGTGTAATCAGCTTATTTTTCAACTTCAGTATTGCCGGCGCAATTAATGTATAATCTTTTTTGGACCTAAATATCGTCCGGCGCAGTTGATGTATAACCTTTTTGAATCCCATAATTTTTTTTTCCTTACCTGTGATTTCTGGCGCAATTGACATATACCCATATGAAATATGTAAGTATAAAAGCAAATACGTATAAAAAGAAACCATGATGTTTGTAGAATGTAGGTAGATTATAAATTATTATAAAAATATGTTATTTTATAAAGTACGCCTATTCAAGGAAGAATTTTTTTTATATAAGCCAAAGTATGTATACATTTATGAAAAAATTCATTAGGCATGACATTCTTAATATAATGTTTCTATAGATGTTGGTAGCAAAAAACGTCTTATTTTAGATTAAACGGTGAAAAAAACAATAAGAATACTCCTAAGTTATAATATCAAATATTATCTAAACTTCAATGATATTGGTATACGTAATTTTTCTATAAACATCTACATAATAATCATACCTACTAGCTAGTAGCCAGTAACTCATAATTTACTAAATAAATTCTTTGATCTCTGATTAATTTCAAAGTATATTTGTACAAAATATTTTTAAACTGGATTGAATGTCTATAAAAATAAATAAAATATAAAATGTATTTTTTTTAATAATATTTGCAAGTAATAAATTATAAATATACTACTAATATTTTTGAATTATGTATTTGTATTAATGCGTCTCAATAAAATAGTCTTTTAAATATATTTTCATCTGTTATTATATGGACTTTTAATAACTAGTTTTGAGTTTTATAAATTGAAAACTATTGTTGTTATGAATATTTAATTACTTAATTGGAATACAAATCATGTCTTTGTCATAGCATAGAAAATATTATATTTCCATATTTCCATGTACAGGTAATAAACATTTTAAATATTTTCCGAATTTCAATTTCTAAGGGAAATAACCGGTGACACTTTTTATCACCTTCCTACTTGTGAGTTTATATTATTATAAAGCACCTACATATATATATATATATATGTATTTTGCAGAACTTTTGAAGAATTATATGATTTTAAATTTTTTCAACCTTTGTATACCTATCGCTGTTTTAACAAAACGAATTTTAAAATATTTTACAAATTGTGGGATTAATGTGTTATTTTGCACTGAGTGTTTTAAAATTGTGACAGTTATAATTTAAATAATAATAAATACATTATACGTTAAATATTGGCAAAAAATCCAAAATGTACCAATGTAACGCGTGTAAAATATAATAACGTAAAGTTTAACGGTAGTTTTGGTATGAAACCTATATATGGCTATAATATCTTTAAACACTATTTCATTGTATACAATGTCACATGCTACATTTAATTCAAAGACAATAAATTATTATCAAATAAAATCTGGCTGTGGTTCTTATTCTCTATATTATTGATAAATAGATAACGAATGTAATCGGTTATTTCATACAGTATACGCGAACTTATTCATTGATTAAATAGTTTCAATTACATCGATAATCTATAAAATAAATGAATAATTCCAAGTTATAACCGTTAGGTACATCAACGTTGCACATGAAATAGATCAATCGTCGTTGATAAAGAATAACTTTAGAAATTAAAAATAATCGACTGCAACAGACAAATGTGCGTATAAATAAAATCATATTTTACCTATTTTACAAATAAAATGCATAATAAGTATATAATACAATATCAGTTATTTATTTTTATTATCTGTGGGTAGGTACCTAGAAATAAAAAAAAGCATCAAAATCAATTAGACACAGTGGTGTATTGGTAAATATATTTATGGGTATACGCACTAATAAAATATGTATAATCTACCAAAAAAAAATTTTCTCGCTTCGCTCGTAGTCAATAATCATTACAATAATTAGGTGACTTAATTTATATTATTTTTATTTTATTTCTTTATTAAATTTTCAGTATTTTTACTAATATAATAATATTAAAATTAACACTGATCATCAATGGAACCGACTAGTATTCATTCTTCTTTGTCAAACGATACTACGATAAGTACAATAAGTCGTAAACTCGAATAGCAAGATTCAAGAAGGAAAATACCCATTATTGCAGTAACAATAATTTATAAATAAATCTATAAATAAACACCATAAACCATTTAATTGGC